>NC_079197.1:33318622-33671956 GCF_029499605.1 Hyla sarda
ATATCGATAAAGAAACAAGTTTTGTTTTTAAAATTTGCAAACAGTATAAAGCAAAGTTAAAACCACAAGAAGCGAGTAACAAACAACAACAACAATTTTCTAGATTGTCTATTTGACTTTACCGCATGTATGGATAGCAATGGGAAACTATTTTTCGATTTTTCAAATTTTTTGCTTGCATTTTTTTGTTATATATAGTTTTCCTATAGATACATACTTATATTTGAATTTTATGTATTTATTATTGTCATGATCAAAGGCTTTTTATGCCACCTCCTTCTTGATGCCTTTAGCCAAGAAGGGTTTGGGCATCTGTAGTATAACAATAAGATTTTGCATATGCCCAAGGCAGGTCTCAAGTGAGCCATGTTAATGATGGTGGGATGTGTTAACATTCCTCTTGAAAATAGTGTCCTACTGGTCTATTGTTCTTTTCACTTCATGATGTTTTATGAGCATATCTGTATTAACCATTTCTCCTCTCCGCTCTCGGGATCTTTACAAACTACTGTGTGAAATATGTCTCCTGTATCGTAACTGGGATGTTTACATTGTAAAAATACAATAACTGTTAAACACAACATCACTTATGACTTTTTTTTTTTTTTTAAGGCTTCTCTCACCACCAATAAAACGCAAAGCAGCTCTACCTTGTGTAAATACCAGTATTTGTAAAATAGGAAAGGGGGTGATTTATTTTTTTTACTTAACTTTTTATTCTTTGTTTTTAATTTTTATTTTTTTTTTTATATTTTAAGTCCCCATTTTTTTTTTTTTTTTTTTTTTTTAGTTAAATTGCTATTACTGTTCAATGCTATGCATTGACATAGCACTGATCTATACAATTGGTGATTTACATGTACAGGCTGCCAGACGGCAGACCATACAAGAAGATCCTTGGAGGAGCCCAGGAGTATGTGAGGAGACCTCTGGCTGCCTTCTTGACTCATCAGACCCCTGCAATTTCACAACTGAGTTTTCCAAAGCCCCACTAATGCTTTAAAAGCCATGCCATGATCAGTATTGCTTCACAGAATCTGAAGGGTTAATGGCAGGCATTCGAGGGACCCACCATGCATGAAGCTAGCACTGTCCCAGGGCACCATTATGTACATTTACATTATGGGTCCTCTAGAGGTTAAGAAATCTTTTAAGACAACATGTTCCCTTTAATACTGAGAACCTGCTTACGCTTACATATTGCTTGCAGAAATCTCTCTGGTTTCACTTGATAGGAAGCAGAAGGGCCGCATATTTAGTTGCTGCTCTGAGCAGGGCCGGGTCCTCTGTGTGGTGTTAGATAGGTGACCATATCTCAATAGTGGTATTTATAGGGGGACAGGAAGAGGTCTAATGGGCAAAAACTCTAAATCTCATAATATGGAGAACTACTGTCACCTGATGCATACATGGACTGTTACCATTCAATATTCCAGGTAGATTTCAGACTTTATACATTCTGCAGATATGTCTATGGGACATACATCTGCATGGTCACCACTCTGTTAAAGGTGTCTCCGCCTATAGACATCATACTCCTTATCCAAAGGATAGGGGATAAGATGTCCGATCACTGGGGTCCCACTGCTAGGGACCCCTGCAATCTCCCTGCTGCACCTGGCGTTCGTTTAGAGTGTCGGGTGCAGCGCCGAAGGCTCGTGACGTCATGGTCGCACCCGCTTGTTACGTCACGGCCATGCCCCCTCAATGCAAGTGTATGGGAGGGGGAGTGATGTCCGCATCGCCAGTCATCCGGCATAGAGCAAAGTTTGTTCAGTGCACCGGATGTCTCGGATGCCGCATCTTATCCCCAATTCTTAGGATAGGGGATAAGATGTCTAGGGGCAGAGTACCCCTTTAAACTCCTTCACACCATTGCTATCTGCAATAGAAGGAATGAGGGATGGGGCTCTTTGTTTCAGCAACCTATCGGAGTCCAAACATTTGGGCCTATTACTTAACATTTGTAAACTGAGATCATTGATGAAGGTTTTTTAAAACCTGTGCAGAGAAAAACATTGTACTAGCCCATAGCAACCAAACAGATTATTTAATTCGTAAAAAGGCCTCTTAAATATAAAAGAAGCAATCTGATTGGTTGCTATGCAAAACTGCATCATTCTTCCTCTGCACAGGTTTTGATAAATCTCCCCGTTGTGCTATGTAACTAAAATATAGTACTATAATTTCCGGCGTATAAGACTACTTTTTAACCCCGTGAAATGTTCTCAAAAATCAGGGGTCGTCTTATATGCCAGGTTTCGTCTTATACGCCGGGTGCGGCAGTCGTACGGGATTATCCATACCCCGGGTGTCCCGGACGAGATTAACCTCCCCCATCACATTCGGGACATATCTGTGTCCCGAAAGATCTTTTCGGGACACAAGGATGTCTCGGTTACCTTTCTGCGGCCCTGCATTAACTTTGAAAATGCAGGGGCCGCTGGGAGGTAGCACACGCAGGGACGTCACTGAAGTCCCGTGCGTGCGCCCATAGCAACAGCAGAGTGGAGCAGCGAGGATGTGTGGGCATGGTAAGTTACCAGCATGTCATCTTTGATGCTCTGACCACCGCTCCTCCGGTCCCGGGACCTACTGCTATGGCCTATAGGCCATATCAGTAGATCGTGACCCCTGACTGGAGGAACGGTGGTCGGAGCACTGAAGATGGGCAATAGACAGACATACAGCCTCCAGCCATACGCTGTATATGGCTGAAGGCTGTATGTCTGTGGGGGAACTATACTGCCAACCTAATGTGGGGGAACTACAACCTAATGTGGGGGAACTATACTGCCAACCTAATGTGGGGGAACTATACGGCCAACCTAATGTGGGGGAACTACAACCTAATGGGGGGGGGAACTATGCTGATAACCTAATGTGGGGGGAACTATGCTGACAACCTAATGTGGGGGAACTATGCTGACAACCTAATGTGGGGGAACTATGCTGACAACCTAATGTGGGGGGGGGAACTATGCTTACAACCTAGTGGGGGTGGGGGAAACTATGCTTACAACCTAGTTGGGGGGGGACTATGCTGACAAAAACCTAGTGGGGGTGGAACTATGCTGACAACCTAGTGGGGGGGGGGGACTATGCTGACAACCTAATGTGGGGGGGGGGGGAACTATGCTGACAACATAATGTGGGGGGGGGGAACTATGCTGACAACCTAATGTGGTGGGGAATTATGCTGACAATCTAATATGGGGGGGGGACTGCTGGCAACCTAATGTGGGGGGAACTATGCTGGCAACCTAATGTGGGGGGAACTATGCTGGCAACCTAATGTGGGGGGGAACTATGCTGACAACCTAATGTGGGGGGGAACTATGCTGACAACCTAATGTGGGGGGAACTAGTCTGACAACCTAGTGTGGGAGAACAATAGTAAGGTACCGTATCGCGGTAGAGGAGGAGTCTTATACGGCGAGGATATCCCAAACTCTATATTATAACTGTAAAAGTTGGGGGTCGTCTTATACGCCGGAAAATACGGTAATAGTGGTTTAAAATTTACATTGAATATGTATATTTGATGTGTTTCATGATCATTCTCTTGTATTTGTTTCTAGATCTAAAGCCTGTAAGTGTGACTATTCGTACTGTATGGTGCTTGCGGTCGGTGGGGGAACTATACTGCCAACCTAATGTGGGGGAACTATACTGCCAACCTAATGTGGGGGAAACTACTACCTAATATGGGGAGAACTAGAACCTAATGTGGGGAGAACTAGAACCTAATGTGGGAGGAACTACAACCTTATGTGGGGGGAACTAGTCTGACAACCTAATGTGGGGGGGAACTAGTCTGACAACCTAGTGTGGGGGAACAATGGTAAGGTACCGTATCGCGGTAGAGGGGGAGTCTTATACGGTGAGCATATCCCAAACTCTTTTTTTTTTTTTTTTTACTGTAAAAGTTGGGGGTCCTCTTATACGCCAGAAAATACGTTAATAGTGGTTTAAAATTAACATTGGATATGTATATTTGATGTGTTCCATTATCATTCTCTTGTATTTGTTTCTATATCTAAAGCTTGTAAGTGTAATTATTTGTACTGTATGGTGCTTGCAATCGGTGTCCATTGTCAGGCCCACACATGGAGCTCTCCACCCTCTCTCTCTCCATATATTTCTTTAATTTGAGTTTGTTTTTGTAAATGATAAAATCTCTTAATGAAGAAGGAACACATGGATCCATAGCAAGTGTCTCCATGTAAAGTGCAGTGTATGATCTGTGTCCCCGGAGGGAGAGACCTCTTAGTGTCACTGCTTGTTCAGGACATTCACCACCTGCCTCTTTGTCCCAAGGTTGTAGCCTGCCCATAATCAAACCGTGGCTTGACATTTGGAGCAGTCAATGCAACTGTGCTGAATCCTTCTCCGCTCAATATATTTAAGACAGAACGTATTGACGGTAACACAGCACTCATTGATTATGGTTGGTTCACTGGCAAAGTTTCTGAAATAAATGAGACAGGAGTGTGGTGATCAGACAGACAGAGACACCAGGACCTTCTCAAAGGCAGACGTTCCTAGCTTTCTAGTCTCATACTGAAAGATTACTTAGGCTGAATGGCTTTTCTCTTGTTACAGTTTATTTTTATACTTCAAGTCAAAATCTTTTCTCTTCCCAGAAAATGTTTGTATTTGTTCATCTTTTATTAGCATTTGTGTATGTGCATATAGGTGTGTGTGTATATGTGTGTGTATATGTGTGTGTGTGTATATATATATATATATATATATATATATATATATATATAAAAAAAAAAATATATATATATATATATATATATATATATATATATATATAAAATAGTTTTTATTTGTCTGTACAAGCAGTAGAACGTGGGGTGAAAAGCACTAGAGACTTGCATTAAACCTACATAAGGAGACCATGTCGATCATAGGACATAGTCGGGAGATCTCATGCTAAGCACGCATTTCTCTCAGCTCGTTCTATGACAGATCAGATTTTTGTCCAGAGTAGGAGCAAATCCCCATAGCAAACCTCACTTGCTCTGGACAGTTCCTAAAATGGACAGAGGTGTCAGCAGAGAGCACTGTGGTCAGACAAAAAAGAAATTCCTGTGGAGCATACAGAAGCTTAGAAGTACTAGAAGGATTAAGATTTTTTAATACGTTTTATTTACAAATCTGTTTAACTTTCTGTTATCAGTTTTAGAGATGAGCGAACTTACAGTAAATTCGATTCGTCACGAACTTCTCGGCTCGGCAGTTGATGACTTATCCTGCGTAAATGAGTTCAGCCTTCAGGTGCTCCGGTGGGCTGGAAAAGGTGAATACATTCCTTGGAAAGAGTCTCCTAGGACTGTATCCACCTTTTCCAGCCCACGGGAGCACCTGAAAGCTGAACTAATTTATGCAGGAAAAGTCATCAACTGCCGAGCCGAGAAGTTCGTGATGAATCAAATTTACTGTAAGTTCGCTCATCTCTAATCAGTTTACTTAAAAATGTTTCCAGTGGAGTACCCCTTTAAGAGTTTTTCAAAAACTATATCAAATAGGCGATCAATGGGAAAACGTTGTTGAAAAGACAGTGACCGTTTACCATCTTAAAATACATACCAGCAGTTTTTTCTGCAACATAGGGACTTGGGAGATCCTTCAGAACATATGCGATCCCCCTATAGTAGAGCATATAAATAATGCAATGTATCCTGCTGCTGGGCATTTGTTTAGCAGGCAAGAGTGCAGTTGTCTCGGCGGCACCCGTTACATCTAGAATGGATTGACATCTCCATGCAAGAGACAGGGGATAACAGCGGAGTTCAACGGACACTATTATTGCAGGGGGAGCAGTAGCGGCCATAGTATGTCTTTAAACTTTGTAAATATTAAACTTTTTTTTTTTAGAACAACTTGAATTTCTGGATTTTTTTTTTTTGTAAAAACAGAGTAACCATGTTTTTGTGTAGATAGAGAATGATTGAAGACTAGGAATATTTGTGTGAAGTGCAGTGTGGGTATTAAAGCTTCATGTGAACTTTTAGGCTAGATTCAGACTGCAGAATCTCCTGACTGAAAATTTCCATCTAGAGATTCTGAGGGCAGCCAGCGCCAACTGAATCAGTCGGTGCTAGAACCGCACGGACATTGCAGTCCCCAATAGACTGCAATGTGTTCCGCGAGTCTATTCCCCTGAAGAATGAGCACCACCATTCTTCAGGCGGATATTTTAAAGCGGATTTTCCATTCACATATTCCGCTTCAAAAATTCCAAAGTGTGAATTGGTGAACAGAACCCATTGACTAGCTTGTACATTTTAGTAAGCAGAATTTCTGCCTGCAATTTCAAAGCGGAATTGCAGGCAGAAATTTCATAGTCTGAACCTAGCCATAGAAATCGAGCATTTCATTACTGAGAACTCTTCTGCCCCATACACAGCGAGTTGTAATACCCTATGTGCTCTGACATCTTTCTGTGGGACCAGGTGGGATAGGCTTTGCTCCCAACACACATCAATGAGCAATTGATTCCCATGACCTTGTCACCGAATTGCCGGTTGTCCTTCCTTTGGCCATATTTGGTTTGGACTAACCACTGCATATCGCAAGCACACCTACAAGATCTGCTGTTTTGGTGATCCTGTGACTCAATTGCCACAATATGTCCCTTGTCAAATTCTCTCCGATCCTTTCACTTTCACCATTTTTTATTATTGCACTATAATAACTGACAGTCCACAGGGCCCTTGTGATCCTTTCAGGAATATACATGTATCACAGCATGAATAAAATAACATAAGATGCATCTGCCCACCACAAATATATAAAAGAATAAAATGCAACAAAATAAACTAAAAAATAAAGATAGGCATAGATCATAGCTCAGTCTCTGTAGGTATTAAATGTTACAATCCAGTTTGGGATGTGTACACTGTTCCACGTGCGTTGATATACTTGATCTGTATATCGAACAGAAACTAGAGCGACATTCACATTAAACAACAAATTTTACCTCGTATGTTTCAGTCAAAAAGGTATGAACCTTATAAGACACAGCAACTAAAGAGAAGTTCACACACAGCAATGAGCTTTGCTTAGTACGTTTAGGTCAGATGCGTTTCGACCATAAATTACGCAAACACTAAAGTGAAGTTCACACAGTATCAAGCTTGACCCAATATGTTGAAATAGAATGGGTGCCACAGGTGTTATGTCACACCATTAGTAATGTTCAGGTTCACAAACCACTGTATAAATTAGACTCTCTTTATCAGCATACGTTCCAGCAAATAAGAATAATGAAGATAGACTGGTGCTATGCACCGCTCACCAAAGGTCCCTTACGGAGGTTCACACTCTTAGAAATAGCCCATAACTTATACCGAAATATCGGTATAAGTTATCGGCTATCGGCCTGAAAGGCCACAGATTATCGGTGTCTGTCCTAAAGAATCGATATCGGTCGATCCCTCATTGACACACCATTACACAGCATTAAATTGTATGCAGTTACAAAAACACATTTGTTCATGTTGTATTGGTGTGAATTTTAACCTCACCCCTCCATGATAAAAATAACTGTTGTCATTGTATTTAATTATGCACCGTTATATGCAGTTACAAAAAGCACCCATGCTTTTATTATTTTCAGAGGAATTGTTGCATACATTGAACCAGGTAAACCTGGTCATAGATGGATCAAACCAGAATAATGTTACTCTCCATTATTAGATATAGCTGTAAAAATACAAATGTGCATATAGATAAAATAAAATGAAAAGTTAAATTGAAAGTAAAATAAATTAAAAACAAAAATAAAATGAATATAAATATATACAAATAGAGATATCAATGATGAAAATAAAAATTGACAATTGATAAAAATAGAATTCCTATATTAACAAATGTCACATATGTAATTTCATACTAATTTACCATAAACAGTTAGGCTAGGTTCAGACTATGGAATCTCCCGGCAGAAAATTTCTGCCCGGAGATTCCGAGTGCGGCCTGCACCGACTGAATCAGATAGACTACAATGTGTTCCGCAAGTATTTCCGCGTGAAGCATGAGCAATGCATTCTTCAGGCGGAAATTTCCAAGCGGATTTTCCGTTCACAAATTCCAAAGTGTGAATTTGTGAACGAAAAACCATTCACTACACTATGAAATTGCAGGCAGAAATTCCACTTGCCAAAATGTAAAGCGGAATTGCAGGCGGAAATTCTGTAGTGTGAACCTAGCCTTACAGTTTTGTGGATTTGTTGCAGATTTTCACCACAGTTTTCACCCCTTTCAATGTAACAATGTTGAAATATGTAGCACAATTGCAAGTTTTTCACAGTTTTTTTTTTTCTTGCTGCTGTTGGACTTTTCTTAAAATTACAAAAGGTAAGTATAAGGTATCAGTTCTTTATATAGTGAGACACATGAATTTTTAGAGAGTTCTGTGCAAATGCCATTGTTTATAGGTGTGCATGCTTTAGGGGCTGGCACACCTGTAGGCTACAATATTACTTTTTTCCATACATGCTCCAGATTGTAAGTATGTGAAATGCATTAACCATAGACTTCCATAATGGAGCTCGGTATATCTTATACTTTGTAGTATTCAGAGGTCTTTACAGTCTGATACCATAGGAAAATCAGGGAATGCTTCATCAGATACTGTATTAGGGAAGTAAACCAACCTGTTACATGCATAATGGGCACTGTGCTGGGATTTATAGTCCTATTTGGTGGGTGCTTTGCTTCGTAAGGTCTATCCCAAACCTGAATTAATTCAACATTCCAAAAAAGTAAAGAGTCGTCCCTTTCAGTCCAATGTGATGATTTATTCACCCATCATTGTACAGAAAATGTGACGTTTCGAATCCTCAATTTGAAGAACCCTTTGTGGATTTGAAATGTTGCATTTTCTTTACACTGATGGCTATATAAAGCCTCACATTGGGCTGCTTGGAGGGCTGTCTCTTAAATTTTTTGGAATTATGTATTATGGACTCTTACACCTCAAACAACATTGCTATCGGGGATGAATTAGCCCCATAATACAGGTCTATCCACAAGAGTTTTATTGAGAATAGAAAATCTGGTAACAGAGTAGTACATTGGGGCAACGTCAAAACATCCCATAACCAAGGGGCACCAAGAGAACTGACATAGACAACACTTTCATATGTGTAACCCTGTGTTTCTATAACTTTCTCTGCAACTCTATTTTTTTTTTTTTTTTTCAAAGTAAAATTTTTAATTTTCAAAAATAGCGGACAAGACACTAAAAACAACAAGAGCATCTTACAGGGAGAAAGGATGATATGAGTGACTCTCTTCGATACGCTCATGGGACGGCCAGTTCAATATCATAGAAGGTGCTTCTTACAGCATGACAATGGTTAATTCAATTCAATATAACAGTGCAATTCAGAGAGAACATGAGAATAAACACAGTAACTGGAATGTAAATCTCAATAAGGGTGTAGGCCAGGTGTAGGTAAGGGCCGTCAAGTTATGGAAGGTATAAGCACAGTCACATAGATCAAGAGAGAAGAGAGAGAAGAGAAAGGAAAAAAAAAAAAGGGGGGGGGGGGATGGATCAAAGTAGAACAAGGACAAGAATGTGCTGCAACTCTATTTTTACTTAATGTCACAGTTTCTATATTTTATCTGTCTCTGCTAAATGAGAACATTCTCACAATGTAATATTAGCGAGAGAACCTTAACAAGAGTCATTCATTGGTGAGAATTAGCATTCGCCCACTGAGCCCCGGAGCACTGCATCAGGTGTAAGTAGGAATATGGGAGCAGAATTTCCCACCCAACCACACCCCCTTGTGTGCCCCTAAAGTGTGTAAATGTAGAGTAAGGAGAGGTGAAGATTGCAAGCTGTCAAAGGAGGACTTGCTGTTCCTTGCAGAAGTGTGATGCTAAACATCTGGCTACCGCTTCCACATCTTCAGATTACACAGTCATTCATTACACTAAGTGTTGCTTGTCTGAGCACTTATTCCCTACAAGATATGACAGAGCTGGGATGTGTAGCTTGGAGACCGCAGTATTGGAAAGTTTATCTCCAGTGATTTGTTCTGAGTGGTGCTATCAGGTAGGTCAGCTGCAACCTAGGAGAGAGAAGAGGGCGGCTAAATACAGTTACACAGCCTTGTATTTGTCAGCTGTAGCAGTGGGTACTTTAACTTTTTTGGTAACTCTATTGTTTGGACCAGCACTCCATTATTTTTTTTTCACATTGATTTCATGTTCATTGTAAATCTACAAATTAAAATAGCAGAAATTCAAGGGTGTGCCTAAAATTTATTTTGCAGGTTCCACAATGAATTTTCCTAATGCAAAAACCCATTGTGTTTCCAATACCCTAAGTCAGTGGTCTCCAAACTGTGGTAGTTTTGCAACAACTGGAGATCCACAATTTGGGGACCCAACGAAAAAAATGGATCAACACTGGTAGTAGTGTAGGGGCCCATGGATATATAGAGTGCCGATATTTATTCTACTCCTGTTTGCTCTACTATCCACAGGCAACTAAACTACTACCAGTGTTGACCTGTTTTTCTTTGGTCTCCAAATTGTGTGCCTCCAGTTGTTGCAAAACTACAACTCTGAACATGCCTGGATAGCCGTTGGCTGTACGGGCATACTGAGAGTTGGAGTTTTCCAATGACTTGAGGTCCACAGTTTGGATATCTAGGCTCTTATGTTCCCAAGAAGAGGTCCAGGTCCATTCTACATGATAATAATAATTCTTTATTATTATAGCGCACACCGAGCCTAGGAGCCATGGTGCTGCCTGGTGGATAAGTCAACTATCCTTGATTTTGATTAGGAAATGCCCCATCCTTAATCTTTGCTACATTACTATTGCTCACTATAGCTATACCAGCCAATTTCTTTAAAATCGTGTATTTTGTTTCTATCACAATGGATTGTGCCCAATGACAAACTTGCATATGCTCCGTCTGTATTTCCATGGTTAGCAGGATCGGGAGAGAAAGAGTTAAATGATGCATTTCTAATTTCCACTCCATTGGGCAGGTTATTAGATTGGTATTGCTTGTTTTGGGGACAATGGAGGCGGTCCAGAAATAAATGAAGTGAGGAGCACTCGTTCAGTCACCATTGATAATTCATTATTTGCCAGCAGAAGAGAAGTCCCTGTACACACTGATGTTTAATTTATTAGACTGGTTTCACTTTGCTTTAGGCGTATCTTGTGTCATGCCCAGAACTACTTTATCTCTGTGTTCTTTTCCATACCACCCCGAAAAAATAATTATCCCATTACCAGCCGCCACTCATTGAATAGAAGCCGCAAAGGAGAGTTTCATACAATCAGACACATTAGCCAGGCTCTCACCGCTCTGTCTTAATGAAGGATCAGAAGACATTCTGGAGAAGAGATGAGCACTTGATTTATGAGAAGGATAATGCCACTGATACCCAGCTGGAAGGTGCCAAAGAATCTGTTCAACCTGCTTTGGTAGTCACATACCAATGGCAAGATTTGCTACCAATGAGCGCATGGGGGCTTAGTGTTTAGCACTGCTGCGCTTAAGTCCTGGATTTAATTTCTACGAAGGGCATTTCCAAGGAGTCTGTATGTTTTAAATTTGTTTACATGGGTTTCCTTCAGGTATTCCAATTTCCTCCCACCCCAAAACGTACTAATAATTAATATTAGTTATATTATCATCATGAAATGTATGTGGTTTTTACACAGCCACTACTAAGGGTGAATTCACACGGGGCAGATTTGTTTAAAACATTTCTATGACTTTCCTATTCATCTTACATACTGGCGAAGCTTAGAAAATGCTAAATCTGAACTCCATAGCCACATCCCTGACCAGTTGGGAAATGCCCTGGAATTGCCCACTTTTGGGCAGGGTATGAACAAGCACAACCTCTTGTAGGCCAGCTCTTGGAATTTGTCAAAATTGGGACTTTTAGCTAGCATAGACTTCCAGAAATGTATACACTGACACACACAGCCCCATTCAAATGTATGGAATGGATTTGTCAGTCACTAAAACTTCAGTAACAAATCTGCCACAGAATGGCTCCATTCTATGTAAGAGTAGTTGGATATAATGGATTCAGAGAAAACATAATAAAATATAGGCCTTTAAAATGTCCATTACTAGAAAGTATATACATTTTTTTGTTTGTTTTTTTTCCAGACATTTCAATTTCAAATTCTGTATATTATTCAAGCGGAATTCGAATCCACGTCGTGGATGTCAACTTAAAAAAATACCCTGTCTGCTGATGGTTGTGGATATCCCATTAAAATAAATGAAACTTGAATTCCACACAGATTTCAGAGCTGAATCCATATGGAATCTGACTGAAATTACTTCAAAATTACTTCAGACATCTGCATTGTCATCCAATAACAGGGACATGTATTCATCCTCTGGAAGTAGCCAATGAATTAAAGTTTACCAGTGGCTCAAAAAAACTTTTGACATGTAGCTAGAACGATAGGGGAAAGAAGCATGTGGCTGAATGCTTCTCTGCCGTTCTTTGTCTCTCAAAAGAACACGGAGCGCTCTCGCTGTGGAATCAATATGGAATCGATGTAGAGGTGATCGGGTAGAAAAACTCGCTCACCCTATTCCGTTGTGCTGGAGAGGCACAACGCTTGAAAGGGTGTATATATCCAAACGACTGCAGCGGATTCCCACGCTCAGCACAGAGCGTGCAAACAATGAAGACAAGGAGGAGAAAGGAAACAGAAGCCGTATCGCGCTGTCACGGACGCAGGTAGGATAAATCCAAAATATTGATATAAGCTGATTTATTTTGCACAGCGTGCACTTTTTTTATGCTTATATCAATATTTTGGATTTATCCTACCTGTGTCCGTGACAGCGCGATCCAGCTTCCGTTTCCTTTCTTCTCCTTGTCTTCATTGTTCTCTGTCTATGGGATTGAGATGGTCCCATAGACTTACATTATCAGACCATTTCGGTCATGTGGTACTCAGCCAGGGAGACAACGTGCTTAGCACACTTTTCTCTTGGCTTCATCTAACGATTGACCGACAACATATCAAAAAAATTTTTTGAAGACCGTGCCCCTTTAAATGACAGCAGTTTTGAAAATTGAAGAAGTAAAGGAATACTCCAGCTTTATTTGAGTATTTATTGACCCATCATTCCCAGGTGGCTGGCATATCAAAACATCAACTGGACTTATCTGGCTCCGCTCCCTCGGTGCCCTGATATTGCCGCTCCAGTCTTCTGATGCCATCCTCTTCCTGCTTTCTGGTGGCTGATGCATTACACTGCTGATCAGCTAGTCGCCGCCACATTGATGTCCCGCAGTGGCAGTGTGTGGTGCTTTGAGCCCCTGTACCAGGAAAGAATAGTGCTGGGGCTCAATGCATCACACTGCCTTCCTGGACATCGCTGCAGCCGACAATTTGCTGATTAGCAATGTGAAATGTTGACCACCAGCAACCATGAAGAAGATGGCAACGGAAGACTGTAGCAGCAATATCGGGCACTGAGGGAGCGGTGGCAGGTAAGTCCAGTTTGATATTTTAAATGCCGGCAACCCGGTATGATGAGTCAAAATGGTCCTTGCTGGCGTACACCATTTATTCTTCAGTTTTCAAAACTGCTGTCATTTAAATGGGCATCAGAAAACTAGAATGGTGATAGCGGGGCACCGAGGCAGCTTAAGACGTTGTTTTATATGCTGGCAACCCGAGGATAGTGGCACAAAAAAGTTCTAATCTGGAGTACGCCTTTAATATAGAAAGCATATTATCATTATATGTCTGTTTTTCTTTTATGGCTCAAATTTTGCAATTTTTTACAAGCTAGTGGAAAGCAATGTTTAAATGTTATTTACATGATGTCTTAGTCTATGCTTGTGCAAGGTTATAACTATGCAGGTTACAAAAATTCATGTAAGCACAATACAGTGGCCAGCCTATAGCCTTGGCCCACAATTGGGGCGTAGACGATTACACATTTTTGCAATGGTTTCCCCAAGTTCCCTGTTTTTCTGTTTGAGTCAAAACGAACAACAGGACAATAGGAAACATAGCGGTGATAAGCGAACGCATTCGCTGTGATTTTGTTGGAAGCTCTGCTGTCACTAGCTCCGTGCTCCTATGTGACACGTTGCTCTGTCTCGCTCCCCGAGCCCTGGTTTCTAGGTAACAGGCACCAGCTCTTGCAGTAGCACGGGGTTAGTTTTGCTTCCCGCACCCCATATGCTGTGCCTGGTGACTATCCCTCGAGGGGCAATACCTCTCGGCAGATTTCACATTCTTACTCTCTGATTAATTCCTCATTGTGGGATATGATCCGCCTCGTCTTCATTATTTTGCATTAGTTAATAAAAATTTGGTGGAAAGGCAAAGACGTTGCAGATTGTCTGATGTGTTTATTATTTTACAGTTCCTTTGGGTTCCTTCTCATATATATATTACACACACACACACACACACACACACACACACACACACACATATATATATATATATATATATATATATATGTGTGTGTGTGTATATATTTTTTTTCCTTATTTTATTTATAATTATTTCTGTACTGTACTAGTTATGTATATATGTGTGTGTGCGTATATAACACGATAAAAGTTAGGTTTGTGTGTATATATATATATATATATATATATATATATATATATATATATATGAGAAACTAGTATAAAACAAAAAAAAAAAAAAATATATATATATATATATATACCATATTTTTGCAGTATAGGACGCATCGGCATACAAGACGCACCCAATTTTAAAGGTGCTAAATCTAGAGAAAAAAAAAAGATTCTGCACCTAACAGTGATCTTCAACCTGCGGACCTCCAGATGTTGCAAAACTACAACTCCCAGCTTTCCCGGACAGCCAACGGCATGCTGGGAGTTGTAGTTTTGCAACATCTGGAGGTCCACAGGTTGAAGACCACTGGATAGGAGGTAGTATTCGCGTGTCCCCGCCGCTCAGGACCCGTCACCGCTGCCCTGGATGTCGCTCCATCGCTGTCGCTGCGTCCCCGGGGTGTCCCTGACGCTCCGGACTTCTTCTTCAGGGATCTACACTCTCGGTCACCGTCATCACGTTGCTATGCACGCCGCTCCTATTGGATGACGGGACGACGTGATGATGTCGAAGGAGAGCGCCGCCATGCAGGGGATCCCGGCACGGAGCAGACACAGAGGAGGCAGGTAAGGTCCCTCCCGGTGTCCTGTAAGCTTTTCAGGACGCCGCGATTTCTCCACGGCGCTCCCGAACAGCCCGACTTTCGCTTCAGACGTCTGAAGGGTTAATACAGGGCATCACCGCGATCGGTGATGTCCTGTATTAGCCGCGGGTCCCGGCCGTTGATGGCCGCAGGGACCGACCCGATAGGTGTGTATTCGCCGTATAAGACACACCAACCAAGAAAAAGTGCGTCTTATACGGCGAAAAATACAGTGTGTGTATATATATATATATATATATATATATATATATATATATATATATATAATATAACTTTTATTGTGTTGTTAGATAAGGGATTAATCTGGTCTCATTTAATAGCACCGTAAACCACACTTGTCCTTGGCAAAGCGACTACTTTTTCGCACTTCTTTTTCTGTCTTAGAACATTAACAACATTCGTGACCTGTAAAATGTGTATACTCTGCTAAGTGTTCCCTTGGAAAAAAAAGAAAGGCTAATTTCAGGGACTGCAAACCTCTTTGTAATATGTGGTTTTATTTGTAGTTGGACTTTTGCATCTTGTCAGCCTATATATTAGAACACTACATTCCGAAAAAGGATGAACTCAGTTGTACCAGTGCCAAAAATGACATGTCCTGCTTGTATTTCCTGAAGGCAGCAGCATAGTTGTTACATTGTATAAAAGATGTGCTCTATAACTTATTTTTTCTTACAAAAATTGAGGTTGCATTTAATCATTTGTAATCATATTTCCTGTTTTTCTGTTCTGTCATAGGAACAGAAAACCAAGTTAATGCCTTACTGGATCTATTGCAGGATTTACACCAGTGTTTTCCAAACAGTGTTTCTCCAGATATTGCAAAAGTACAACTTCCAGCATGCTGGGAGTTGTAGTTTTGCAACAGCTGGAGACACACTGTTTGGGAAAACACACACCTTGTAAAAAAAGAAAATGGCAGCAGCACACTTGGTCAACAAAATGGAGGCTCTTAGCGCACTTTTCAATCAAAACGTGCCCCGCCCCCCCCCCCCCATCCACCACGCAGAGGTTGCCTCATATAGGATGGGACCCTAACACAAATATTGAGCCTAACACTCATGACACTCACCTCTGCTGGGCATATAGCCTCTGACTGGGTGACATGTTGGCACACACCTACACCAATGTCAGCTAATGGACTACTTTGAGTTTAAAGGGGTCCATCATTTTTCCACAAACTTTTTTTTTAGAAAGGATGTTGTACTACCTTTTTTCTGGCAATTTTGATGGCAAATGTGAACATAGCTTTTACACAGGCATAACACGGATGCTTTTTTGCCTCAATAATACAGCCACAAGTCCCAGCCTCACTGCCATTCTGGTTACCCAAACAGACAGCTTGCCAACCCATGGTCCTATTTGGGCTTATGGCAGTAGTATGGACTATATGATGCTTGTGTGAAACCAGCTAAGGATCTATTCACACACCATTTTTGGAGCCACATTTGAGCCTTATTTTCAGCAATTGTTTTTAGACGTTTTCTTCTTTTAGTCAATTTTTCAGCTGTTTATGTCTTAAAATGAGGTTAAAAATCAGTGTGTGTGAACATAGCCTAAGGTGTGATATACAAGATGTTTCTGGAGCCTATCACATGAATGCAGTAAAAAAAAAAGAAAATTATCGGTCTTTCCATTTGTAATTGTCCTTTATTTTGTGTTTCCATTGTAACCCCCATTAACTTTGCAGTCCACATATATATTGCTGTTTACTAACTATTCCCTTTTTTCATTGCAGGAAGTCCTACAGACCATCCCAAAATTTTGTTTCCCATTCTCCTTAGACAGGTATGTACTAAATCCTAATATTTTATGGGTTATAAACATATGGTGTGATGCAATTAAAGAAAGCTGAAACCTACTAATAAGAAAGAAGTTTATTCCAACCTTGGATATGGTGAGGGGGTTCCATACAAATGCAGCAGCAGTTCTGGATTTCAAGTTCAAATAGTTTACAAATGGTATAGGAACTCCTAATGCTAAGATTTTGTAATATATGCTGTAAAGTTGTGGCTATCTTAGCTGATCCTAATAAAGGGGCTCTTAAAGGGGGTGTCTGACAAAGAAACCTTTTTTTTTTTTATCAGTAGTAATGTTGTTTTACAACTTTTTTGTTGTCGTCCATTCTTTTGCTCTGAATGAAATCTGTCTGCTCTGTTGTTTTTCATAAGCCCAGGATTCCTGTCTGGTGTACATTCTATTGTGAAATTCTTGTTCCTGTGTATACTCTAGCCGGACATTTAGCCAACTTTTACTATGTGGGAGGGTTTATGGTCAAGAAGGTGTAATGGGAGGGAGATAAAGTTGGCTGAGTTCCCGGCTTGAGTATACAACTGAAACAGGAAGTCCATTACAGGATGTACATTAGACAGGAGGTTGTACTAATAAGGACTACAGAGCAGACTGCCTAAAAAGCAGAAGTAAAGCATAATAGAACACAAAAATATATTAAAATGGCTGTATTTACCAATATTTGTTCATTAGACAGTTGAAAATAGGTTTAATTATCAGACAACCCCTCTAAATAGGCTGTGGTAGAACTGGGCTGGAACGGAGTAAAATTAAATATGGGTGGGCTTTGGAGGGAATAAGGTTGAACATTGATTTAAATTATTTGTCTGTATAAAGTGCTATTGATGTTTATGCATAACGATGCTATAAAAAAAAAAAATAAATGGGCAATCTCATAGCATGAGATGTCCCCTGAAGCTGACATGATCCGGAGTCGGAATGCTGGGAGCCCCATAGACAAGTATGGGATCTCTGACACTCCATCTCCCGATCACATCAGTCTCGGCTATGTATTTGCCCAGGACAGTTAAACCTATCTTGACAGGTACACTTTAAGTATAGCATATATATAATATTACATTGATACTGGCCCAATGTATGAGCGGTGTGTTTGTTTTTCCCTCTGCCGAAATTGCCACCAAAATCATAGCAGTATGAAACGCAGACTGTCTCCCTTATTACAATGATGTATGATTCAATATGAAATGCAGCAGTGTTTCAGAGGAATCATACTTCTAACATAGGCCAGCAAGAGGACTCAGAGTCATCAGGAAGGTTCCCCATAGCGTAACCCTGTCCTGCTGGTCTTTATAGTAGTTCTCTGCATATAGGAAGCTATCTATCAATCAAGACCAGTGGAGTCAAGAGAAGCCCCAAGGGACTTGGAGCCGCTCTCCCGGATAGTGTTTTAGCTATAATAACTTTAAAATACCAAAGTTATTCAGAGTAAATAATACACCATTCTAATAAGGGAGCCTTTCTGTGTTTCATGCTGCCCGTGATTCAGGGAGCATAAAACTGAGAACATATTCTCTGTAAAGAGGACCTATGGCCAACCAAAATAGATTAGTGTGCCCTGATCACACAACTTTTTTACAGTTTCTTAATATGCCCTCCCGTTCCTGAGATATTTGGGTTTATGGTTTGTCTGACAATTCAGGGAATCAGTCAGATGGGCGTGACCTTAATTTTAGTAATGAGAGTTAATATCAGGTGATGGGCAGGATTATACAGTATTAGAAATACACACCCCTCAATGTAAAATATTCATACCCCTTACCTTATAATCCCGCCGATCACCTGAACATTCATTACTAAAATGAAGTTCACACCCATCTGACTGATTACCTGAATTTTCATACAGACAATAAACCCTCATATCTGGGAAACAGAAGGGCATATTAAAAAAACTGTAAAAAAAGGTGTTTGATCAGGACCTCCTAAGCTATTCAAGGCAGTAACATCTCATTTTTCTTTCGGTTGGCCACAGCTCCTCTTTCAATAGCATAGTCTACTACAGGCATAGGCAACCTTCGGCACTGCAGATATTTTGGACTACATCTCCCATGATGCTCTTACAGCCGAAATGCTGATAAAGCGTCATGGGAGACGTAGTCCAAAACATCTGCAGTGCCGAAGGTTGCCCTTGCCTGGTCTACTACCTTATTTGTCTTCAGTATGCTAAAATAAATAATTATTTTCTCAGTGGGAGTCCATGGCAACAAATGCAACTCTTCATACAGATGTATTCATTGGTTGCTATCTGTCTGAGACAAAAATCTGATTTTGTCCAGTGCCTTAAAGGGGTACTCCGGTGAAAACCTTTTTTCTTTTAAATCAACTGGTGGCAGAAAGTTAAACATATTTGTAAATTACTTCTATAAAAAAAATCTTAATCCTTCCTGTACTTATTAGCTGCTGAATGCTACAGATGAAATTCCTTTATTTTTGGAACACTGATGACATCACGAACACAATGCTCTCTGCTGACATCTCTGTCCATTTTAGCAACTGTGCATAGAAGATGTATGCTAAGGGCAGCATGGTGGCTCAGTGGTTAGCACTGCTGCCTTGCAGTGCTGGGGCCTTGGGTTCAAATCCCACTAAGGACAACAATAAATAATGCGTTATTATAATAACATCAGCAGAGAGAACAGTGGTCGTGATGTCATCAGAGAGCATTCCAAAAAGAAAAGAATTTCCTCTGTAGCACAGGTAGGATTAAGATTTTTTAATAGAAGTAATTTACAAATGTGTTTAACTTTCTGCCATTCTTTGATTTAAAAGAAAAAAAAGGTTTTCACCGGAGTACCCCTTTAATAATGTGTCATCGTAGCCGAAAACCTAGTGCCCTTAATATTCCCAACCTGACCCAAATACCCAGTTATGTCACTGCTGTTACATTAGCAAGGGAAATACTCTTCCAAACAATCTGATATCATTGCAACATCTCACTATATATAGCTGGCCTTCTAACCTTTTGATATCACTTGGACAGCGAAGAGCTATGTTATGTTTATTGTTGTCCATCCTATGACGGGTAGGTATGGAGATATGTTTCATTATATGTATTATTTATGTTGTGTGGGGTGATTTTTTTTTTTATTCATTTTTAAATTGTGTTGTTTTTTGCAGAGCTTATTTCCTGTTCATTACATGTTATGTGTCACTTAATCTATCACAAGCATAAAGTGTAAGGGCTGGATGTATCCCTTATCAATATGACACATACATTGTGTAATTTTTGTGAAATGTAGTCATTTTTTAGATTAAAAACATGTCAGGCTATGCTCTCTTGTAGTACAGCATTGTTTGGGAACATGTGATACAAAATTAACCCAAAAATAGCAATTGAAGGAGAAAACAAAAGTTACACCAGCCACTACTGCAACCACAATGTCCTCGGATGTGTAGAGAATGAGCCGATGCAAAAGTGACTAAAATAAAATATTAGAAAGAAATGGAATTGTCCAGCGCAGGATATCAAGCAATGCGATTTTTATTCAGCGGTAACAGTGGGTGATGACAGGGTGACGCGTGTCATGACTAAGGCCGCTGAGCGTGGCTGAAACGCGTCACCCTGTCATCACCCACTGTTACCGCTGAATAAAAATCTCATTGCTTGACATCCTGCGCTGGACAATTCCATTTCTTTCTATTATTATATGGACTGAGGTCCGGTCCGTGAGCGGGAGGGGCGACCGAGTGAGCTGTGCCGCACCTGTTGCACCTATTAAAATAAAATATGTCTCTCTTGGCGGTGCAGACTTGTCAAACTAAAAAACTTAAATCCAATATGTAGCAAGAAAGCAGAAGTCGCACTCACCCAGGTAGATGCAAAATGATATCCATATATTAACACCAACAGTGATAAAAAGTCACTTTCACGCGGGGAGCGAGGGCGCGTGCGCCCTCGCTCCCCGCGTGAAAGTGACTTTTTATCCTGTGATCCACTGTTGGTGTTAATATAGGGATATGATTTTGCATATACCTTGGTGAGTGCAACTTCTGCTTTCTTGCTGCATATTGGATTAACCCAAAAATATTGGGCCTTTTCCCAATCAGGAAATACACGAGACATTGTTTTTTAATCCATATATTCTTTAGGCCGTGTATACATCAGCATTAGAGCTGGAGTCAGCTCTAGTTTTCTTATACTGATAACCCCTTTAAGAAAGTATCCCCTATCAACACTATAGAGGTGCAGTCTCACACCCCACAATCACAAGAACAGGGACCTGGCTCTCCTTGCTGCACAGAGCAGTATAGGCACGGGCTTCATGCATTGCCCATGGGAGCATCGGAGATAAATGAGTTCTGTACTCCCGTAAGCAATCCATGGAGAGCATGCCGTCCACCAATCCATGCAGTTTGGAGAGGTAGGGATCAGACACTCAGTTGTTAAAGATGTCCAGCTGTAAGAAGTGTATCCCCTGTTTGCAGGGTAGGCGATAAATGTCTGATCATTGGGGTCTGACCGCTTGGACCCCGCACAATCTCTCGTACAGGAAAACAAGTTTTGTACCCAGCTCGTCAGCTGGTGGAAACATGCCCCCTCCATTCATCTCTATGGGGTAGGCTGAGACATGCGAACACTGTGTCTTCGCCTCTCCCATAGAGATAAATGGAAGGGGCGTGTTTCCATTAGTTGACGTGCTTGGTGTGAAATGTTTCTTTAAGCAGAGCTGTTGACCCGTACGGGAGATGACAGGGGGTCCCATCGTCAGATCCCCCGCCATCAGATATTTATCCCCTATCTTGCGAATAGGGGATACATTTCTTACCGCTGATCATCTTTAAGTGCTGGAGTACTCCTTTTACTAGAGTACTTAAACGTTGGTTTGCTAAACCAGACAT
Source organism: Hyla sarda (assembly GCF_029499605.1). Taxonomy (NCBI): domain Eukaryota; kingdom Metazoa; phylum Chordata; class Amphibia; order Anura; family Hylidae; genus Hyla; species Hyla sarda. The sequence continues at coordinate 33,340,513 of NC_079197.1, forward strand.
CCCCTGAAAGTGATACTTAAATCCTCTAGGTCCCAATGCAAAATTTGCTACATTGCCCCCACTTAACATGAGTCATTTATAATACTGGGTGCTGCCTTATGTCTCAGAGGAGTTATTGAGCCCCCGCAGGCATCAGGGCTGCCTCTACACCCACTATTGCAGTGTTTCCCAACCTGTGATCTCCCAGCTGTTGCAAAACTACAACTCCTTTCATGCCCAGACGGCCTTTTCCAAGGCATGATGGGAGTTGTGGTTTTGCAACAGCTGGAGATCCACAGATTGGGAAACACTGTCCCATATCTGTACCCGGATTAAAATTATACCAATCCTTTTACGGAAACTGTATTTGTCATCTATTCTCTGGTGTTAATTTTTGTATATGGAATATGCTTAAAGGGGTACTCCAGTGGAATATTTTTTTTTTTTAAATCAACTGGTGCCAGAAAGTTAAACAAATTTGTAAATGACTTCTATTAAACAATCTTTACCCTTTCAGTACTTTTTAGCAGCTGTATGCTACAGAGGAAATTGTTTTCTTTTTGAATTTCTTTTTTTGTCTTGTCCACGGTGCTCTCTGCTGACACCTCTGTCAAGGTCAGGAACTGTCCAGAGAAGCATAGGTTTGCTATGGGGATTTTCTCCTTCTCTGGACAGTTCCTGATATGGGCATCAGGTGTCAGCAGAGAGCACTGTGGACAAGACAAAAAAGAAATTCAAAAAGAAAACTATTTCCTCTGTAGCATACAGCTGCTAAAAAGTACTGGAATGGTAAAGATTTTTTTAATAGAAGTACGGTAATTTATAAATCTGTTTAACTTTCTGGCACCAGGTGATTTAAACAAAATATATTTTCCACCGGAGTACCCCTTTAAGCTACTGCATCCATGTCTGCTGTTATATATGGCAGACAGAGTGGTGACACTTGTAGTTCCCAGAGACTTTGCCGCCTATGACTCTATCGTAGCTAATTAGATCCGGATGGTTGTAGCTGTAAATCAAGGAAGGAATTTAAGGATGTAATCCGCTTCAGTGCTAATAAAACTGACTCCTCTGTGGATTAATAAGACACCATTAACCCCAGCACAATAAATGCAACTCTTATATATGTGTATGTATATATGTCTGTGTGCATATAACTGGGGCTATGAGACGTATTTATATCTTACATGTCTTGCTTTCCTTTTTTCAGCCTCTCGGCCAGCCAAGTCGGGCAGAACTTTACATTTGTGCTGACTGACATTGACAGCAAGCATAGGTTTGGCTTCTGCCGGTTATCTTCAGGCGCTAAAAGCTGCTTTTGTATCTTAAGGTAAGGCCAGCTGTGTCTGCGTGTGCAGGACATGTCATGTCTACAGTGTTTCAGCTCATTCATCATCAGGATTCTAGATGGGTGGGTGTCAGCTTGTGGGTTTTTGTCTTTTTTTTTTTTTTTTGGATTGTATGGGGGATATGTGGTATTCCCAGTTTTTAATAGTAAGTTTCTCCATTCTTAATAACGATTAATTTTTACAAGGTTGATCAGGTAGAAACCAAATCACTTGTTTTATTCATCATCCTAAAAAAAAAAACAACTGAATGTTCGGTTATTTACCAGTAAAATGGCGGACACTAGCAGAAAACCCAACAGACCCCGTTTAAGCTGTTGGGCTCCGTTTGTCCCTTTCATGCAACGATCCGGCTGTCTCTATTTTCTGTTCCTAAACAAAATCCGCCACAGAGGCCTCCGATGCAGATGTGATCCAGGCCTTATTCTGAAAAGGACCTAACAGTGCTTTATCTGAAGATTTAAAGTTGTCCCCTATACATAGGATAGGATAATTAACTGACCGTGGGGTTTGACTTTTGGGACCATCATGATCAAGAAGGGTCAGTTGTCCCCCAAGTGAATGGAGAGGTATTTCACATTCCCAGCCACCACTCCATGCACGCTCTATGGGAACTCAGCAAAGTTTGGAAGCTCCATAGAGAATGAATACAGTGGTGACCAAGCTTGGCTCTGCTGCTCAGTCCATTGGTGGGGACAAATGTCTTCCATCCCAGGATAGGGGAAACTTTTCAATCTGCATAACCACAGTGGAGGAGTTTGACTGGAGTAGCAGTCAGTCATGTGTACTGCAGCTTCACTCATAGTCAATGGGGGAGATTTATCAAAGGATTTAGACTGGTTTTTCATGTCTAAATTTGTCGCACAGAAAGTCGCAGTCTAAATCTGTGCGACTTTTGCTCTAGAGGATTTTTAGAACATGATGCATGCAAGTCTATTTTAGACTGAAATGCATTGAAAAATGCATTGGTGCTGAATTTATCAAGTGCGACTTTTCAGCGACAAGTCGCATAGGCTGAAAGTACGCCGAAATGTCAGACCATGTTGGAGCAGGTTTAAATATAGACTAAAGCATAGATCATGCAGTCGGTGCACAGAATTTATCAAGAGCTGTGCGCCATTTGATAAATTCGGTGCACAATAGACCAGACTAACCCTCTGTAGTTTGGTCTATATTGATGCGGGACATAGACAACTTTGATAAATCTCCCCCAATGGGTCTAGGAGAGACAACCGAGTAGGACTTTTCGGTCAGCCCAGTAGACAAAGAAGCTTAAATGGGTACTCCGGTACTCCAGCATTCTAAACATTTTATTCAGAACGCTCGGAGCCTGAGGCCGTGATCGTGACGTCACAGCCATGCCCCTCGTCATGTCACGTCACGCCCCCTCCATTCATGTCTATGGGAGGGGGCATGTCTGTCGACACGCCCCCTCCCATAGACATGAATAGAGGGGGCGTGACTCAACATCACGAGGGGTGTGGTCGTGATGTCACGATCACTGCCGCAGGAACCCCGTGTTTGTTTAGAACGCCGGGTGCTGTGGGAGATCCCGGGGGGCCCTTTGGATAGGGGATACAATGTCTATCAGCGGAGTACCCCTTTAACATAGTGATTGTACTCTAGGTAGGCTATAAAGTATATAAAACAGAAAATAACTAATTTAGTTTTTTATTTCATTTACTGAAAAATAATTTGTATCATTTTGGGTTGTAGATATTTTTGTTGTTTGGCTTCGCTTGTGCTTTACTTTCTTGGATGAAATCATGTGTTGGCTTCCTGTTTCCTTTTCTTAAAATAATCCATATTGTGTAAAAGTGATTTTTTTTATTTTTTTTTTGTGAGAACCGAGCCTAACACCAACACCAGATATAACAACACATTTGAACTCGTGACTATACAATCTTCTCTGGGACGCACTGTTATGTTGCTCTTTCTCTGTCATATTGCTGTCTTATAAGGTCAGCTGATAACACATGAAGTTCCTGTTCATCTTCAGGGTTACTCGCTCACATCCTGTCATTTTTCACTTCATATTGTCCCTTTAACCCCTGTGCACTCTCTCTTTCATTTTTTTTATCCGGGCTTTCGGCCATATCGGGATCGCTTGGACATTTTGTGATGCGCTTATGAATTAAACAGAACTGTCTAAGCTTAGAGAACTCTTATCTGGTCCTGTCATAACTTTATCTCCATTGCAGCTTTGTATATTTAAGTTACACAAGCGCCTGTTTTGCAAGAAAGTTGTGCGGCTGCTACAGTTTGTGAGTTGTCATTGGGGTTTACAGGACCTTGAACTGCTCGTCCGTTTTGGTGTCAGCTAAACGTGTGGGTCAGATGGAAAACTTCGCCCAGGCTTGTTAATAGAAAAGCAAGTGAAGGATTGCTAGACAGATTTCTTATTTTATCATATATAGAGGGCGCTAGATTTTACCTTGACAATGTGACTTTTTTTCTTTTGTATTTTTTTTTTTTTTTTACAGCAGCCAGTACATAATTATTGTGATTGAAATAGATAAATACCATCTAATGTGAGGTAGATTATCTTAAGTAAATATACTGTAAAATTTGCAAAGATTTATGCACATGTAGCAGAGCTGGATTGGTCGCCGAACTCTTTGGAGCCCTTTAGTCTTAAGATACTGTAGGTTTTATACTTACCATACACATTAAATAAATGTTGATTTAGCCCTCTGTTTTTTTTTTTCAGGGGCCAGCCATCTAATGTGAATGGGGGCCTCCTATCTCTTCCCCAACTTCAGTTGTTACGGGGGTGAAGGATCAGGCTTTTAACATGCCCAATCGTTTTGTTTTTAGGGGAGATCAGAGGAGTCTGGCAGCGGTGTATCTCCCTCTCCTCATTGACAGCACATACTTGATAGTGTGCAGATGTATGGAGGGATCGGTAAAGATTTGGTCCAGGGACTGTCCAATCCACCAAACTGCAGTTATCGCTACGTGGGTGATGGAAATTATTTTGTAACTTTCACATGAAAAACTTATGCACAATATGCTATTGAGAGGTCAAGTGTATGGGGGACAGTCTTCAACCTGAAATACCTCCCTCACCCTTGCTCTCTGATATTGACTGACATCTTTAGTGGTCTCCATCGTCATCATTCAACATCTTATCTGTTAAAGGTGTCGATCCAGATCAGAAGGGAGGGTTTACAGGTCCATGTTAGCCCAGCGGATGCTTCTTTTTATCCATTGGGTGGATAAATCATTAAAACTTAATCTTCTTGGTTATTCTGGCAGTATTATCAGCATCATGGGATTGTTTAAAGTGTACAGGTACTCTAATTTCCCATCCATTCTTCAGATCAGGCGGGGAGAGACAGGTTTAGCGATGCAACCGTACAACGTTTAGTGAGTTCTGTGCATGAAACTCGCTGCGTGCCATATGGTTGCTTCTCCAACCGGACCGTTGTAGGAGTTTAGATCAATAGAGATAGGAAAACGTCTGTAAACCGCAGTCTGAGACAGTTACACTGTTCAATTGTAAGGCTTCTCTAGCTGTTTATTGTCTAAACACACAAAATGTAGCTATATTCACACTGGCATCACGCAAAACAAAACCTGCTTGTCTAGCACTAGCTACAACTTCCACTGGCCCTCACTATACAAGTGGCTTACTACCAGCTTCCTGACATAACAATACTTCAAATGTGTTACCTAATACAAAAAGAGGTTAGCTAACCTCAGAATTTCCCATCAAGGTCACTCACACCCAGCCTTTCTCTAGACTAGTGGTCTCCTGATGTTGCAAAACTACAACTCCCAACATTTAATATTCTTAATCCTTCCAATAATTATCAGCTGCTGTATGCTCCAGAGGAATTTGTGTAGTTCTTTCCAGTCTGACGACAGTGCTCTCTGCTGACACCTCTGTCCATGTCAGGAACTGTCCAGAGCACGAGAAAATCCCCATAGCAAACCTCTGCAGCTCTGGACAGTTCCTAACACAGGCAGAGGTGTCAGCAAAGAGCACTGTGGTCAGACTTGAAAGAATTATACAACTTCCTCTATATCATACAGCAGTTGATAAGTACTGGAACGATTAAGATTTTTGAGTAGAAGTAATTAAAAAATCTGTTTTTAACTTTCTGCCACCAGCTGATTTTAATTTTTTTTCCCAGTGGAGTACCCCTCTAAAAATGTTTTTCCTTCTTAGTACCCCTTTAAAGATGTCACTGTTGCCGTACCTTTCGCAGCCATAGAACTAGCTACAGTGACCACCATAAATATGTTAACCACAGGGAACCAGTACCAACCACCTTTTTCTCTCTCTATTCAAATAATATGACACGTGTGTATGCAAAGTCCATATATAGCAGTGTTTTTTCTAAACAGTGTGTCCCCAGCTGTTGCAAAACTACCACCCCCAGCATGCTGGGGGTGGTAGTTTTGCAACAGCTGGAGACACACTGTTATATAGAATAAATGTATCTTAGTGTGTAATACATAACAAAATAGACTGCCTACTTCTCTCCGTCTGGCTCAGAGGTCACTTTCCTTTGATTGAACATAATGTCCGAGGGGGCCTCTCACGTGGTGCAAAGTGAGAATTGTTTCTAATTGAGCAGAAACATGTGGAAGGATCAGGAATATCTCGGGGGATTAGACAAAAATTCCAAATTTGTACTACTTCCAGGCTGGGCTCAGAGCGGGCTCTGCTGGGAATAGATGTTAGTTAGTGTGACCTGCGACCCTGGAATCTGTTGACAAGGGTCCCAGCCAGGACTCAGCCACAGAACGCTTTTGTTAAGACCAATTCACAGCTCCTTTAAAAAACTGCAGTCGGTGGAAATCACCAGCTCACATGGAAAGGAGAGCAAGAGACATTTTTTTTTTTTTTTTCCCATGGTTCGGAAACATAGGACGCCCGTTCACCAGCACATAGCCTCAGCTCAATTGACACTGACAGCTTCCTGGCTTGAGGTTGCCAACTGGCAGAGCATTGATGCATTGAAGAGGAGCAGCTTGAGGGACCTGAGTACCACTGTCTGGATGCACACTGGAGAAACTTAACATAAAATGCTTGTGATACCATTAACTAGCAAAGTTCCCTTGTGTTTAACCAGTGTCGCCTGCCAAGGACCGGCTCTTCATATACCTCAGATGTCGGAAGGAGATTTGCCCCTTTAAACGGCCAGATTCTCATAGCCTCCCTGTATTTTTTTACACATATCTATTAACGTACGGAGCCTCTACTGCTATTGTATTTTACTCAGCGTTTGTTATATTTAACTAATTTCCCTAAATACAGTCTTACTGCTAATAGAACAGTTCACCTCTTTGAGCAATGTTTATTGTAGATAATAACATAAAAAATACAAGCTAATAAACTATCTTTTTAACTTTAAGAAGGTCCACGAATTGTTTTCACTTACGATGAAAATAAATATATATATTTTTACACACACATATATAGTTTATTTATTTTTACAATTAAAACTTCTCAAGAGGAAAGCAAAAAAAGAAAAAAAAAAAACAAAATACAAGCCGCACTTACACACAACTCCTCCCCCTGTTCTAACAGTACTTCAAAGTAAGAAAAAAGAAAAAAAAAAGACAGACAAGATGTGCAGCTATGGGCCGTTACTCCAAAAACAATTAAATCAAGAGCAATGAATAGGGTTATGCTAACCTTTTGATGTTGTACTAAGAGCAAAACATCTAATAAAGCGTCTCGCCCAACTAGGTAGGCAGGTAGCCGGGGTGCAGCCAGGAGCTATCCTGTCCGGAGGAAGCCTCAGGTCGGTCAAGAGATGCTTGGAATAATCCCACGGAAGTAGTCATAAGGTCCTTGAAGGAAAAGCTGTGCCGTATGGGCAATACCAGGGGCCAGTGGGCAATTACAGCGGCATTAGGTCCGACCCACAGCCTGCTCCCAGTTCACTCCAGTGTGGCTAAGCACACATACAGTGGGAGGAGGGAGGAAGGCCTCCGTTCTAACAGTGCCAGTCCTAGGTGTTTGTGCTTCCCGTTTCCTGTCCCAAAACTGGACAGGAAATGCCCTCTCTGCCAATTACTTGCACAGCAGTCACCCACCTCCACTTGTGATTGGCTGAGCAGGCATTTCCTATTTGTCAGGACAGGGAACAGGAAGTGCGACAGTTTGGATTGGCATCTGCAGGGGATTGGTGGCAGGTAAGTACTGATTTATTGTGTGTTCCGACACCCTGAGCAGTAAAAAATATATTTCCAAAATACCTTTTTGAAACTCAAAAATAGGAAACCTTTTTATTAGCTTAAAAGTGTAAGTTCTTAGTAAAGAAGTTTTCCAGGACTATGCAACTGATCTTCAACTTCATAGCCTGAGATCTGCCATAAGACTATAACTGCATGGAACATCAGGCAAATCTGTATCCTGATGTCATGGGCTACCAAGTTTCCATGAGATTTCAATAGATATTCTGCTTCCAGAGTGTCAGATTGGTGGGTGGGGGTGTCGGGTGACTCACGGGCACACCCACTGATCAGCAGAGTCCACAGCAGGCCAGAAAGCAACAAATTCCCTTCATTGTTAACCAGGCACAACATCAGTCTGATTGTTGACAGATTCCGTGTGAAAACTTTAGATTTTTTTTTTTATGCATTGCAGCGAACATAAAAATAATTGGGAATAAGTGAAATGGCAAAAAATAAATAAAAATTTAAGAGAATAAAAACTATATTTATCACACATCAACTTTTTCCCTCACAGCTGCTGTTGTCATGCTGCTTGTGATTCAAGGACTGGGTTTAAAGGGGTACTCCTATGGAAAACTTTTTTTTTTTTAGTCAACTGGTGCCAGAAAGTTAACCCCTTAAGGACGCAGCCCTATTTCACCTTTAAGGACTGAGCCCTTTTTCGCAATTCTGACCACCGTCGCTTTACGCATTAATAACTCTAAAACACTTTTACTGAATATTCTGATTATGAGATTTTTTCGTGACATATTCTACTTTATTTTGGTGGTAAATTTTCGTCGTTACTTGCAACCTTTCTTGGTGAAAAATCCCAAAATGTAATGAAATTTTTGAACATTTTGCATTTTTCTAACTTTGAAGTTCTCTGCTTGTAAGGAAAATGGATATTCCAAATAAATTTTATTTTTAGTCACAAATACAATATGTCCACTTTATGTTGGCATCATAAAATGGACATATTTTTACTTTTTGAAAAAATTAGAGGCCTTCAAAGTAGAGCAGCAATTTTCTAAAATTTCATGAAAATTGCAAAATCTGAAGGGACAGATGTTACAGAACTAAAACTCCCAGCATGCCTGGGCAGTCTAGGCATGCTGAGAGTTGTAGTTTGGCAACATCTGGAGGGCTACTGTTTGAGCACCACTGTAACAGTGGTCTCCAAACTGTGACCCTCCAGATGTTGCAAAACTACAACTCCCAGCATGCCCAGACAGACTTTGGCTGTCTGGGCATGCTGGGAGTTGCAGTTTGGCACCCACTAGGAAGGGCAGCAGTAAATATCGCTTACTGCCCCCTTCCTCCTCCCCCCCCCCCCCCCCCCCCCACCGTCGTTTCCCTACCTGCGCCGCGATCCCCGATGTCTCCAACGACGATCAGCGGTCCCCACGTATCTTCTTTGCAGGTGCCGCCCTCCATCTTCTCCCCCTGTTCTGCCCGACATCCAGGGGTGGTCAGAACGGGGGGTTGCCATGGCAACCCACTGTCCTGCGCTGCCATTGGTCAGAATCAGTTCTGACTAATGGCAGGGGATAGGAGGAGATCGCAGCACTGCGACCTCACTCCTATCCCTCAGGATGATCAGGGCTGTCACTGACAGCTCCGATCATCCCTATTTTCCGGGTGATCGGGTCACCAGAGACCCGATCAGCCCGGAATAGCAGAAAATCGCATTTTCTGTGATCGCTGACATTGGGGGGGGGGGGGTGGCTCAGGGTCTCAGGACCCACCTCGGCGATGTGCCGGGATGCCCGCTAAATGACTCCAGCAGACATCCCGGTCCCCAACCGGCTAGCGGCAGGGGCCGGAATTCCCACGGGTGTATGCATACACCCTACGTCCTTAAGAGGTTAAAGAGATTTGTAAATTACTTCTATTTAAAAATCTTAATCCTTCCAGTACTTATCAGCTGCTGTATGCTCCACGAGAAGTTCTTTTCTTTTTGAATTTATTTTCTGTCTACCCACAGTGCTCTCTTCTAACACCTCTGTCCATATCAGGAACTACTGTCCAGAGCAGGAGAGGTTTGCTATGGGGATTTGCTCCTACTCTGGACAGTTCCTAAAATGAACAGAGGTGTCAGCAGAGAGCAGATTTTTCAGATTTTTAAATAGAAGTAATTTACAAATCTCTTTAACTTGTTGGCATCAGATGATTAAAAAAACAATGTTTTCCAGCGGAGTACTCTTTTAAGAAAGTAGATGAGAAGAGAAGTCCCCCCTTTTAGGACCTACCTATGTCAAGACTGGCGGTCCCCTGCTCCCCCTCCTGCCTAATGACATATGTCATTGTAGGACGTCTCTCTATCCCTATCTGGCATCACTATATGTTCCACAGTTGCACGTGTTTTTGGAGTATTTAGTCTTTGCCGCAGTCATGGCCGTTTATGGTGAATTCACACGCGGCACATTTGTTGCGGAAATTTCTGCAACCGAACATCCATTCAATTCATCCGAATGGGAATATCTCTAGACCGGTACAGCTGCAGAAATTTCTACACCAAACTTCCCGCCTTCGTTTTGCGTTGCGGAAGATCCCAGTCACCTAACCACGCATTTTAATCTTCTTTTTGTTTTTCGGTTTTAGGTTACATTTGACTGCTTTTTTGGTTCAGCTTTTTGCTCATGACTTTCTAGAACACTCTGAAGTGAAGGCATCCTGATCTCCAGCTGTTATTTCCTCCTAGGGTTGAATTCTCCAAACAACCTCCAGTTTATTCCCCTCTTATAGGAGGATTAAGTCGTGCCACCTTTTGACATTGAGCCATCAGGATGGTTTGGCACAGTAGCAGGCAGAAAGTACAAGAAGTTGTTTACAAAAGAGGCCATGGACTTTCAGTCTTTCTGTAGGAGCATTCAAGCAGGAAGGCCTTGCACAGTCTGTTTGGCACAGTAGCCGCGCTCAGCTGGCCTCCTGCCCTCCTGCTGGTAGTCAGGGCAAAGGATGTGCCAGATCTTAGATTGTAGCAGAGCACTGAGGCCGCCTGCAAATCTGCTTGTAGTTAGCATGAGGCCTTTTGGCAGAGACGGAAGGCTGACCGATCCAGTCGGCCCTTTTACCTTAATATTTTCCATCTGCTCACCAATGACAGACCTGAGAGGAGGTTTGAGTTATGAGGAGTGTGATGGGAAACTGCTTTGAAAAGTTGTTCGAGATCCTGCAGTAAAGATGTTTCCCGGCTCGCTGCTCTGATTTAACTCCTTGGCTTTCCCCGACGCTTGATGTGGAAACATCTACTACATAATCCTGTCTTTTTCTGTGCACAGATTAGCATTGCGCTGTATATCTTCCAAGGTTATCACGTCTTTCATGGTCGTTTTAATAGTTTATCACTTTCGTTGGTAGAATTATCTTATTTTTATCTTTTTAAGAAAAGATTCGCATTAAAACGGATATTTTTAGCCAATTGGATTACACGTATTATTAATTATTATTAATAATAATAATTATTATATTGTTATTGTTATTAATAAGTATTATTTTTAATTTTTTACAACGGTTATAGAATTTGTATCCCATAGACATAAAAAGGTAATCTGCGAAAGTACCATGCGATAAATGAAAACTGTAGTGCAGTGGTTTCCGAACAGTGTTTCTCCGGCTGTTGCAAAACTACAACACCCAGCATGCCCGGACAGCCTTCGGCTGTCCGGGCATGCTGGGAGTTGTAGTTTTGCAACAGCGGGAGATGCACTGTTTGGAAATCACTGCTGTAGTGTGTTAAAGGGGTTATCCACCATAAGGGGATTTTAGTACGTACCTGCCAGACAGTAATGGACATGCTTAGGAAGGATCTGTGCTTGTCTTGGGGCTAAATGGCTATGTTGTGAGATTACCATAACATTGTGGCTAGCTTTTTGTGAACTTGGATTTCCTGTTTGACTTTTCTTTTTTTTGACTACAAATCCCACAATTCCATTTTCCTCCCTCCCACACATCAGCCACCCCACCCATTGAAACAAAAGACCTGTGGTTTTCAATCAGGGGGCCTACAGCTGTTGCATTAGTTGCAGATTTATCTTTCGCCCACCAAGCGATCGCTCCACCCATTGAAGCAGACAGGCTCCCTGTCACCAGCTGACTAGTGAGTCAGGTCTCGGCCGCATTGCAACGTGGGAAAAATCTGAGACAACAGTAATTTTGTATGCTGATAAATATAAATATTGGAGTGAAAATGACTTGTGAGAAAACTGTCACACACAGGTACAGACACTATATAATGAACTACACTAACTTTATAGCTCATGTAGCATAGTCAAATAAAAAAAAATCCTGGAATACCCCTTTAAAACAGAAAGTCATTGCTTTATATGATCTTTACTCTTTAATAGCCTTTGGCTGTCTAGGCATGCTGGGAGTTGTAGTTGTGTAACAGCTGGAGACGCGCTCTTTGGAAAACACTGCTCTAGTGAGTTTAAACAGGAAGTCATTGCTTTATATGATCTTAACACTTAATACCATTTTCTTACACATCGTACCTCTTAGGGTATGTTCACGCAAGGACAAAAATTGTAGCCATATTTTTATCTTTATCTGTATTTTTTCTTTTATTTTTTTTCTTTGTTTTTGTCATAATCATCCGTAAATTCAATACAGTTGTATTTCTTTTCAGCAGTTATCCAAGCCTCCAAAATACTTTTGTGCACACAAATGCAATTCATTTGAATACAAATGCACAGTTTTTTTGCATTTTAACAATTGTGTTTTTTTATTTATTTTTTTATTGTTTTTGGGGGTGGGTGTAGTTATATTTTACTAGTCCTGGTCCCCTATGGGGATCCCCTTAGTTCCTGGCAGGCACGAAGTGATACCACTCTCCCACAACACTGAAGTACAACCCCCTGTGCCTCTAATCTACATATTAGAAATTGATATTATTCTTTTATAGTAGGATTGTATACAAATTGGGGAAACCTATCCCTTTATAGTATATATGGTTTCATTGTGAGACTTGGCCCACTTTTCAGTGCTTTAACGGTCTGAATGCTGAACAGATGGGAAGTTCACTGGTATAGCACATGCGCTCGGAAGACCTAGACCTGGAACGAGGAAGAACAGAGCTGTGTAGAGACCGGGCAGAGAAGGATCACCCACATCTGGACATGTGTAACCACCACTGGATATTGGGGACGTGTGAATAGACCCTTAAAGGGGTACTCCGGTGGAGAATTTTTTTTTTTTTTTAAATCAACTGGTGCCAGAAATTTAAACAGATTTGTAACTGACTTTTATTAAAAAATCTTTACCCTTCCAGTACTTTTTAGGAGCTGTATGCTACAGAGGAAATTCTTTTCTTTTTGAATTTCTTTTTTGTCTTGTCCACAGTGCTCTCTGCTGACACCTCTGTCTGTGTCAGGAACTTTCCACAGTAGCATAGGTTTGCAATGGGAATTTTCTCCTGCTCTGGACAGTTCCTGATCCGGCATCAGGTTTCTGCAGAGAGCACTGTGGACAAGACAAAAAAGACATTCAAAAACAAAAGAATTGCCTTTGTACCATACAGCTGCTAAAAAAGTACTGGAGGGTAAATGTTTTTTAATAGAAGTCATTTACCAATCTGTCTAACTTTCTGGCATTTTTTTTCATTAGAAAAAAAATAAAAATAAAGGTTTCCACCGCAGTACCCCCTTTAAATATGTCCATAGGTCCTGAGATATGTACCCCAGAAGATCTTCTGCTGAACAAAGTTCCCTTCTGGTACCGCGCAACCAACCATTCACTTCAGAGACAGCGGCTAAAAATAATTATTAAAGGGAATGCTTGGATGTATAGGGAAGAGGTATAAGCAGTAGAAAGAGGGAAGTGCTCATGCCGCTGTACAGAACACTGGTGAGACCTCACTTGGAATATTGTGCACAGTACTCAAGGCCGTATCTCCAAAAGGATATAGATACTCGAGAGAGTTCAGAGAAGATACTAAACTAGTATATTTATTGCAGGATAAAACTTACCAGGAAAGATTAATGGACCTTAACATGTATAGCTTGGAAGAAGGAAGAGACAGAGTGGATATGATAGAGACTTATAAATGCATAAAAGGAATCAACAAGGTAAAGGAGGAGAGCATATTTAAAGGAGTACTCTGGAGCAGACTACTCCTGCTCCGTCCTGCCCAGGCTGCAAAAAAAATGAAAATAAACCATCACTCACCTTCCTGGGTTCCCGCAGAGTGCCACTACAGCTGATCGGTCCTCCGGTCCATCTTCTTCATACTTCCGTGTGAACGAAGCATCACATGGCGCTCAGCCTATTACGGGCCGAGGCAGAACATCGCGGTGACCGGCGATAGGCTGAGCGCCATGTGACGCTTCATTCACACGGAAGTATGAAGAAGATGGACCGGAGGACCGATCAGCTGTAGTGGCGCTCCACGGGAACCCAGGAAGGTGAGTGATAGTTTATTTTCATTTTTTTTGCAGCCCGGGCAGGACGGAGCAGGAGTACTCTGCACCAGAGTACTCCTTTATAAGTAGAAAAACTACCACAAGAGGACATTGTTTTAAATTAGAGGGGCAAAGGTTTAAAAGTACCGTAAGATCAGTAACCTCTACTTAAAAAAAAAACTAATCCCTGCAGTCCTTTTTTTTATCTACCTTGCAAACCTGCAGTTGCCTTCCTGTTCCTGGTGGTAAGTGCAGATGTTCCTGCATCTATCAGTGCATGCCACCAGTCTTGGTCATCTGCTTAGAAAAAGCTTAAGGGGGGGGGCCTGATATTTTTGCTCCTTTTAAAGGAACACTGTCGGCCTGTTCACCCACACTAAACCTAATACACTGGGTTATAGTGTAGGTGAATAGGAGTCCAACAAGGGGTCACTTACTTAGAGGGGTACTCCGGTGGAAAACTTTTTTTTTAAATCAACTGGTGCTAGAAAGTTAAACAGATTTGTAAATTACTTCTATATAAAACTCTTAATCCTTCCAGTACTTATTAGCTGCTGAATACTACAGAGAAAATTATTTTCTTTTTGGAACAAAGTGCTCTCTGCTGACATCACAAGCACAGTGCTCTCTGCTGACACCTCTGTCCATTTTAGGAACTGTCCAGAGCAGCATATGTTTACTATTGGGATTTTCTCCTACTCTGGACAGTTCTTAAAATGGACAGAGATGTCAGCAGAGAGCACTGTGCTTGTGATGTCATCAGAGAGCTCTGTGTTCCAAAAAGAAAAAAAATTTCTCTGTAGTATTCAGCAGCTAATAAGTACTGGAAGGACTGGAAGGATTAAGAGTTTTTAATAGAAGTAATTTACAAATCTGTTTAACTTTCTGGCACTAGTTGAATTTAGTGTGGGTGAACAGGCCGACAGTTTTCCTTTTAACTATACATTGGGCCTCAAAGGGGTACTCCGGAGGGGAAAAAATAAATTTAAATCAACTGTTGCCAGAAAGTTAGACAGATTTGTAAATTGCTTCTATTTAAAAATATTAAGCCTTCCTGTAATTATCAGCTGCTGTATGCTCCAGTTGTGTAGTTATTTCCAGTCTGACCACAGGGCTCTCTGCTGCCACCTCTGTCCATGTCAGGAACAATCCAGAGCAGGAGAGGTTTGCTATGGGGATTTGCTCTTGCTCTGGAAAGTTCCTGACACGGACAGAGGTGTCAGCAGAGAGCACTGGGGTTGGACTGGAAAGAACTACACAACTACCTCTGGAGCATACAGCAGCTGAGAAGTCATCAAAGGCTTAAGATTTTTAAATAAAAGTACCGTATATACTAGAGTATAAGCCGACCCGAATATAAGCCAACGCCAATAATTTTACCCCAAAAACCCTGGAAAGTTATTGACTCGACTATAAGCCTAGGGTGGGAAATACATCATCCCCCCATGTAATCATCCAGACCCCCATCATCTCCCCCCCCCCCTTTCATCATCACCGCCTGTCAATCCCTTCATCAGTGGTCTTCAACCTGCGGACCTCCAGATGTTGCAAAACTACAACTCCCAGCATGCTCTGGAGGTCCGCCGGTTGAAGACCACTGCAGCCTTCGTCATCATCCAGCCCCCCCCCCCTTTTGTTTTGTACTCACCTCCTTCGGCGGGAAGTTAGAGTGAGCTGGTCCGGGCCATCTATGCTGCAGGGACCGTCCGGTGGGGAGGATTAGTTGTTGCGGGCTGTCCATTTTCACCGGACAGCCCGCAACGAATAACAGGGACGTTGCGCATGAACGTCCCTGTGCATCGTCGTCAAGGCAACGTCACTAGTCTGGGGCCGGGCATGGAGAAGAGGCGCCCCCGTTGAAAATGGACAGCCCGCAACGACTAATCCTCCCCACCGGACGGTCCCTGCAGCATAGATGGCCCGGACCAGCTCACCCTAACTTCCCGCCGAGGGGAGGTGAGTACAAAACAATGGGGGGCTGGATGATGACGAAGGCCGCAGTGGTCTTCAACCTGCGGACCTCCAGAGGTTTCAAAACTGCAACACCCAGCATGCCCGGACAGCCGATGGCTGTCCGGGCATGCTGGGAGTTGTATTTTTTCAACATCTGGAGGTCTGCAGGTTGAAGACCACTGATGAAGGGATTGACAGGCGGAGAGTTCACTCAAGTATGAGCCGAGGGGGCGTTTTCAGCACGAAAAATCGTGCTGAAAAACTCTGCTTATACTCGAGTATATACGGTAATTTACAAATTTGTATGACTTTCTGGCACTAGTTCTTAAAACATTTTTTTCCCTCCAGAGTACCCCTTTAGGCATATGGTTGTCTTTACTTTCATACAATTCCATCTATATCTGACAATAATCAAAATGGTGGCATGTTTTTAGGGTAGATATCACAAAAATATGCCCAATGTATAGAGCACCATATGACATCACCATCCTCGTGCCGCCTTACTGCCTCCTGCACACCACATGAGGCCTTAACAGTTTGATTCTAGTTTTGCTGGTGTTTACATGTCAACCTATATAGGGCAAATAATTCACGCTGACTCTTGGATACCCTTGTGTAAAAAAAGACAAGGCGTTAGGAATAGTTTATTCCGCAGCAATGTCTTTTCTTTAATATAAGCGGAATGCTCTTGTGATGTGTGAGAACAGAGCGGCGTTCGATCGCCGAGCAGTTTTACTATCATTAAATGAAAACATATGACTACAACTTGCACAAAAGCCCGGCACATATCAAGATCAGATTTCCTCTCCGTAACACTGATCTGTGCTGAGCATATGCAGCGAGGTATTGTGTTAGTAATACATCCGTTATCGTGATTCCAGGCTCTGGCATATGGATAGGGCATAGCTGTCATAATCCTACAACCGATAGCTTGTTATCTAACAGATTTTGTGCTTGGGGCTTTATATAGTTGTCTCCAGTTACAATCATGGATGTCTTTTGAGGGAATTAATGGAAATCTCAGCTGTTTCTTTCTCCGCTTACCACCCTCTTCTATCACAGGTGAACTCCTCTAGCCCACCATGCTGGTAATCTCCAGCGTTTTATCGCTTAGGAGTAGAGATAAATAGCTGGAGAGTGATCTCTACATTCCGCACGTGGTTGTTGGCAGGCTCTCTGTTGCTCTGTCTGAAGTACTGAGACCGCTTACGATGTTACAGCTAATGTTCATCTGAAGTAATACTGGTATACTGATGTAGCCGAGACCTCTGGTCTCCTATGTTGGAAGATAACAACACAATCAGTATTCATGTTAGTAGAAGAGAAAGTTCAGAATACTGACAAAGCACTTTTGGAGTCTTCATATATACATCCCCCAGTATACAAGGGAACTGCAAACCTGTCACGTCAAAATCAGGTCTAGGTCAGACATGATCGTCTCAAAATGATGGTCTGTAAATATTTATACACACCCAAACTTTGTTTGTACTTTTTTTTTTTCCTGACTTTCATCCCTATTTTTCTTATCGACATCTTATAAGAAGAGGAGCCTTTGCTCCACATCTAGTGCTTTGTGTCTGTCTCAGTTTTTCTACAAGGGTTTGAGCTGATTTTAGGGTACTTTTAGATAAAATACGAAGCATAAAGTTAGCAGTTTTAAATCTGCGGGTGTTACCGGGGGATTCAAAAAGGATAGTGCTAAAGTAAAGGCCTGTAGTTAAAGTGACATCAGTGGTAAATGGCCGGTGACTGAAAAATCAAAGCCAAACTGGTTTATCTGCCCATCGTAAACAAGCACAGCTTTCATTTCCAAGAGCCACTTCTAAAATCTGCTTACATAGTGCGACAAAAGATGGGGTTATCAAAGCAAGAAAAAGCTTTTTCCGTATAGGACTTTGCAAGAACATGGTCTGTTGCGACTGTACAGCAAGAATTTCAGAATAAATTTGATAAATGTACTGTGCACTGAAACTGCAATTTTATGTTGGATGAAGCGATTCAAAACCAATGGGTGCTTGTCATGGGAAAAGGCCGGCCATCCAGAACACTTTGTAAGAGACAATGTATCGGATTCAAGTCATTTATGAGCATAACTAAAAGCTTAAAGCAGAAGTAGGAACATCCTTATCTGAGTAAAGCCCCCCAAAAAATCATTCCCCAATCTTGCACTGGTCTCCATGATTGCCAGATCTAACACCTTGCAATTTCTTTTTGTGGGGCTAAAACAAGGACTTAATGTATCCCCTCCACAGCTACAGGACAGGGAGACAATGCATCAGTGAAACAAAGGAGTCCATATCCGAGGGTATGAACTGGACTACCCCCTAGATATCTTCTGTGTCACCAAAGGGAATCATTTTAAATATTTCTAGAGAATAAAGATAGATAAAACTTGGATCATGTGACTTTTGACTCAACCTGTAGTATGTGTGAACATACCCTTAGCATAAATTCACTTTAAGTATATCGCTGCAAATGTTTCACATGGTTTTAAGGATTATGGTATAGTAGATATGGACAACATTTTCCAAATCTCACCCATGTTACATACATTTTTTGTTGACCTGCAGTATAGATTTTCAGTTTGTCAGTGTATGTTGTGAATTTTTACAATGGATTTCTCCTCTTTCAAGATTCCAGTGGTAAATCCTTTGTGAATCCACAACAAAACATACATTTTGCTTTTGATTTGCATGAAGGAAAATCCACATGTAGGCTGACCTATTTATATATGATGCTGTGCAATAAGTTTGATGTAATAAACTTTATGCGAGAGGCTCCTGTGGATGTAGTGAGCAGGGTTATAATCAAGGTCGTGAAGTGGGAGGGATATAGAGATGGCTAAAATCCCAGCTAGAGTGTATAGCAGGAACAGGAAACACGAAGTCTGTTACAGGATGTACACCAGACTGCAAGTGGGGCATTAGAGAGAACAGAGCAGTCAGTTTGCATCAGAAGGAAAGACTACAGGAAGGTAATAAAATAAATATATTTATATATATTTAGTTATTAGACAATTAAAAAAAAGGATTCCTCAGAAGAAAACCCCTTTATGAAATTCTGAATATTCATAAGCTTGCGTCCACATGATAAGTCATGAATGCAGGACAGATGGGGTGTCTAACCATCAAACGTTAAGCGAAAGAATGGTCCAAAGATCCTCACATATCGTAAAAAAAATTGCCCTTGAAGCGTCACCTGACATCTATGGCGGATACAGAAAGTTTTATAACTAAGGGTGCAGTGCCCTTAAATCTTATACGCCCCTTTTACATGGGCTGACCAGGTGCAGATGACTAGCGACGATTCCATTGATCCTGATCATGAGCATTTATAAGGTTTAATCAATTGTGCAGCCGTACTGCATAAACAATTGTTGGATCGATTGTTGGATCATTCATGCAGCCTATTAACAGCTTAAGGACAAGTGCCCTAATTGTACGGCGCTGCTAAGCATCACTTAGCACACAGCAACATACATTTACGGTGCTGCGTTCCGTGATCACCACATCACCAGACTCGGCGATCAGGGCGGGATGGCTGTTGAATTCTAACAGCAGCCATATCGGCATGAGACCCCCCCCCCCCCCTTTTTCAGCGATCACCGTGATTCATTGCTCAATTCAGACCGGCGAATCACAGCGTTTCCGGGCCAGTCGGGTCTCTGGTGACCCGATGGCCCGGAAAATCAGGATCATTGACGCTGTATCGGACAGCGTCTATTAGCCTGAAGGATAGGAGTGAGGTGGCAGGGGTGCCACCAGCTCCTATCCTCTGCGATTGGCCAATCAGGACTGACCGGCCAATCGGAGGTGGGGGGGGGCGTTGAGATCCTCCGCTCTGCCCACCCCTGGAAGTCGGGGCAGAGCAGGGTATAGATGACGGCAACAGCTGTGGGTGCAGTGGTCTCCAAACTGTGCCCTTCCAGATGTTGCAAAACTACAGCTCTCTGCATGCCCAGACAGTCCAAGCATGCTGGAAGTTGTAGTTCTGTAACATCTGGCCCTTCAGATGTTACCGAACTACAACTCCCAGCATGCCTGGGGAGTCTGGGTATGCTTGCAGTTGAAGTTTTGCAACATCTGGAAGTCCACAGTGGTCTCCAAACTGTTTTCCAGTTGTTGCAGAACTACAACTCCCAGCATGCCCTTTGGCTGCCCGGGCATGCTGGGAGTTGTAGTTTTGCAACAGCTGGAGGCACACTGGTTGGGAAACACTGTCTGTTTCCTAACTCAGTGTTTCCACACCAGTGGGCCTACAACTGTTGCTAAACTACAACTCCCAGCATGCACTGACAAACATGCATGCTGGGAGTTGTAGTTTTGCAACAGCTGGAGGTGCACTGATGTGGAAACACTTCAGTAGTCTGCTACCTAACTCAGTGTTTCCCAACCAGTGTGCCTCCAGATGTTGCATAACTAGAACTTCCAGCATGCACGGTCTGTTAGTGCATGCTGGGAGTTGTAGTTTTGCAACAGCTAAAGGTTTTTCAGCTGCAGCTCAAACTCCTAGCGGGAAACTCGCTGGGAACCCCTGCCCGTGTGAATGTACCCTAAAAACGCTACACTACACCTACACAAAATAAAAAGTACAACACTACATATACACACCCTTACTCTGTCGCCATTACTTGAGGGGTGTAGTTTCTCAAATAGTGTGCGATGTGCATGCTTTTTGCTGTTCTGGCAACACATGGGGGCTTCTTAAAGGTGACATGCCTCCTAAAAATCATTTCAGCTAAATTTGCTCTCCAAAATACTATTGTCGCTCCTTCCCTTCTGAGCCTTCTACTACACCCACAGAGCACTTTACATGCACATATGGGGTATTTCCTTACTCGAGAGAAATTAGGTTACAAATTTCTTGGAACTTTTTCTCCTTTTACCCCTTGTAAAAATAAAAAAAATATGGGTCTACAATAACATGTTAGTGTAAAAAAATTAAGTTTTAGAATTTTTGTCTCCATTTTGCTGCTATTCCTGTGAAACACATAAAGGGTTAACAAAGACCCAGAAAGACCCCTCAAATCCACTTCAAACTTAACTGGCCCCTGAAAAATTTGGAACATTGCTGCTAAAAATTTGAAGTCCTTTAAAGGGGTATTCCAGGGAAAAACTTTTTTTTATATCATCTGGCTCCAGAAAGTTAAACATATTTGTAAATTACTTCTATTAAAAAATCTTAATCCTTTATATAATTATCAGCTGCTGAAGTTGAGTTGTTGTTTTCTGTCTGGCAACAGTGATCTCTGCTGACATCTCTGTCTGTCTCGGGAACTGCACAGAGTAGAATAGGCTTGCTATGGGGATTTGCTTCTAAACTGGGCGGTTCCCGAGACACGTGTCATCAGAGAGCACTTAGACAGAAAAGAACAACCCTAACTTCAGACAGAAAAGAACAACCCTAACTTCAGAAGCTCATAAGTACTGAAAGGATTAAGATTTTTTAATAGAAGTAATTTACAAATCTGTTTAACTTTCTGGAGCCAGTTGATATATATAAAAAATAATTTTTCCTGGATCACCCCTTTAATGGGTTAAAAAAGTAAGAACTTGTCAACTTTATTATGCAAACATAAAGTAGTCATATTGTATATGTGAATCAATGTATAAGTTATAAGTTAGTTTCAAAGTTTGAAAAGTGCAAAATTGAAAACATTTTCGTGACATTTTTGAATTTTTCCCCAAGAAATGATGCAAGCATCGACAAAAATTTTGTAGAATATGGCACGAAAAACTATCTTGGAATCAAATTCATAAGTTAAAGCATCCCAGAGTTATTAATGCTTAAAGTGACAGTGGTCAGATGTGCAAAAAACAGCTGTGTCCTTAATGGATTAAATTTGTCACTGTTGGCCGCACATCCCCTGTTTACACAGGCTGATCGCTGGCCCCCATGGGCCAATTTATCGGGAGAAGGATTACCTAGGAACTAGGGATCGACCGATTATCGGTATGGCAGATATTATCGGCCAATAATCACGATTTTGGGCATTATCGGTTTCGGTAATTACCTTGCCGATAAGCAGATAATGCCCCGCACCACCGCACCGCGACCGCCCCCCCCCCCCGACCCACCGCACCGCGGCCTCCCCCCTGACCCTCCGCACCGCATCGCACCCCCCACCGTAGTGCTGGGCGATATACCGTTTTTTTTCTCTCCCACGGTATGGATTTTTGCCCATACCGCTATACTGGTCGGGCCCCTCCCCCACCCTCCGAGTCAATAAAAAAAATTAAACTTAACCGTAATGGGGATGGTCCATCCATCCTTCCTTCCTGTAGTATCCGGCGGCATTCCGGGTGGAGGGTGAACCGGTTCGGGCTGACTTTCTTCTCCGGGGGTCCTCTTCTCCACTCCGGGCAGGCTCCGGCCTAGTACGCTGCATAGACGCCGCTACGCCGTGACGTCATGTGCGTCGCTGCACAGCGGCATCTATGCAGCGTTACTAGGCCGGAGCCTGCCCGGAGTGGAGAAGAGGACCCCCGGAGAAGAAGGACAGCCAGGACCGGTTCACCCTCCACCCAGAATGCCGCCGGACACTACAGGAAGGATGGATGGCCCGGACCACCCTCCCCGGACGTTCCCTGCAGCAGCTGGGAAGGTGAGTCAGGGTTCAGGGATGGACAGGGGTCTGTATAATATACTATACCTACAGTAGGCCCTCCAGCTGTTGCAAAACTACAACTCCCAGCATGCTGGGAGTAGTAGTTTTGCAACAGCTGGAGGCACCCCTAGGCGCGGCGGGGGGAGCGGTGGCGGTGATAGGTCTCAGGATCCTCGATCAGGCAGGGGTAGAGAAGCGGGTGGCGACGGCGGCCTATGGCACCGCAAAAGCCACTGCAGTGCATTGATTTAAAGCGCCCACTTTAAATCAATGATCTGCAGCGGTGTCGCAGGGGGATAAATAGCCGATAACTAATATTGGTATAAGTTATCGGCTATCGGCCCTAACCTCCCCAGATTATCGGTATCGGCCCTAAAAAAACGATATCGGTCGATCCCTACTAGGAACACTGATTTTCCCAATAATACGACCATGTAAGAGGGCCTTTTATTTTGAATTTTTTTTTTTTATGATCTTTTTGTACAGATACTGTCATGGATATAAAAAGAGACATGCTCTTCTCATGATAATAATAAAAAAGAGACTTTCATACAGTATGGCTTTAAAAAAACATAATTTAGTTTTTCATTTTTACATGAAGCCGTGTAGCTTTCCTTTAATGCTAAGTGCAGATTTACGTAGACTAACCGCTGCCGGCGTTACTTCTTAGGGGTAGATGATCACTCGTTCCAGTCAGTGATTACAGTATCAGACTTCTCCATTTATTCTTACACTTGTAGATCTGCGTTTCTCATATGTGAACGTAAAGCTTTTTTGTCACTTGTGTTTAATGGAAATCTCATAATAAGGGCTCTTAAGAATTCATTATTTAGGAAGGCTGAACTACAAGGAGCAGCTCTCCAGGCCTAGTATTGATGCACTCAGACTGACAGCGGCTCTCTGCTCTCAAGCAAACAGCTTTCCTAGATCCTTTATTTCACTAATGCTAAAAATGATGCCACATAATGTTCCATCGAGAGAACTTTTACTAGTAAATTACTTTTTTTTTTATGGATTTTTGGTCTGTTCTAAAGCAAAATGTTTTCTATATGACCCCCCTCTTGGCTCCCATTAGATCTAATATGAGGAGGCTGCCTTCTGCAAACCAGGCAGGAGGTGAGAAATTACCTTCTTAATCCATCTTTTTGTTGATGTTGAAATGTAACATTTCGTGGAATGAACAAATATCAATACGGCTCCTGTGCATTAAAACTGGAGTTTGCTACAGTCATATAGAGCTTTCTTTTGTTGTCTAGAGGAGAAAGCAATAGCTACCTTGAGCAGAAAATGAAGTGTATAGACATTTTTGGTTTATTAAAATATTATTTTAGCTTTTTGCTCGCTTTTCTTTTTGGTTTGTACCAAGTTTTTGCATTTTTGTTAAATAAACAGATTTCAGCTGTACGAATGATGCAAAAACTTACAGCTCGCATGCATGTAGGTGCTTGCTCTCAAATTTGGTTCCCAACCAGTAGCTCGGAGAGAAGTGTCTGTTTATTCTATTTCATTTTTACTTGCTATATATATATATATATATATATATATATATATATATATATATATATATATAGGCAAATGGGGGGAATGAGGGGTGGACTACTTTTCTTTACTTTTAATCTGTGTGTTGGCAAAGTGAACATGCACCAACTTTATTTAAAGGAAAACGGTCAGCCTGCTCCCCCCGCACTAAACAGCGGTACTGGCTGGTAGTGCGGGGGACGCTGATCCGTTTGATGGCTACCGTGCCCGGATCTGCCCGGCCGTTCGTCCAAAATCTTCCATTTTCTGTATATGCTAATTAGGTGCTGACTGGCACAGGTGGCGTAACTGGCACTCTGACGTCAGCCCCGCTCGTCTTCAGCGCCACCCAGCTCATCAATATTTCTTCCCTCCCTCTGCCTCTCCCTCTTCATTACAGAGTGGGGAGAATCGAGAGGGAAGGAATATTGATGAGCTGGGCGGTGCTGCGGACAAGCGGCGCTGATGTCAGAGTGCCAGTTACGCCGCCTGTGCCAGTTAGCACCTAATTAGCATATACCGAAAATGGAAGATTTCGTCTCAACGGCACTGCGGATCCTGGCACGGTATGCATCAAACTGATCACTGTCCCCCGCACTACCAGCCAGTACCACTGGTTAGTGTGGGGGGAGCAAGCTGACAGTTTTCTTTTAATGGTTGCATGGCACGTGATAAATGTGGTTCACACACTTTTTTGAAACTACACTTTAGTAAACCACATAGTATGGTTCCTCCTCTGCAACTTTTTCTGGGACTTTTTTTTTTTTATTAACACCTAATAAAACTATTTGTGTAACTTTTTACTAAGGCTGTTCACAGTCAGTCAGGTCCGGGCTGGTGTAGATTTGAGACAAATGGAGGGATTTCCCACTTTTTTGTCACTTTTCACCAAAAGTCCCCAATGATAAATTCACGAACACTGCACTCACGGGGAATAAAAAAAAAGTGTCTGCTATTGAGAGATGTCCCCTATTGGGGAAAAAAGGCTAAAAATTTTTTCTAAATGACCAAATACTAGAATTAACTAAAAACACGATAAAAAGCAATATTTCAGTAGAATCTCCCAGTGCCAATGAATCATCCCTTATCAACCCCCTGTACCATTTCATCCCCCCTTTATACCCTGTGCCACTTTATTCCCTCCTGTGCCTTGTGCCAAATCATCCCCCCCAGGCGAATAAAGAGAGATGAAATGGCACAGAGGGTGGTAATAAAGAGGGAATGAGATAGCACAGGGGGATCAAGGGTAAATTATGTGGCACATGGGGTAATAAACGGGGGGGGGGGGGATTTGGCAAAGGGAAATAAAGTGGCTCGGGGGGGATCAGGGGGAAGGGGGTCAATGATATGATTATTTATTTTTTTAAGCCAGACACCATCTTTAAAATCCTTAAAGGGGTACTCCGCCCCTAGAAATCTTATCCCCTATCCAAAGGATAGGGGATAAGATGTCAGATCACCGCGTTCCCGCTGCTGGGGACCCCGGGATCCCCGTTGCGGCACCCCGCTATCATTATAGCACAGAGCGAGTTCGCTCTGTGTGTAATGACGGGCGATACAGGGGACGGAGCAGCGTGACGTCAGGGCCCCGCCCCTCGTGACATCATGGCCTGTCCCCTTAATGCAAGTCTATGGCAGGGGGCGTGACGACCGCCACGCCCCCTCCCATAGACTTGTATTGAAAGGGGCGGGCCGTGACGTAACTAAGCTCCGGCCCCTGTATTGCCCGTCATTACGTGCAGAGCGAACTCGCTCTGTGCAGTAATGACAGCGCTGTGCCGCAGCGGGGATCCTGGGGATCCCCAGCAACGGGACCGCGGCGATCTGACATCTTATCCCCTATCCTTTGGATAGGGGATAAGATGTCTAGGGGCGGAGTACCACTTTAAAGGATATTCTTACTTTGGATGTGAATAACATATGGCACTTTCTAATGTATGCAGGCTCAGCCTCTGGGTCCTGCACCTATGTAGGAATCAGATGGTCATATGTGCCTGGAAAAGTGTTTCACAACCAGGGTGCTTTAGCTGTTGCAAAACTACACCTCCCAGCATGCCCAGACAGCCTTTGGCTGTCCGAGCATGTTGGGAGGTTTAGTTTTGCAAAAGTTCCAGGCACCCTGGTTGAAAAGACACTGGCCCAGAGAGAGAGTAAATAAAGAGTTGGCAGCACATTGTGGGTGCGTCTCTCAATATACTTCTACAGAAGTTATTGGTCAGACTGCAACTCTCGTAGAAGCCTCAGGAGAGAGTAATGCATATGTGCAACCACCTATACATGCATTCCTCACATGCATACTTTTTATAGTTTCTTAACGTTTTGGGAAAAAATTTCAACTATTACATACAGTCATGGCCTTAAATGTTGGCACCCCTGAAATTTTTCAAGAAAATGAAGTATTTCTCTCATAAAAGTAACAAGTTTTGCTATACACATGTTTATCCCCCTTTGTGTGTATTGGAACTAAACCAAAAAAGGGAGGAAAAAAAGCAAATTGGACATAATGTCACACCAAACTCCAAAAATGGGCTGGATAAAATTATTGGCACCCTTAACTTAAAATTTGGTTTCACACCCTTTGGAAAAAATTACTGAAATCAGTTGCTTCCTATAACCATCAATAAGCTTCTTACACCTCTCAGCCGGAATGTTGGACCACTCTTCCTTTGCAAACTGCTCCAGGTCTCTCTTATTGGAAGGCGCCTTTTCCCAACAGCAATTTTAAGATTTCTCCACAGGTGTTCAATGGGATTTAGATCTGGACTCATTGCTGGACACTTCAGAAGTCTCCAGCATTTTGTCATCCTTTTTTGGGTGCTTGTTGACGTATTTTTTGGGTATTTGTCCTGCTGGAAGACCCAAGATGTCGGAAGCAAACCCAGATTTCTGACACTGGGCTGTACAGTGCGTTCCAAAATCCATTGGTAATCCTCAGATTTCATGATGCCTTGCACACATTCAAGGCACCCAGTGCCAGAGGCAGCAAAACAACCCCAAAACATCATTGAACCTCGACCATATTTCACTGTAGGTACTGTGTTCTTTTCTTTGTAGGCCTCATTCCGTTTTTGGTAAATAGTAGAATGATGTGCTTTACCAAAAAGCTCTATCTTGGTCTCATCTGTTCCCAAGACGTTTTCCTAGAATGATTTTGGCTTACTCAAGTTCATTTTGTCATAATGTAGTCTTGCTTTTTTATGTCTCTGTGTCAGCTGTGGGGTCCTCCTGGGTCTCCTGCCATAGTGTTTCATTTCATTTAAATGTCGACGGATAGTTAGCCCTGACACTGATGCTCCCTGAGCCTGCAGGACAGCTTGAATATCTTTGGAACTAGTTTGGGGCTGCTTATCTACCATTCGGACAATCCTGCATTGACACCTTTGATCAATTTTTATCTTCTGTCCACACCCAGGGAGATTAGCTACAGTGCCATGGGTTGGAAACTTCTTGATAATGTTGCGCACTGTGGACAAAGGCAAATCTAGATCTCTGGAGATGGACTTGTAACCTTGAAATTGTTGATATTTTTCCACAATGTTGGTTCTCAAGTCCTCAGACAGTTCTCTTCTCCTCTTTCTGTTGTCCATGCTTAGTGTGGCACACGCAGACAAACAATGCAAAGACTAAGTGAACTTCTCTCCTTTTTATCTGCTTTTAGGTGTAATTTCCATATTGCCCACACCTGTTACTTGCCCCAGGCAGGTTTAAAGGAGCATCACATGCTTGAAAAAAAATCTAATTTTTCCACAATTTTGAAAAGGTGACAATAATTTTGTCCAGCCAATTTTTGGAGTTTGGTGACACATTATGTCCAATTAGCTTTTTTTTGTTTCTTTTTTTGTTTAATTCCAATACACACTAAGGGAATAAACATGTGTATAGCAAAACATGTGTTACTGCAATCCTTCTCCGTGAGAAATACTTCATTTTATTGAAAAAATTCAGGGGTGCCAACATTTACGGCCATAACTGTATATAGGAATGTACACTTGTGTGTGTGTGTGTGTGTGTGTGTGTATATATATATATATATATATATATATTTTAAGAAAGATTTCAAAGAAATCAAAGGGTGTTGTCAGACGTGTATGATGACAAAGCAATAGCACAATGTAGCAGCTTACACTTGTTTTCTAGTAGGTATGCTTATTTATCTTCTTTGGAGGCAGATTACAGGTCCACAAGTCTTTATGTAAGCTGATGTTACAAAGCATTTAAATAAGTTCTAAGACTCTAGTGCAGATATTAGATAGAGAAGGCATTACTGTTAGGACTCATTTACATTATGAAATCTCCAGAGATATTCCAGTTTGTGATTCCGGACGGCACTAGGACTGCTCGAAAATGTGCCATCTCTATAGATGTCAATGCATTTCCGAGCGCATTTAGCCAAAAGAATGAACATGTTCATTCTTTTGGCATATTCTTGGGTCCAGAATTTCTATGTAGTGTGAATGGTTCAGCAGAATCCCACTGATAACAATGGCAGCCTGCTGCACCCTATTTTCAAAGTGGAATTTTGCTTGAAAACGCTGTCGTGTAAATGAGCCATTTTGTGTGCAGCCTTGCCGATCCTTGGACATTGTGTGTTGTGTCAAGAGACTAGGTTTTACATGAAATGTACACGTTGACTATTGTGAAACAGTGACAGGAATTGTGGTCTGGAATTGCTATATTTCCTCAAGGTACCGGTCATATGTAAACACTAGGTGTCAGAAAGTGCATATCCTATCAAGGCAAAGCTGGCTTAGAAATTGGAAATCCAGGAGAGAGTTTATTTTCTGGCAAGATTAAGCTTGCTAGAGACTTTTAGTAATTCCTATTTTCATGCCTAATATGCCTGGATTTTTATGAAATGAAAGGCAGGATTGGCAGTGGGGTCTTTCATTCCACTTTTCAGGCCAGTCCAGGTTTTCACAGTAGCCCAGATCAGCAAAGGTGCTGAGACAGCTGGTCACTGGTTATTAAAGGGGTACTCCCGTGGAAAACAATGTATTTTTAAAATCAACTGGTGCCAGAAAGTTAAACAGATTTGTAAATTACTTCTATTTAAAAATCTTAACCCCTCCAGTGCGTATCAGCTGTTGTAGTCTCCAGAGGAAG
The DNA here is from genome assembly GCF_029499605.1 of Hyla sarda. NCBI lineage: Eukaryota > Metazoa > Chordata > Amphibia > Anura > Hylidae > Hyla > Hyla sarda. Next base: position 33,369,594 of record NC_079197.1, read on the forward strand.
TTCTTCTCTGTCTGACCACAGTGCTCTCCTCTGACACCTCTGTCCATTTCAGGAACTGTCCAGAGCAGGTGAGGTTTGCTATGGGGATTTGTTCCTGCTCTGAACAGTTCCTGACATGGACAGAGGTGTCAGCAGAGAGCTCTGTGGTCAGACAGAAAATAAATTCAAAAAGAAAAGAACTTCCTCTGGAGCATACAGCAGCTAAGTACTGGAGGGGTTAATAATTTTAAATAGAAGTATTTTAAAAATCTGTTTAACTTTCTGTCACCAGTTGATTTAAAAAATGTTTTTTTTCCACTGGAGCGCCCCTATAAAACTAGCTAAAATTCAGTCTGCCAGATAGGATGAGAGGAAGACTTTGGAAGGGTGCAGCCTCAAAAGTGGACTTTTTGACAATTGCCAGTTATGTGAGGAAACCAATTTACAGTTTCTTTTGTCAAGTGGCTTGTAGTAAGCCACTTGTAAAGTGAGAGCCAGTTTAAGGTGTTTGGTTAGTGCTGGACAAGCAGGTTTTTGTTTTCTGCTGATGTCAATAAGGCTGCATTTAGTTTTTTTGGCAATAAACTGCAGGCAAGGCCTTGAATTTGAACTGTGCCACTGTCTCAGACTACTGTTTACTGCCCTTTGCCCATCACTACTTAGTTAAACTCCCACTATACATGGGAACGCAGTGCTTTTAGAGGGGGAACATTAGCCATGGAAATTCAATGCTTTTAGAGAGGGACCACTTTACATGGAAATTCAATGCTTTTAGGGGGGGACCACTATACAGTGACTCCTCGACCTATGATGGCCCCGACATATGATAATTTCAACATGCGATGGCCTCTCAGAGGCCATCACATGTTGAAGGCAGCATCAACATACGATGCTTTTGTATGTCGGGGCCATCGCATAAACGGCTATCCGGCAGCGCAGACTGCTTCAGCTGCCACCGGATAGCCGTTTACGATGCCCCGTGAGCTCCGGTGATGGTCACTCGCCTGTCCTCGGGGCTCCGGCGCGTCCTCCGACGCTCCTCTGCATAGTCGGCGCTCTCCATCGACATCATCACGTCGCTGTGCACACCGTCCCGTCATCCAATAGGAGCAGCGTGCATAGCGACGTGATGGCGGTGACGGAGAGCGCGGATGCCGGGGAAGCAGAGGCCTTGCCGGAGCGTCGGGGACACCTTCGGGACGCGGCGGCAGCGATGGACAGCGACATCCTGGGCAGCGGTGACGGTCCAGAGCGGCGGGGACAGGTGAGTATAACTTCCTCTAACAGTGGTCTACAACCTGTGGACCTCCAGATGTTGCAAAACTACAACATCCAGCATGCCCGGACAGCCGTTGGCTGTCCGGGCATGCTGGGTGTTGTAGTTTTGCAACATCTGGAGGTCCGCAGGTTGTAGACCACTGTCCTATACTTTACATTGCACGGATCCCTCAACATGCGATGGTTTCAACAAACGATGATCCGTTTGGAACGGATTACCTCGTATGGGTACCACTGTACATGGAAATTCATTGCTTTTAGAGAGGGACCACAATACATGGAAATTCGGGACCACTATACATGGAAATTCGGGACCACTATACATGGAAATTCGGGACCACTATACATGGAAATTCAGTGCTAAATGTCCAGTTAGGCCATAAGAATACTGATAATCTGTAATTACATACATACATGCTTTTTAGGCTTTTGGTCCAGTGGCATACTTTTATATACTTCTTTTAGGTTGGAAGATTTTCTGGGAACCTTCCACATTTTGTATGGCTTATTATATCAACCATAAGAAATATAATAAAAGTTTGCACACATGTGAAAGGAACAAGTACAGTGTCTGTGTATTGTGTGAGAATGCGCCGTTCACCATCTTAAACATAAAATGATGTAAAAGCCATGCCACCAAGGATTTACAAGCTTTAGCTTGTTTGGATAATCGGGTATTGTTCTAGTCAAGTATTTGCTGTATTAATATGTTTGGTTTTCTTCATGTTTAAAAAAAAAAAAAAAAAAATGTTTCATTTGGTACTAAAAATTGCTCCCTTTCTGTTTCCTATAGAGATGCCTTTTTATCCATCTCCTCCCTTCTGAGTGCAGTTAAATAGCTGCCGGGGGAAGGATTCTTTTAAAAGCTTTTCTGCAATCTTTTAAGAAAATTAAGCAGGCATTGAGGAGCATGTGGTGTTTGAATGCTCACACAGTGAGTGAGATATGGGGGTGTGGAATTGTCAGCAGCTGGTTATGGATGCAGAACGCTCATGAATCTTTTAACCCTGAAATTGCCATGGGGTTTGCCGTCTACAGTCAGAGCCGTACAGTAGTTCTAAAAGGTTACCATGTGACAATGGGCTCTACTTTCTAGTTACCGTGCCTAGGTACAAAGATATTAGCAAATAATATAATTAAACTTTTTCATTTACCCAAAATGCTATCTGGTGAATATGGAACTTTCAAATTTTTCCTCTAGGTGATGGCGGGATAGAATCAGGTGCTGCAAGACTACCAAGGTAGTGGACAAGCACATTTACTTCCCACAATGCAAAATGACGCGTTTCACATTCCAATGTGATGGTGGGATAGAATGAACCACTGCAAGACTACCAAGCTAGTGGACAGACACATTTATTTCCCACAATGCAAAGTGTTTCACAGGACAATGTGAAAGTGGGATAGAATGAGGCGCTGCAAGACTACAAAGGTAGTGAACAAACACATTTATTTCCCACAATGAAATGCGACGCGTTTCACAGTTTCACCGCTTCCTCAGGAAGCGGTGAAACACTGTGAAACGCGTCACGTTGCATTGTAGGAAATAAATGTGTGTTCCCACTACCTTAATAGTCTTGCAGCACCTCATTCTATCCCACTATCGCATTGTCCTGTGAAACGCTTCGCATTGTGGGAAATAAATGTTTGTCCACTACCTCGGTAGTCTTGCAGTGGTTCATTCTATCCCACCATCACATTGCACTGTGAAACGCGTCACTTTGCATTGTGGGGAATAAATGTTTGTCCACTACCTTGGTAGTCTTGTAGTGCTTCATTCTATCCCGCCATCACCTAGAAAAATAACTTTGAGATGTCCTTACCAATTGGTCTGGGAAAAGCTGCAGCAGACTCCACTATTTGCTATCAATACGAATCCCAATGTTGTGCTTGTTGTATGCGCAACCATCTTTGGTAAGCAAACATTTTTATATGCGCTTACTGGGATTGTGCAATATTTGCAGTGTTTTCATAGCAAATTTCACAACACTGACTATTTATTTTGTCATTTATTTTCCTCATGGTTGTTGATAGGTTAAGATCTTCAATAAATTCATAGCATAATCACAAGATACATTGACCGGCTGTGAATATCATATCGGCACCGCAGGTCACTTTCTACTTAGACTTTGTTCAGCTCATTTACACTTCTGTCACTATAAATGCTATTGCTATTCCGCACCCAAATACATGCAGCACATCTGCATGAAATCGACCACTTGTGGATATACCCTTAAAGTTTTAAGTTCAGTTAATACAGTAGACTCTCCCAATAGTGGACACTCACGGGGAATGAAAAAGTGTCCTCTATTGAGAGATGTCCCCCATTGGGAAAAAAAGGCTTAAACATCTTTCTAAATGATGGAATACTGTACTGTACTCACTCCAGAGGGTAATTACCTACAGAACACGATAAAAAGCTAAATAAAAATAATTTTGCACTGTAAGAAGTCTTTAAAAAAATCTCAACAATATAATCAATTAGGAAAAGTAATGCCAAATCATTCATGCCAAATCATTCCCCCCACAATGCCAAATCATTCCCCCATTCCCTTATCCCACTGTTCTTCTTACTTTTTACTTGGCCAGCAGGCGGTGATGAGTGACGCTTCTCTGCGCCTCACTCAATGAGGGCAATGGTGGCTGCCAGCAGTGACGAGTGACGCTCCATACGTCACTCATTTCAGTGAGTGAGGCGCAGAGGAGCATAACTCGTCACTTTGGACAGCCGTTGCTGTCCTCAGTGAGGGAGGCGCAGAGGAGTGTCACTCATCACTGCCTGCTGGCCAGGTAAGTAGTAAGAAGAACAGGGGCATGAGGAATGATTTGGCATGGGGGAGATGAGGGAATGGGGGAATTATCTGGTATGGGGGGATGATTGGGCAAAAGGGGTTTGCTGGGGCTGCTACAGGAGGGTTCAGCAGGGTCAGGGCCCTCTGGGAACCTGAGCCACATACTGGGGTATTGACTGTAACCCCCCTCATGGCAGACCTGTGTACAAGATAGGGTGGCACATAAGCGTGGTTGTCCCCGTATTGGGAGTGTTTTGTTCCCGTATTGGGAGTGTTTTGTTCCCGTATTGGGAGTGTTTTGTTCCCCTATTGGGAGTGTTTTGTTCCCCTATTGGGAGTGTTTTGTTCCCCTATTGGGAGTGTTTTGTTCCCCTATTGGGAGTGTTTTGTTCCCCTATTGGGAGTGTTTTGTCCCCTATAGGGTGTGTCCACGACCGCTATTGGCAATGTCCCCTATTGGGAGGGTGCAAATACATTAAGCCTTAAGGGACTCTGTCGGGGAATTAAAATTGTCCACTATTGTGAGGTGTCCCCTATTGTGAGGTGTCCCCTATTGTGAGGTGTCCGCTAAGGGAGATTTCACTGTATTTGCATCGAGGCTTTCAATCACAATGGAAAGACACATCCTTTAGATTTCATTGACTTGTTGTGGCATCTGTTTAAGGTATTGATCTATATAGAAATTCAGGCTGAACTAGTCTTTCTGTCAAAAGTGACAGAACTGTCAATGAAGGCACGGAACAGGAGTATAAACGGAGCCTTACCAGCATAACTTGGCTTATTGGGGGAGAATCTTCCAAAGTTGTGAATAGGAGAAATTGTCCAGTTGCCCATAGCAACCAATCAGATCGCTCCTTTTATTTCACAGAGGGTTTCCTCTACACAGGAAATAGATATGTCCAGCAATTCATAATCTTTTTTTATATAGGTCTGTTTACTAATTAAAAAACAAAATTATGCTGAATTATTTTTAATATAAATGTATATTCCCTGAATCCCTGAAATATTTAACACACATATTGTGTGTCTTATGTTCATGGTATCAAAGGAACACTCTAGGCAAAGCTGTGTTACAATCATGCACCCCTCAGGCCCTGCATAAGGCATCACAGTGTATTTGCTGTACCTTTTAAGCTTCAGTTCTAAATTTTAAATGTGCATTCAATGAGCCAAAATGATTGTTCAAGCCATATTCAAGATTGTAGGGAAATTTGACCACATGCAGTCACCTAAATTTTGAACCTGTAATGGCAAAATAGAAAAGTCATTAACGCTTCTGGAAAATTAAAATAGTTTTACTTTTCAGCTCTAAATGTGATTACGTTTGATTTAGAACACAACTTCTATTCTGCATAGGTGTATGGGCATGATGTCCGTTCCCATAGCAGTACCATATGAAGCATTTAAAATCAAATTGCAGTAATGTTTGATGTTGACTTTTCAGAATTCTTGTTCCTGTTTTTTTTTTTTAACCAATTAAACACACACAAAAAAAATCTGTAATCTCATAAATTGTCTTTTTCTAACAGTTGATAGTACGGTTCCAAAAAATATTTTGGGAGATTTATCAATTTTGAACATATACTCATATAAGATGAGGTGTCTGCAAGTGACAGAAGCTGAAATCACAAATTCATCAATCAAACTGTTTGCGGTGATAGTTACATCCATAGCCCATAACTTTGTCAGGAAAATATCTCCTTTAATTGTCAGAACATTGTAAATTTTAAGATGTTATTAGAAACTACTTTAAAATACAACTGTCATCATATTTTGACCCCCCCAGACCACAGTAATGGTATTCCAGATGATTATGACTGTGACTGCAGCCATATCTTTATTGCTGTTTGTTCTTCTTTTCTTACTAATAAAAACCTTTTATCCAAAAGTCATGCACAGTCGGATAGGCGTGGCTTGGGGTTCGCCTAGCCCCACCGCCGCTACGCCTATCATGCTTTCCAGCGCTGGGACCGCTGTGTCTTAATACACAGTGCATGCACAGCGCATGCGCCCATCCCGTCGGCTCTAATGTGCGCGCGCCGCCGTGTCCTGAATTGACAGAGTGAGTGTCTATGCTCTCAGTGCGCATGTGCTGTACTAGAGGCAGTGAGCGGACGAGCATCTGCCCCTAGTGCAGCACATGCGCACTGAACGCACAGACGTCGGGAGCAACCGCTTGCTCTGTCAACTCATTACATGGCGCCGCACGAACGTTAGAGCTGACGGGACAGGCGCATGCACTTTGGATGCACTGTGTAGTAAGACACAGCAGTCCCAGCGCTGGAAGGCAGGATAGGTGTGGCAGCTCGGCTTGGCAAACCCCTAGCCACGCCTATCCAACTGTGCCTGACTTTTGGATAAAAGGTTTTTATTAGTAAGAAAAGAAAAACAAATAGCAATAAAGGTAAGACTGCAGTCACCTTTTAATCTTCTGGAACACCATTATGGTGGACTGGGGGTGAAAATATGATGACCATTGCGTTTTAAACCTTGAGGATAAGTAGTCTTAGAGATAAGGAGAGATGTGTCGGGATTTTAGTAATCCATATGACTACAATAATCATTTATTACTTCTAAATATTATCATAACAGCTCATAAAGGGTACAGTAAAATAACAGAAACAGAAAAAAAAAATCTGCAAATCACATACTGGGATCTACAGGATTAGAAGGATGAAGATTAGAATAACAGGTTTGACCCTAGAACTGTATGAGCTATGTTTGAGAGTGTAGCTCTGGAGATAGTTCATAGGCTATAGTAGGGCACTACATAACTAGCAATTATGGAATATTCTTATCAGATTTTCTCTATTTTGTGTGACTATACACATAGGATAAAGAAGGGCTCAAGTAATTGTTTTCCCTATATAATACATCGTAGACTGTATACCTATTGTAGTTGATGTGTCATAAAGAACTCAGGTAGAAGACAGACATGGTGCACATCTACAATCTTGCACAATGATCTAATTGCTTCTCAGCATAATTTCAAAAACTAACAGGTTGTTAGTATATATGTTTTGATCAAAAAGTACAAGCCCACTCGCCACTTCAAGGCCACCTATTTAGAGTGGGTCCCTAACGTCCCTAGCATAAAATGGCGTAGTACTGGGCGGCGACCACCACCGCCGCGACACCAGTGCCCACAGGGGGAACGACCCACTGGCAGAGCGGCCCCAATGCCACTCAAACCAATCCATGGGTTGCACCTCCCCGCAGACACGGCGCCACAGCAGCAACAGACGCCGCACAGCACCACACCAGTGTGACCATGCCTGTTTTTTCTACCTGAATTGTCATAAAGAACTGTTTGCCATCTAGAGTCGGTCTTCCCCTTTGATATGGTTCTTCTAATGCATCCTACATTTCCCGTTATACCTCTGGCTCCTCAGATGCAGAAGGGGCTGAGACTCATTACACTGCACTTCTTCTATACTGAATTTTACTTACAACAGTAAGTAAGGATATATCTTAGTCATAGAACTTGTGTCTTTTAATATCAGCAGCCATGGCTGAAGGTGAGGGGAGACAAAGGATCCTACCGTCAGTCCAGGACCCAACCCGTGCCATCGTCCATGGCGTAGCGTGCGTAAGGATAGCTCCGGGAATAAATGTATCTCAGTCCCTTGGAACCGTAAGGTTTTTAATTGGTGGGCATTGCGCATGATGTCTTCCTTCAGAAGAAAATGGTGAATACATATAAAGTCTCTGGGTTTGGACAGGTTTTTAGCTTTGAGTGCTCTGTGTGCACGATCTAGTTTAAGAGGGGTGTCTACTGTTCTCCCCAGTACATCATTGAAAAGCCTCTGTAGGGTGGCAGGGAGCTCCTGGGGAAGGACAGTTTCTGGGAGACCTTTTATGTGGATGTTGTTCCGTCGGTTCCTTCACTGGGGGAGTTCCTTCACTGACTGGGTGCCATCTTTTTTTACTACCGCCCTAGGAGGTCTCGGCTGTAGCAGAGGAAATTCGTCCTAGCTATGGCTTACCTCCTATTAGGCTCGGTGGAGGCCTTCACCTCCAGCTGTTTGGGTCGCGGCCAGGGAGGGGTGCACAGGAAGTGAATCTCCCGGCATAGTCTGAGGTGAGGAAGGCTTAGGCCGCGGCTGCTGTTCGGGAGCCACATCTTCATGTTGCGGCTTAAAATATGCTGTGATGGGTTGCGAGAGGTCCGGGTGATCTTGCAGGACACCCTCCTGCCTTTTTTGTCTGTTTTTACCCCCCATAATGCTTGTTTCCCTCCTTTAATTCACTGCCCGGGCAGGAGCTTCTCCCAGACATGGGCAGTCGCTGCTTTAACAAGAGCAAATGGCCTATTGTACCACTGCATTCTATAGAAATCTGTTAAAATTGTAAAAAGTATTTATTGATTTCTAAAACTTTGCACACCCTATTCCCGTATCTTACCGTCCTTAAAGGAGTAGTCCAGTGGTGATTCAGTGGTGAGCAACTTATCCCCTATCCTAAGGATAGGGGATAAGTTGCAGATCGCGGGGGGTCCGACAGCTTGGGCCCCCTGCGATCTCCTGTACGGAGCCCCGACAGCCCACTGGAAGGGGGCGTGTCGACCTCCGCACGAGGCGGCGGCCGACACGCCCCCTCAATACAACTCTATGGCAGAGCCGAAGCGCTGCGTTCGGCAATCTCCGGCTCTGCCATAGAGATGTATTGAGGGGGCGTGTCGGCCGCCGCCTCGTGCGGGGGTCGACACCCGCTATCTCGGCGGAGAACCGGGGCCCCGTACAGAGAGATCGCAGGGGGCCCCAGCGGTCGGACCCCCCGCGATCTCAAACTTATCCCCTATCCTTAGGATAGGGGATACGTTTTTCACCACTGGACTACCCCTTTAAGAAGGAAAACTAAAAGTTTTTTCCATCAACTTTTTTAAGCAATATAGCAATAATATTTAAACATTAAAGGGGTACTCCAGTGGAAAATATTTTTTTTTAATCAACTGGTGCCAAAAATTAAAACAGATTTGTAAATTACTTCTATTTAAAAATCTTAATCCTACCAGTACTTATAAGCTGCAGTATGCTCCTGAGGAAGTTTTTAATTTATTTTGTCTGACCACAGTGCTCTCTGCTGACACCTCTGTCCATGTCAGGAACTGTCTAGAGCAAGAGCAAATCCCCAAAGCAGCAGAGCATGTCAGCAGAGAGCACTGTGGTCGGACCAAAAAGAAACTCAATAAGAAAAGAACTTCCTCTGGAGCATATAGCAGCTGATAAGTACTGGAAGGATTAAGATTTTTAAATAGAAGTAATGAACAAATCTGTTTAACTTTCTGCCACCAGTTGATTTATAAAAAAATAAAAAATTAATTTCCACCAGAGTACCCCTTTAACCCCTTAAGGATACAGGTTTTTTCAGTTTTTGCATTTTAAGTTTTTTCCTCCTTACCTTTTAAAAATCATAACCCTTTCAATTTTCCACGTAAAAATTCATACTATGGCTTATTTTTTGCGTCACCAATTCTACTTTGCAGTGACATTAGTCATTTTACCCCAAAATCCACGGTGAAACGGAAAAAAAAATCATTGTGCGACAAAATCGAAGAAAAAAACGCCATTTTGTAACTTTTGGGGGCTTCCATTTCTACGCAGTGCAAATTATGGTAAAAATTACACCTTATCATTATTCTGTAGGTCCATACGGTTAAAATGATACCCTACTTATATAGGTTTGATTTTGTTGTACTTCTGGAAAAAATCATAACTACATGCAAGAAAATGTATACGTTTAAAAATTTCCTCTTCTGACCCCTATAACTTTTTTATTTTTCCACGTACAGGGCGGTATGAGGGCTCATTTTTTGCGACGTGGTCTGAAGTTTTTATCTGTACAATTTTTGTTTTGATCTGACATTTTGATCACTTTTTATTCATTTTTTAATGGTATAAAAAGTGACTAAAAATAAGCTTTTTTGGACTTTGGAATTTTTTTACGTGTACGCCATTGACCGTGCGGTTTAATTAACGATATGTTTTCATACCACAGCGGCGATACCACATATGTTTATTTTTATTAACACTGTTTTATTTTTTTAATGGGAAAAGGGGGGTGACTCAAACTTTTATTAGGGAAGGGGTTAAATGATCTTTATTAACACAGTTTTTTTTTTTTTGCAATGTTATAGCTCCCATAGGGGCCTATAACATTACATACACTGATCTTTTACACAGATCACTGGCGTGTATTAACACGCCTGTGATCAGTGTTATCAGCGCCTGACTGCTCCTGCCTGGATCCGAGGAGGCTGGTAAGGTCCCTCCCGGTGTCCTGTAAGCTGTTCGGGATGCCGCGATTTCACCGCGACGTTCCCGAACAGCCCGACTGAGCAGCCGAGATACTTTCACTTTCGCTTCAGACGTGGCGGTCAGCTTTGATCGCCGCGTCTGCAGGGTTAATTCAGGGCATCACCGCGATCGGTGATGTCCTGTATTAGCCGCGGGTCCCGGCCGTTGATGAATGACTTTGGAGGGCTTCAAATTATAGCAGCAATTATCCAATTTTTCACAAAATTTTCTAAATCGAAATTTTTCAGGGACCAGTTCAGTTTTGAAGTGGATTTGAAGGTCCTTCTTTTTAGAAATACCCCATAAATGACCCCATTATAAAAACTGCTTGTTAACCCTTTAGGTGTTTCACAAGAATATCAGCAAATTGAAGGCGAAAATTCTAAATCTAAATTTTTTACACTGGCATGTTCTTGTAGACCCAGTTTTTGAATTTTTACAAGGGGTAAAAGGAGATAAATCTTCCTAAAATGTGTATCCCAACTTCTCTCAAGTAAGGAAATACCTCATATGTGTATGTCAAGCGGGCAGACTAGAGGGCTCAGATGGGAAGGAGCGACAGTGGGATTTTAGAAAGTGAGTTTTTCTGAAAAGGTTTTTGGGGGGCATGTCCAATTTAGGAAGCACCAATGGTGCCAGAACAGCAAAAAAAACAAAACACATGGCATACTATTTTGGAAACTACACCCCTCAAGGAATGTAACAAGGGGTTAACAACCCACAGGTGTTTGGCGACATTGGTAAATTATTTGTAAATTAATTTTCTTTTTTTTTTTTCACTAAAATGCTGTTTTTTCCCTAAATTTGACATTTTTACAAGGGATTATAGGAGAAATGCCCCCCAAAATGTGTAACCACATCTTTTCTGAGTATGGAAATACCCCATGTGTGGACATCAAGTGCTCTTCTGGCGCACTACAGTGCTCAGAAGAGAAGGAGTCCCATTTGGCTTTTGGAAAGCAAATTTTGCTGAAATGGTTTTTGGGGGGCATGTCCCATTTAGGAAGCCCCTATGGTGCCATGACAGCAAAAAAAAAAAAAAAAAAAAAAAAATGGTATACTATTTTGGAAACTACACCCCTCAAGGAACGTAACAAGGGGTACAGTGAGCCTTAATATCCCACAGGTGTTTGACAACAATTCGTTAAAATTGTATGTGTAAATGAGTTTTTTTCTTTTCACTAAAATGCTAGTTTCTCCCAAATTTTACATTTTTACAAGGGGTAATAGTAGAAAATGCCCCCAAAATATGTAACCCCATCTCTTCTGAGTATGGAAATACCCCATGTGTGGACGTCAAGCGTACTGCGAGCGCCATACAGTGCTCAGAAGAGGAGGAGTCACATTTGAAAATTTTGCTGAAATGGGGGGGGCCCGCATGTCGCATTTAGGTAGCCCCTATGGTGCCAGAACAGCAAAAAAAAACTACACCCCTCAAGGCATGTAACAAGGGGTACAGTGAGCCTTAACACCCCACAAGTGTTTGATAAATGTTCATTAAGTGGGATGTGAAAAGGAACATTTTTTTTTTTTTTTTATACACTAAAATGCTGGGGTTACCCCAAATTTTTCATTTTCACAAGTGGTAACAGGAGAAAATGTCACCATAAATTTGTAAATACATTTCTTTGGAGTAAGGACATATCTCATATCTGAAAGTAAACAGTGTGCACACCAGTCACAGAAGAGCAGGAGCGCAGTCAGGGGCCTTGAGCTTCTGCATAGCTGCCTATGGAGCAAAAACAGTGGGACCCCCCCTCAAGGAGGATTACATGGGGTAAATTAATAAAATGGGGCACACTAAATTACTAAAGCAGGGTACAGTGGGACGTAAAATCATAAAAAAAGGTTATGTTCCCAGAATGATGACCCAGAGCATAGCCAAAACTAAAAAATATGCCCACCCCAATCCCTATGCTCTGAATCCTCATTCTGGGAATGGAATTTGTGTGGCCGTCCCTAACCTGTTGCCTCAAATGCGCACCCCGCTCAGGTGGAGAGAGAGCGCTGCACATTTGAGGCAACATAAAAAGTCCCCGATGATAGTGATTCAGTGACCCATGACCCATTTTTGGAAAAAAAATACCCCCAGAGGTCTTATAATTTTTATTTTTTTAATGAAACATTTTATTGGGGCAATTTAGTGGTTTATGGGGTTAAAATTTGGAATGTACTCTGGACTTGGTACATTGGTACCAATTGGTACATTATGGATAATTTTAATGAAAAGGGAAAATTTAGTACTGCATGGAAGTGTGATACTCCCTGAAGCAGTTTTTAATGCAGAAGCCCGGATGATCGTGGCAAGTGTCATACTGAGTGGGGGTGTCTCGAACCGCTTCCGTGTCATGACCATACTGTAAAGCGGGGTCTGGTATAGGATGTCCCTGCTCCAGTTTTGTCTGACAGTGGGCTTTTTGACCAGGCCCATATGCAGCACAAGGCCCCAAAATGTCCTCATTTCTGCTGCATCAATGGCGTACCATTCATTGGACCTGGCCAAAAAAGAATCAGGGTGGTGGGCGATGAACTGCTGGCGGGGAAGTATGTAGTGTGTATGGTTGGTGTAACTTTAACTATAACGGTGTATGATTAGAAATCACACACCGTTATATAGGGTAAGAAAAAAATGCTGCAGCCAAAAAAAAGGGCGGCAAATCGCAGCGCCCTGAACCCCTATTAGGGCCCAGGTCACGCTGAAAAAACTGCAGCGGACCTTTGGGGACCTATTAGGGGGTCGGGGGGGGAATTTTTTTTAAAACTTTTTTTTTTTACCTCAAGTTATTTCACTCCTACCTTTTCTGTATTCTGTCCCTGCTCTAAGGTGGCTTCTTCTTCCCGGAGGGGCTCCGATCACGCAGAGGGGGGGTCCCTGGCTCCTTCTTGCAGCTCTGCCCGCTGACTAAACTCAGCAAGCTGGCACATGGCTGGAGAGGACCGGACCGGGGTGACTGCTGATATCGATCAGCAGGTACCCTGCGTAAGTGCCCAGGGGAGTCATCAGACCCCCCCCCCCATGTCGTCTATCACTGCAAATCGCCGGTGAATTCACACCGGTGATTTGCGGCGATAACAGTGATGTGGGTCACGTGTGACCCGCTGACCCAGAGAAATTCCCACGGGGGAGTACAAAGTTCCCACGTGCCTGTACGCCCTGGGTCCTTAACAGGTTAATAAGAAATTGAATCTGGTAAAGTAGAAACTTGTGTAGCATTAGCTGCAGCCCTAATACAAACACTGTTACTAACGATTATTTTAATAATCTGTTAGTTGTCGATTATTTCATCGATTAATCGGAAAAAAATACTTCAAAATGCCCAAAAAGGGGTTCAGCTGATTCTACTTGAAAAATGATGTACAATGGCCATATTAAAAGTTTATAGCACTCCTATGCACATGGTGGTATGTGCAGACTGCAGAGCCTTGCACCCAACCCATGTCTGTAGTATAGACTCTGTAATACTACAAACATTAGGATATACCCACTATATACCCACATGGGTAAAACCGTGTGGCACTGCACTCACTTAAGTAGGGCCATTATATTTCCCCCCTCTCATGCCCCCTGTGCCATTATATTCCCCCCCTCTGATGCTCCCTGTGCCATTATACCACCTCCCCCTCTAATGACTCCTGTGTCATTATATTTCTCCCCCTCTGATGCTCCCTGTGCCATTATTCCCCCTCTGATGCCCCCTGTGTCAATATATCCCTCCTCTGATGTCCACTCTTTCATTATATGCAGAAATGGAGTTTAAGAACAGCTTCACTCTTCACCTCACCTGCGCCCGGATCGGTCAGCAGCACACCTGACCCAATCTTGCAGACATAGAACAAAGGAGGATGTCCAGCGCTTGTAGGTGAAAAATTATCTTGCAGCTTTTATTGGATCATAAGAACACACATATACAGAGACAGGGAACGGCGTTCCCTGTCTCTGTATATGTGTGTTCTTATGATCCAATAAAAGCTGCAAGATAATTTTTCACCTACAAGCGCTGGACATCCTCCTTTGTTCTAATTCTTTCATTACATTCCCCCCCCCCCCTCTGATGCCCCGTGTCATTATTTTCACCCCCTCTGAAGCCCCCTGTGTCATTATACCCCCCTTTGATGCCCCCTGTGTCATTATATTCCCCCCTCTGATGCCCCCTCTTTCATTGTATTCCCCCCTCTAATGCCCCGTGTCATTATACGCCCCTCTGATTCCCCCTGTGTCATGATATTTCAGCCCAACCCCCTCCCCTCTCCTGTACCACATTATTACCAAACCTCCCCTCCTCTATGATCTCCTGCTACCTGTACTCCGCCCCCATGTGCATTCCGGCAGGCTCAAGGGCTTGGCAGTCATTGTTGGTACTGGACTGCATCCTCGGTCCGGACGGAGGTGCGCGCGATGAATGGCGTCATGCGCCTACACCGGGACGCTGTCGTCCTGCAAGGCTCGCTGTAGGCTGCAGTGCACAGCTGCAGCCTATAGGAGTTCAGTTAAAGGGCAAAACAGATTGCCCCGTTATATGTGAATTCCTCAGGCATTTGGCCCTGCTTGCCCGAAGCAGGGCTAAATGCCTGAAGAATTCACCTGCCGCCCACCCGGAACTGCATGTCCCGGGCATCGGACAATACAATTTCCACAGTGACTCACTGTCACTGAGGCTGCTGCGGGATTTTCGGGACTCGCGCCTGACCGCAGCAGCCTCCTGACTGCGGACAACGAATCGGGTGATTAATCGACACTGAATCCAGTTATCGAATTTAATCGATTTTATCGATTAATCGATGCAGCTCTAGTTTGTATAAACAGCAACAAGCATATGAATCGGTGGATATCAAGCGTGGTCTTATGGAGCTTAAATGAGCACTGTCAGATACAAAAACTTTTGATGTGTTGTAAAGCATGCAAAACCAATAGGGGTTTCATAGTATTTCATACTGAAAAAGCCAGTCAAACAACTGCCCCCTGCCTGCTTGGACACATACTAGTCCTGCTGTGTCCATTCATCATCACCTATGTCATGGACACACTTCCTTGATTGACAGGTGTGAGCGCAGGGCTCACAGATGGAGGAAAAACCCTCCCACTGTCATCTTGTGTCCCGCTACTGTCAGGACAAGCTGGGAGTTGTAATTTTGCTAATGCTAAGGGAGATGTGAGCAGACAGCATACTGAGGGAGGGGGCGGAGACCTGCACAATGAGGCCACGCCCCCTCCATTTGAGAGGAATTCAGACTAGTGAGCTAAATTAAGTGTAATAAAAAATAAATAAAGGTGCTAGACACATAAAAATTAGATGTACATGGTCAAGATTAGGTGCTGAGTACATAAAAAAATTGTTGGATTTGACGGGTACGCTTTAATTATAAGTCAACATGGAAAAAAGACACATTTACTCTGAAACACAACAAACATATCTTTTGTTCTGCACACCATGTGAACTGTCTTTGATTTGGTTGTAATAACTTGTAGAATAATGGAGATATAAGCAAATTACTCAATTCACAATGTGCATGCTAATAAAGCTGAAGTGACAGGTAAGTAATATATATCTCAGCCATATGTGGACGCCATCAGCTCTTCTCTCCGTGTTCATTAGAGGGTTGTACCTTTCTGACATGTCATTTAGACCTGTCAGCTGGTTATGTTGGTTGGGACGCTAGAATTGGGTCCCCCCCCCAATGTGCTGAACCAAATGAATCTTTATACTTAGTAAACAGCTGCACCCTTTTCATCTTTAAAGAGCATCTGTCATTTGTCTTTTTTTTTATGTATATTCCGCTGATCATGATAACTCTTTTGCATTATGTGACTGTAGCCTCATTCTGCAGCTGCGCTCAATTGTATCTATGCATTTAAACTAAAATGGCTGATGCTGAATATCCATGATACAGGATTTAGCAGCTTATTGGTCAGTTGTGGCTGCTGACAAATTACTCTTTAAGACAGGCCCACCCATGCCTGTAACAAGTACCGATCTATGAGATGGGTGCTCACTTAAAGGGGTACTCCGGTGGAAAACAATGTTTTAATCAACTGGTGCCAGAAAGTTCAACATATTTGTAAATTACTTCTATTAAAAAAAAATCTGTATCCTTCCAGTACTTATTAGCAGCTGTATGCTACAGAGGAAATTCTTTTATTTTTACATGACAGTAGGCTCAGCCTATCACTGGCCGGGGCAGGACATCGCTCCGGCCGGTGATAGGCTGACGGCTGTCCGATGTTTCAGTCCCCAGCGTAAGGCCGACGTAGGTAAGTTAAAGTTTATTTTCTTTATCTTTTGAAGCCCGGGCATAGGGATACAGCGTACAGCAGTGGTCTCAAACCTGCGGACCTCCACCTGTTGCAAAACTACAACTCCCAGCATGCCCGGACAGCTGTTGGTTGTCCGGGCATGCTGGGAGTTGTAGTTTTGCAACATCTGGGTGTCCGCAGGTTGGAGACCACTGGCGTACAGTGAGTTCCAGTGCCGGCAGCCCCCAACAAAGAGGAGGAGGGCAGTGCTTTTGGGTGACATATGTGAGTCGTACCCCGCTTGGCTGATAATTAATTGGGGGGGGGGGGAGGCAGAAGAGCACTGGCGAGTAACATGATTTGGTAGGGGGAGCAGAACAGCCCTCGAGGGTCACATGATTTGGGGGGGGGGGGTGAAAGAAATACAGTTATATACTGTGGAACCGCCATAAGTTACAAAAATACTGTGACACACATTTGGTCATACCGCCCAGCTCTACGGTAGAGGCGCTGCACAACCCTTTATTACCTCAATTAATTAAGAAATAGAATTAAGAAACATAATGCAACATGCCACATGAATAAATATGCAGTACACACACACTATATACATATGCATGTAACACATTAAGGGTAGGCTCACACAAGCCATGTTTTGATGCATATTTTTATAACCATTGAAGTCAATGGTATGCAAAATCAGCTGCAGAAAATATGCCGCAAAATACGGCAGGTAAGACCCATCACATATACTTACACTTGCTTCTGCCTAAAGCTAGCTGGGTGCAGTAGATTATTTAGCAGGGCAACAGAATTTACTACAAATCTGCAATTTTCCACAATTCAGCTGAGGATTGTGCTGAAGATTCACTGTGATTCCCCCTTATTGCTGTAAATGCAAGTAGACTGAGTAGTTATCTATGTAGTTCAGTGTTTTCCATCCAGGGGTGCCTCCAACTGTTGCAATACTACAACTCCCAACATGCCCAGACAGCCTTTGACTGTCCAGGCATGGTGGGAGTTGTAGTTTTGAAACAGCTGGAGGCACCCTGGTTGGGAAACCCTGATGTAGTTATTTGAGGACACACCAGTCTCTATAGTATAATGTAATATAACAACTCATAGTGGGTTGATGTAGGTACATGTATACTGAGTAGTTATCTATATACTGTAGTTATATGAGGGCACACCAGTCTTTTGTTTTAATATAATATAACCGCTCATAGGGGGCTGATGTAGGTACATGTATGCTGAGTAGTTATCTATATAGTTCTAGGAGGGCACACCAGTCTCTATATTATAAGGTAATATAACAGCTCATGGGGGGATGATGTAGGTACATGTATGCTGAGTAGTTATCTATATAGTTCTATGAGGTTACACCAGTCTCTATATTATAAGGTAATATAACAGCTCATAGGGGGATGATGTAGGTACATGTATACTGAGTAGTTATCTATATAGTTCTATGAGGGCACACCAGTCTCAATAGTATAAGGTAATATAACAGCTCATACGGGGATGATGTAGGTACATGTATGCTGAGTAGTTATCTATATAGTTCTAGGAGGGCACACCAGTCTCTATAGTATAAGGTAATATAACCGCTCATGGGGGGATGATGTAGGTACATGTATACTGAGTAGTTATCTATATAGTTCTATGAGGGCACACCAGTCTCTATAGTATAAGGTAATATAACAGCTCATGGGGGGATGATGTAGGTACATGTATACTGAGTAGTTATCTATATAGTTCTATGAGGGCACACCAGTCTCTATAGTATAATATAATATAACAGCTCATAGGGGGATGATGTAGGTACATGTATGCTGAGTAGTTATCTATATAGTTCTATGAGGGCACACCAGTCTCTATAGTATAAGGTAATATAACAGCTCATGGGGGGATGATGTAGGTACATGTATACTGAGTAGTTATCTATATAGTTCTATGAGGGCACACCAGTCTCTTTGGTATAATGTAATATAACAGCTCATGGGGAGGATGAACATGTATATTTTGTTATTTACAGACTTACATACTGTTTCTAGCTCACCAGGCTCTCTCAGTACCATTACTAAATGAATATCTCCATGTAGCTCACATAAAAAGTAACACCCCATATAATGCATGTAGTGTGAACTTTAATGGTCTGGTATGAATCCTCTATAGCAGCACTGGACCAGCAGGCAGCAGCAGCCAGTATACCTCACGAGAGGAAGGAACCCACCATTGTTGTAGGTGGTCCATATCTAATACATTAGAAAAAATAAAGAGACAGGGTGCGCTCCGTGGTATCTTCAGGGCAAGTGATAACACAATATGTGAATTTGCGCTTACCAGACTGAGTTGTACTCCGTCCAAGTACAACCATGGATAAGAGTGTAGTAGAAAGAGGTCCATGTAGCCGCTTCACCTCATGTAAATGTAGATACAAATCAGAACTCCTCCAAACCCGGCAGAGTATAGAAGGCGCTGAGACCAGGATAAAGGCAAGGATTCTTTATTCCCCCAATGCAACACGTTTTGCGGAAGTCCCGCTTCATCAGGCATACTTTCTCACCTGTCATGCCTGATGAAGTGGCACTTCCGCGAAACGCGTTGCATTGTGGGAATAAAGAAACCTTGCCTTTATCCTGGTCTCAGCGCCTTCTATACTCTGCCGGGTTTGGAGGAATTCCGTTTTGTATATACCTAATACATGGGCATGACAGTAACAGGACAGTGGACTTCATGGTGCTGCTCCCCCCGCCTTCTTTGTTCCGACTGCTGAGTGGTGTAACCTAACACCACAGCAGCAAAAGGACAGAGGACTGATCCATTGTGAAGAGGAGTTGGGGGAGATTGTTGTTTTAGGAGCCCACAGTAAAAAAAAACTTAGCAGCAGCTCCTTATGTGATTGAATTTCTCCTGGAAGGCTCAGTCCTAGACAGTGCAGGCAGCTGCCAGTAAGCTTTTCCTGCCTCTGACCCTCAAGCAGCTGCACAGGGCCCGGTTTTCCTTTCCTAATGCCAGACATGTCAAGGGCCCCCCTTGTTTCACTGGGTACACAGGGCATGGAGTGCCTGCTCCAAAAGAGCATATGGTCTGCTCTCACTAGGTAAGTTTGAACCTATTGGCAGAGTTTATCCAGTGATGTCCACTTAAACATAAATAACATGTTCTTTGAAGCATTACATTCATCGAAGAAAAAAAAAAGACATGTCAAAAGTTTTGGTTAGTCAGGGTCTCAGTGCTGAGACCCCCCACTGATCTCTAGATATAGCTGTGGGAAGCACATGGCTGTGCACTTCACTCTCCAGCTGGTCATCTGATCCATATTTTATAGTAGGCTTCATTTTACGACTGAGTCTCCTGCAATGAGTTGGGTCAGGTGGTGGCCAGTGAATTGCACAGCAGAATTCTTCTCCCGGCTATATCTAAAGAATGGTGGAAGTCTCAGGATTGAGACCCTGACTGATCCTTGTTTTTAAATGGCCGTAATGCTTTCAAGAATAACCTAATTGTAGAATTTATAGGATTATAAAGCATGGAGGCCTCTTTGATATCACATAGACCATCAAAATATCCATCACAAAGATGTACGATATTATAGCTATGAAATATTTAATACATTTTTGAGCTGGATTTTTCCCTAAAATATTTGGTAAATGGAATTTTAACTACTTCTAAAACTTTAACCTCTTAAGGGACGCATGGCGTGTGCATACACCCTGCATCCCCGATCCTTAAGGACTCGGGGCATACCTATACACCCTGTTCCGGAATAACAGGTTTAAACCCTTCTCACCGGCAGAGAATGAGTTAAACCCGGCAGCCAGCACCCATGGCTAATCCCGTGCACTAACCCTTTAGACGCCGTGATCAAAGTTGATCGCGGTGTCTAAAACGAAAGTAAAATAATCCCTGCAGCTCAGCAGAGCTGATTTAGACTATCGCGACAAAATCGCAATGACCCGATCAGCTTAGCGGACAATGGGAGGGTCCTCACCTGCCTCTCCGTTGTCTGATCGGTGATCTACTGCTCCATGCCTGCGCAGCAGGCTAGGGCAGCAGATCGCTGGTTATACTGATCAGTGCTGTGCAATGGCATAACACTGATCAGTGTATGCAATAAGAAGATTGCATGTTTTAGCCCCTTATGGGGGCTAAAAAAAATTTATTTGTTTTTTACACTTTAAGTTCATTAACCCCTTCCCTATTAAGTTTAATCACTCCCCTTTTCCCATTTTTTAAATAAAATAATGTAATAAAGAATAAAAATAATCATATGTGGTACCGCCACATGCAAAATGTCCGAACTATTAAAATATAAGGTTAGCTACACCACATGGTCGATGGCGTACATGTAAAAAAATTGTGCATTTTTGGTCACTTCATATACCATAAAAATATTAATAAAAAGTGATCACAAAGTCCTGTCAAAACAAAAGTGTTACCAATAAAAACTGCAGATGACAGCGCAAAAAATTAGCCCTCACACCGCCCTGTACACGGAAAAATAAAAAAAAAAGTTATAGAGGTCATAAGATGCCAATTTTAAACTAACTAATTTTGGTGCCTGTAGTTTATAATTTTTTTAAGTATTAAAATAAAATAAAACCTATATAAATCGCGTATCCATGTAATCATATGGACCTACAGAATAAAGATAAGTTGTCATTTTTACCAAATATTGCACTGCCTAGAAACGGGAGCCCCAAAAATTTACAAAATTATGTTTTGATTTGTTTTTCTTCATCCCACAAATATATATATTTTTTTGTTTTTCCGCCGGTTATATTATAAAATAAGTGATGTCATTGTAAAGTACAATTGGTGACGCAAAAAACAAGCTCTTATATGGGTCAGTAGGTGTAAAATTGAAAGCGTTATGATTCTTAGAAGGGAAAGAGGAAAAAGCGAAAATGCAAAAACAAAAATTTCTTAAAGGGGTACTCTGCCCCTAGACATCTTATCCCCTATCGAAAGGATAGGGGATAAGATGTCAGATCGCGGGGGTCTCGCCGCTTGGGACCCCCGGGATCTTGGCTGCAGGACCCACCTGTTGCGGCTTCCGGCAGCGCTGTAGGCTCTCATCCTAACGCCTCCCGACCACGGTGATGTGAGATCGGGATGTCACGACTCCACCCCTGTGTGATGTCACGCCCTGCCCCCTCAATGTCACCGTCAACGTCACCGGGGTCGGGAGGTGTTTGGATGAGAGCCTCCAGCGCTGCCGGAAGCCGCAACAGGGGGGTCCCCAGCGGCGGGACCCCCGCGATCTGACCTCTTATCCCCTATCCTTTCGATAGGGGATAAGATGTCTAGGGGCATGAAAAAAGCCTAAGTCCCTAAGGGGTTAAAGGGGGAGATTTATCAAAACTTTTGCAAAGGAAAAGTTGCCCTGTTGTCCATAGCAACCAATCAGATAGTTTCTTTCATTTTGCAGAGGCTTTGTTAAAAATTTAAGAAGAGAGCTGATTGGTTGACATGGGCTACTGGGCAACTTTTCCTCTGGACAGGTTTTGATAAGTCTCCCCCTAAAATGCCCACTTACATGACGTCATACGGGGTTGAGCATGGTCCGGTCATACAGGGGGTACTGCTTGATGCCTCTAGTTGAGTGACTGATAGGGGAAGTTTAGGGGCTGGAATACCAGAGCCAGCAGACAGCATCAACAGAACAGATGTTGCTATGGAAATTTGTGTATGTGTTTATGTATTTAAGCCTTTAAGTGTTAGAATATGTGTCGATACAGGAAACTGGAAGCCCACAGTTTTTCTGGCAGCATGAGAACGTATTAGCGTATAAATGAATAAATAATGGAATATTTTACCTTTCAGTGGTACAGCTAGTAATTTGCCGATTTGGTGTGCTTTGTTTATAACACCTGGTTTTAATGATTAATCATAGGTCTTTATTGATGCCTATATTTACAGTGTGGCGCTCCTTAAAACCTTTTAGTTTTTGTTTTTGCTTCTTTTTAACAAACACCTATAGAAAAGTATTTATAGTGTATACAGAATTCAAATAAAGAAACAGAATGCTTCTGAATTCTAATTTAGTAAAGAGAGATTGTCCCATTCTGAACCTCATCAATTAGGTGAAGTAGAGGAAGGTTCTCTCTCTGGATGATCTACCATGTCAGTGCATTATGCAATGCTTTTCTTTCCCTGTGGTGGCGCTGCAGGAGAAGTAAATACTGGCTGCCTGTTGTCTTAAAGGGGTACTCCGGTGGAAAACATATATTTTTTTTTTATATATATAAATCAACTGATGCCAAAAAGTTAAACAAATTAGTAAATTACTTCTGTTAAAAAAATCTTAAAGGGGTTCTCCGCTGCCCTGCCTCCGGAGCTCCGCTCGCCAGCTTCCGGAAGTTTATTATTCCGAACACTGTGTGTGGGCTTCCATGTTCGGGGCTGCCCCCTCGTGACGTATCGCCCGCCCCCTCAATGAAAGTCTATGGGAAGGGGGCGTGGCAGCCGTTGCGCCCCCTTTCCATGAACTTTCGTTGAGGGGGCGGGCGTGACGTCACGAGGGGGCGGAATCGAACACGGAAGCCCGCACACAGCGTTCGGAATAATAAACTTCCAGACGCTGGCGAGCGTAGCTCCGGAGGCAGGGCAGCGGAGAACCCCTTTAATCCTTCCAGTACTTATTAGCTACTGTATACTACAGAAGAAATTTTTTTTTAATTGGATTTCTTTTCTGTCTGTCCACAGTTCTCTCTGCTGACACCTCTGCCCATGTCAGGAACTATCCAGAGCAGCATATGTTTGCTTTGGATATTTTCTCCTGCTCTGGACAGTTCCTGACATGGACAGAGGTGTCAGCAGAGAGCACTGTGGACAGACTGAAAATAAATCCAAAAAAGAAAAGAATTTCCTCTGTAGTATACAGCAGCTAATAAGTACTGGAAGGATAAATATTTTTTAATAGAAGTCATTTACAAATCTGTTTAACTTTTTGGCACCAGTTGATTAAAAAAAAATGTTTTCCATCTGAATACCCCTTTAAAGATTAGAACACTCTACAGCAGTGGTCTTCAACCTGCGGACCTCCAGATGTTTCAAAACTACAACTCCCAGCATGCCCGGACAGCCAATGGCTGTCCGGGCATGCTGGGAGTTGTAGTTTTGCAACATCTGGAGGTCCGCAGGTTGAAGACCACTGCTCTACAGCATAGCAACTCATGAGTAGACCAGAAAAAAATAGTTATTCGGTATTATTTATTTATTTGTTTGTTTATTTATTAATTTTTTTGTATATATTGTGAGCACTCCTGGTTTCTGCCAGCCTGAAAGTAAAGGCCTCCTTATGGCCAACAATTCTGTTCCAATGCGCTCAATACATAAGTAGCTTCTTAGATCACATTATATTGCACTTGTCATCAGATAACACCTTTTATCTTACTGCTTCTTCTGTAGAGCTTGTACTTACCATTAATAAGACTTCTTTCAGGTTCTCTGATCCGAACAAAGTGGAGTAAAAGAGTATGGTACTTCAGCACTTAAGTGTGGACATTACTTGACAGATCTTTGCATGTGCAGTCTCTAAAACTGTCCATAGCCACAATGGCTTAGCCCCTACCAGTAAAATATGTGCTCATCATCAGAACCTTTTGATCATAAAGATGTGCATGCACAGATACTGTAATATAACTTTTCCGATCGTGCCATGATAAATCACTGTCCAAAATCCAAGGCTGTGGACACCTTTAATTCCTGTTTGCTCCTAATTTGTCTCTGTACATATTATGACATTTATAAGCATCTTTCTATAGGCTTTTGTTAAATATTTTGCTCAGTTCCTCCTCTACAGCCTACTTGGTTTTACTTTATAGTGCTGGTTGCAAAGTCCTTATCAGAGTGAAGTCTGTCAAAGAAGCTGCCTTAAAGGGGTACTCTGCCCCTAGACATCTTATCCCCTATCCTTTGGATAGGGGATAAGATGTCAGATCGCCACGGTCCCGCTGCTGGGGACCCCCGGGATTGCCGCTGCGGCACCCCGCTGTCATTATTGCACAGAGTGAGTTCGCTCTGCACGTAATGACGGCCAGTACAGGGGCCGGAGCATCGTTACGTCACGGCTCCGCCCCTCGTGATGTCACGGCCTGCCCCCCTCAATACGAGTCTATGGGAGGGGGTGTGGCGGCCGTCACGCCCATGCCATAGACTTGTATTAAGGGGGAGGGCCATGATGTCACGAGGGGCGGAGCCATGACGTCACGCTGCTCCGTCCCCTGTATCGTCCGTCATTACACACAGAGCGAACTCGCTCTGTGCAGTAATGATAGTGGGGTGCCGCAGCGGCGATCCCGGGGGTCCCCAGCAGCGCCAACCCGGCGATCTGACATCTTATCTCCTATCCTTTGGATAGGGGATAAGATGTCTAAGGGCGGGAGTACCCCTATAAGGGATCCATCTATGGGTTCTGCAACAGAGGTCCCAAACAGAGCTTCTAATGCAGATGTGAGCATAGCCTACCATGGTGAAAAATACATAGAAACATAGAATGTGCCACCAGATAAGAACAATTCGGCCCACCTAGCCTGCCCAATATCCTGAATACAATGAATAGTTCCTGGTCCTATCTTTTTTTCAAAGTAATTCTTTATTAAAACATTTTTTTTTCAAGAAAACCACAGAATTATATCACATCACTTCAGATGGGTGATTACATGGAACAACACAAATCATTCCTCAAATGTCAAAGGTCCAATGTAACAAGCATAAAACAGTCAGAACAAATATATGTTGCATAAGGCCTTAGGGACCCAAAACAGGAGAAACTGAGGGCGTCCTACCCGGGGCTGCGCTGCTAAATCAACTAAGACAGGTTAGAGATCCACAGGCGTAACAAACAAGGTAGGGTGGGGAAACAGATAAGTCAGGAGTAAAAGTGGTTACAGTGCAGCAGCGGGCCCGCAGGATAGTATATGGTACCAGATCTTTTGAGTTAGAATAGACACGATAAGAAATCAGATATGGAATTCATTATAGGGCGGGGGAAAAACATAAAAGGGGGAGAGAGAAAAAAGAGATGGAAGTGAAACAAGGGAAAGGAAGAGAGAAGGGGGGAGGAAGGTCAACAAAGCAAACATACATCACCGGTAAAAGTGGGCAGCGTCAGGGGTCCCTGGGCACTGAGGCTAGGAGTAAATCAAGTGGAACGTAGAGAAGGGGCTCGAGAGTGTAGATGCAAGGTTTCAAAATCAGGACATAAACTCAGTCCAGGGTCTCCAGATATTGTAGAATCTGTCATTACGGGAGTCCGCAAGAAGTTCCTCCATGCGGTGTAGGTGGGAAACCTCACGAAGCCAGGTTGAGAGTGTGGGGGGAGCGGCAGACTTCCACAGCATGGGGATTACAGTCTTTGGCCACCAGTAAAAGAAAGTGCATGAGTCTTGTCAGTGATTTTGGCCAGAGTGTTGGGAGTATGGACAATTAAATCAATTTCAGTTCCTTGCGTATTTGAAGAGATGTCAATCTAGTCATAACCTCTATGACTTGGGACCAGAAAGGAGCCAGGGCTGGACATTCAAACCCTGGTCCTATCTTATATGTAGGATAACCTTATGCTTATCTCGTGCATGCTTAAATTCCTTTACTGTATTTGTAGTGACCACTTCTACAGGAAGACTATTCCATGCATCCACTACTCTCTCAGCAAAGTAATATTTTCTCATATTACTGCATAGACCTTTTCCTCAGATATAAAAATGTCTTCTTGTGGTAGTTTTGCTTCTTTTAAATCTCCTCTCCTCCTTTACTGTGTTGATTCCCTTTTATGTATTTAAAAGTCTCTATCATATCCCATCTGTCACGTCTTTCTTCCAAGCTATACATGTTACGGTCCTTTTAACCTCTCTTAGTTAGTTTTATCCTGCAATACATGTACTAGTTTGGTAGCTTTTCTCTAAGCATTCTTTTAAAAATCTAGGTTTTGCCTAGAATTAAAAGGATATTTCGGTATCAGATAATTGTATTTAAATAAGATTTTCATCCCAACATATATAGCATTCTAAATGTGTTATCACAAATCGTACTGTCTTCAGTGTGCTTTTATGTGATTTACCCTTGTGAAGAATGAGATGTGTTTACACAATGCTGCCAACCCAACAATGCCACAGACAGAAGAGCAGACAGAGAATAATAAGCAGGTGCTGCAACCTCACTGATTGTACAATAGTCTGCTGTTAAATGACATGTTCTGCAACAGCTGTGGGTGAGGAACTGGCATGATTGCTGTGGAGGGGACTAAAATGAAGAGCTGAGGAAAAGCAATGCATTCTGGGAGTTGTAGTACTGATCAACTCTGCCAATACTACCAGGAAGACAGGACTAAGGCACCCCCCAAAAAAAATATTTGTTGTTTTCAGAACTGGAGCAGAAAGGTAAGAAATGCTATGTGCTTCTCCTGCATTTTATTTTTAACAGACATTGGAGTATCCCTTTGAAAAAAAAACAAAACACTGGACTGCATTTTATATATATATATATATATATATATATATATATATATCCATATAGTTAAGAAGAAAGTACAGGCAACTCACCACGTTGTAGTAACTTCGTGTTTATTGCTGGGACATGCAGGTAAAGCGGCTCCACGCCACACCGGGATGCCGAACACTAGTCGCTAGCCGACTAGTCGACTAGTGTTCGGCATCCCGGTGTGGCGTGGAGCCGCTTTACCTGCATGTCCCAGCAATAAACACAAAGTTACTACAACGTGGTGAGTTGCCTGTACTTTCTTCTTAACTATATGGATTTGCATTCATCTTATCACTATCGCAGTACATGAGCACCACCACATGAAGATACGCTGCTAGCTAGAGTGCGCATATAGACTACTTAAGGGAGAATAGATAGAGGGAGAGCAGTGCCAGCACTTCACTTTCTGTTATGAAGCCTTGTGTATATATATATATATATATATATATATATATATATATATATATATATATATATATTATGGAAAGGATGGAAGTACAGCGCAGCTCCCATAAAAACTCAGCTTGATTACAAATTCAGGTACATGGACAAGGTAGACAGGTGATGCATTTCGGTTCGTCATACTGGTATGACTAAGGTTCTTTGACGAACCGAAACACGTCACCTGTCTACCTTGTCCATGTACCTGTTGCTGAATTTGTAATAAAGCTGAGTTTTTCTGGGAGCTTCGCTGGACTTCCATTCTTTCCTTCCATTTATCTCACGGTGTAGTCCACACCTGTCCGGGCGTGCAGGGACACGGAGGTGAGCTGGACTTTCTTGTCTGCTGATATAGATATATATATAGTAGAGAAGGTAGCACTCCTATCGAAGCATGCCAGAGTGCCTCCAGTTGTTCTGTTGATCCTGGTTAGGAATCCAAACTGTATACTTGAAGAAAAGGCGGTGGTACTCCAAATGGTGAAGAAAAGTGATGTTTATTCACTCCCAAATAAGGCTACATTTCGGCAACCTCACGCTGCCATTTTCAAGCCTATATATATATATATATATATATATATATATATATATATGTGTACACAAGACTAGCAAACACTTGTGATTTTGATCATACATATATATAAATGTATGCCACCCTTCCAGCTGTACCTTCCTCTGTAAATAACGTCTCTTCTCTTTCCTGACATTTTAACTCCTGTTTATCACGTTCTTCGGACATCCCAGTTCTAGGCGCCCAGGTGTTGACATCTGGAGGAGACAGCATTGTGTTTTTCTCAGCGTCAGCGGGAGGTACAGCTTCTGCACTCATCTCTTGTGAATACCTGACCTTGGGTGCTAGGTACGGCAGAGATAGCCACCGTGATTTAGTAGAGCACACACCATATTCTCTGTCTAATGAGCTTTTTTAAAAATATATCAAAAGAACTTCTAATGGCGGGATCTCGGAATTTCAAAGGAAAATATCTATTTATTATAAAGCTCCCCAATTCATTAGAATTCCTTCATAACTAGAAAAGAAACAGCTGCTCCCGTTAGCAATCAGTTTTGGCATATTTTATGCCCTGTTCTTACCCCCTACATCTTCAGCCTTCAAGACCAATGGAAGGTAGCCGGCTTGTTAGCAGTCTTGGTTTTAATTGGAATGTGGGCAGTCGAGTCGACATGTGCTTTATGCTCAGGACTTGCCGATTGCCATGAAATTCTAAGGTGCGTCGGCCCATGTTTACTAAGTGACTCCAGTCACATTATACAGGACTGCTGATGGATCTCTGGTGTAATGTATTGCTACATTACTCTTGGTGTTATTTACACAGGGTATTTCTTTTCTCACATTTGCATATGATTTATTCCTGCTTCTCCCCATATCTTCTTTCACCATAAATATTACATATATTATAAATATTACAGTTTTTGTAACCCTTCTAGACTTTACGGAGAGCATGCTGATCTTCATAATTGTATTCATATAGCATCACATAAATCCTCTGTTTGATCATGTTTTTTTTGTAACGTGAGTGACATTGATAAAAAGAATGCAGAAAGGCAATAATCTGCTATGTAGAATGCATGCGAAAAGCCCTAAGCTACACAAGTGGTTTACGCTTATTCAGTCGCACCGCTTACATCACCTGAGGTCCATTTACGGTTACTAATGATGTATTTTTTATAGAATTATTTTTTTTTAAACTAGTGCAGTTTCTGATAAAAGTGGTTATTACATAGTGTACATAGAATAAGTGATGTAAGGACAAGATTTACTGTACATCAAAGCCTGTTCTTGACCAGTGCATGACTACCATACAATGCAGAATGCACCAGAAGTATTAAAGAGGATTCTGACATGTAATACCTAATCTCATAGGAGAGCTGCCACGTCTTTTTGGAGCACTAAACCACCAGCATGTCTTTATACAGTTGAACACTCCAACACTTCAGGTGGTGGCAGGATAAAATCAGGCACTGTCAGACTCAGAGTGGTGGACGAACACCGTTATTTCCCACAATGCATTGTGACACGTTTCACAGTATTACACCACTTCCTCACATCTCACCACCTGAGGAAGCGGTGTACTACTAAGAAACGCATCCCATTGCATTGTAGGAAATAAATGTGTTAGTCCACTACTCTGTGAGTCTGACAGTGCCTGATTTCTCACTGCCACCACCTGGAGGCTAAAAAGTTTTGGAGTGTCTACACGTATCAGTGGTGCAGCACACCTCAACTATTGTTGTTATACATATTCCAACATGGTGCTTGTGTTTGCACAACCTTATTTGGTAAGCAAACATTTTTCATCTGTGCTTATCAAATCGTTTCCATATCACACTACGGAGTGCTTTTTTTTGTTTTAGCTTTATACAATTGGGGTTTTGTATCCCAAAGCTGCCTATATGAAGTCCACCCATTCCCATGGTCTTAGTTTTACCAGAGATGAGTAGCGGATAGTTTGGGGCAATATGCTTTGTGCCAGTGAAGTTGAGGAGAATTATTTCTCACTTCACTACCCAAGGGAAATATAGCAAGGCATACACAATGTGTCCGAAGAGACTGGATGCCAGTCTGGGACTCTACTTCGGTGAGATGTTAAAATTTTTACGGTCACTAAACTATAGCTGCATAAAGCCAATGCTGGTGGTTTAGTGTTCCAAATCTTAGCGACAGGTTTACCTTTAATATCCCATTGGCATAAAGGACAAGTAGGGGAATAAACATCTTTCTTTATCATAATGATCTATGTGGCAATGGAAATCACAGGCTGCTGGCAGTTTTTCCATGCACAAATTATTCATTGTTTTGGCAAAGCTTTTTTGGCTATAATGGGCATTTTTGATGATTTTAGAGAGTTGTTACCCTGCCCACTCAAGGAAAAAAAAAATCCGTACTTGATCAGTGGATTTCTGACCATCCACCAAAGTGCTGGGAGTTGGACCCCCACCTATCAGATTTTGGTGGCCTATCCTGATAAAAGACCATTACCTTCATTAAAAAGACCAGGAAAAAACCCTGTAACACAGTAGACTAGAAGAGTTGTTTCAAAGATGAAACCGTGTGTTAACAAAGGAAAAGTACACACGTTCACATCCATTACAATGCTATTTTTTGGGTGTATGTTGACAAACCAGCAGAACCGTATGCTGACATATTGATTTCTGTGGACTGAGATTAAAAGGGAGTATGTTTGGTTAATTTTTAAGCATATACGGTTTTTGGTATAACATGTAGGCCCAATTTCTGCCCTTTTTTTCCTGTACCATAAAAAAATTGTTTAGAAATAGATCAAATGTAGTCACTTTTCGGCAACACTCAGCCCACTGAAATCAAATGATCCGGTAATTATACTGCAATATGTCGGTATATTGTTTTGTTATATTGTTAGCATGCCCCGAGGAATTACTGTCTGTGGTTTTCTCATATCAAATTTTTTAAAGGGATATTCTACTGTTTTATAAAAATGGTATATGCTTTTGGGGCAAGAGAAATATAGATAAAAAGGCATACTAACCTAGACTCTGCCCACCGCAGCTACAGGTTGGCTCAGTTCAATCACACGATCTTCTGTCTTCTTTCTACTTGTGATACAAGTTCTCTCTGCAAGACCTGCCTGCTCAACCAATCGTTAGCTTCAGCCATGTCCCGTCTCAGCTAGTGATTGGCTAAGTCAGCAGGTCCTCCATTGCATGCTTTTCTTGGAAACACGATAAAGAAGATCGGGGCACCAGATTGAGCCAAGAGCTGCGGGAGCCCTAGCGGGTGGCCAATTTATTTTCATAATATATCTCTTTAATATCACCATGGTCAGTATCCTGGTTACCTCTCTCCACTCACTATTTGTTACACTTACTTTTGTTCTCAGTCATGCACTTTGCGTGACTGAGAAAACAACATTTTAATGTCCTGGCTGCAGTTGCTAAACTGTCAGTCGGCCTTTTCCCTGGGCTCTCTGTAATGGGGTATCCCTGGCTGACATCTCTAGCATCCAGTTCAAAAACTACTAAAGCTGTCGATCCTCAGAGTGCCCAGGAGAAGAGCCTGCCTCTCTGACTGGTCAGCATAGGCCGCCTTAAAATGCTGTTTTTTCATTTTGCTCTCTCTATTTGCTTCTGATTCTCTCAAGCCAGCATCAATTCTTGGGAACCCCTTTATATTCAGTCAGTAGATGTGCTAATACAGTAAAGGCAGACATTGAAGGGGGT
Source organism: Hyla sarda (assembly GCF_029499605.1). Lineage (NCBI taxonomy): Eukaryota > Metazoa > Chordata > Amphibia > Anura > Hylidae > Hyla > Hyla sarda. The sequence continues at coordinate 33,401,312 of NC_079197.1, forward strand.
GCCTGTGGGTGGATTAAGATAATGGGGGAAATATAACTGACTTGCTATTCTTTAGCGACCATTTACAGCTCAGCTTTTATATGGTAACACGCTTTAGTAAAATGAAACACACTGCAAAACCGCAACGTTTGGTGGTAACACACATTCTGTTTTCAAAACACAACAACAAAAAAACAAAACAATAAAAATTATAATAAAAATAAATAAATAACACCCGCTATGTAAGTGTAAAGCCAAGCATGGTGTCCAATTACCACTGATTTCTATGACCAAAGGCCTTTATACAGAACGTAGACCCATGTGGTACTGTTTAGAGTTTTGTTACTGGAAATTTAACCCAACATCCTACACACATTGACATTAATTTAAAAGGACTTAAAGGGGTACTCCGGTGGAAAACGTTTTTTTTTTTTTTTTTTTTTTTTTTTTTTTAAATCAACTGGTGCCGGAAAGTTAAACAGATTTGTAAGTTACTTCTATTAACAAATCTTAATCCTTCCAGTACTTTTTAGGGGCTTTATACTACAGAGGAAATGCTTTTCATTTTGGATTTCTCTTCTGTCTTGACAACAGTGCTCTCTGCTGACATCTCTGTCCATTTTAGGAGCTGTCCAGAGCAGCATATGTTTGCTATGGGGATTTTCTCCTGCTCTGGACAGTTCCTAAAATGGACAGCAGAGGTCAGCAGAGAGCACTGTGCTCGTGACAGAAGAGAAATTCAAAAAGAAAAGCACATAATACACAAAGAGAGTAGTGGTCTCGGCACCAGCCACCAGCTGCTGTTCAGAGCAAGGCACTTTCCCGAGAGTCTAGCACGTTCCCTGTAAGTCACACCTGTATCCCTTCTGGTGCTGAACAAGCCATGCTAGCACCGGCCTGACGAAGCGCCTCGGCGCACAAACGGTCCGTCACCAGTTTGAATACCCCCCCACATGTATTCCATCTCGCTCCCCTGCATGCGAATCCGTTTCTACTTTTCATAAGAAATAAAGAAGTCCCTGCTTCTAGAACCTGGTGAGTGCTCCGCATCTGTTTCATCAATATTTCCTCAAAAAGAAAAGCATTTCCTCTGTAGTATACAGCCGCTAATAAGTACTGGAAGGATTAAGATTTTTCAATACAAGTAATTTACAAATCTGTTTAATTTTCTAGCACCAGTTGATTTTAAAAAAATTCATAAATTAAAAAAATAAGTTTTCCACCAGAGTACCCCTTTAAAGGGGTTGTAGAGGATTAGAAAAACACTGCTTCATTCATTCAGAAACAGCACCACTCCTGTCCACAGGTTATGTCTGGTATTGCAGCTCGGCTCCTTTGAAGTCAGTGAACTGCAGTATTACACACAAGTTGCGTACAGTACTGGTGGCATTTTTGCATGAAAGAAGAAGCATTTTTGTATTTCCTGATCACACCCTTAAATACCATTTTTTTTTATAAACATAAGCATTTTTTTATGACCATTAAATTTTTTTTAAGTTTTTTTTTTTAGGATTTTTTAAATCTGATACTTGAATATCCCTCTGTGCAAATATGGAAGCTAAATAGCACTCCATAGCCTGTGGAAGTAATGTGTACATGGTTCATGGCTGTGTCCTTATAGTCCAAAATGGCAGGTACGGGGGTGTGTGTGTGTGTATGTGTGTGTGTATATATATATATGCACAACAAATAGAGAACATACACTTGCTCTCACCGATCCTGTGATTTTCAGTATTCCGGATTATCCGTGATGCTGGAAGTAATATGGATGAGGGCGCTCAGAGGCTAACAGCCGTTTTCGCGCAAAGCCGTGCGCTTCTTCCGGCCTCAAGAGGCCGGAAGAAGCGCACGGATGTGCGCGAAAACAGCTGTTAGCCTCTGAGCGCCCTCATCCATATTACTCCCAGCATCCCGGATAATCCAGAATACTGAAAATCACAGGATCGGTGAGTGCAAGTGTATCTTCTCTATTTGTTGCATACCTATACTATAGGCTATACACACATAGCACCCCGACAGTAAAAAGTATAAAAAAGCAGCCACGGCTATAATACCGCACATTAAAATATTTGTCCTGCTAATTCAGAAAGACATCTAACATAGCTGTGCCCTCCAAACCCTCTATATATATATATATATATGGCAAAGCAGTACCGAGTCCTTCATCTCCCTGTATATCCCTTTGCAAGCAAATAAGTTTCAGGGGCAGACTGCCTGGAGACAGACTGCTGCCCTCCCGGTTTTGTCAGGAGCTTTTTTATTGTATACAGAATGAGGATAGGGGTTGTGATGAGCCGATACCCCTCTGCTCACAGCTTGTCTCAGCATGGAGTGACGGAATGCATATTCCATAAAAACAGCTCCTGTGTTTAGCTGAATAAACTGGAAGGCTTACTGCAGGGGAGTTGATTTCCTTGTAGCTGCCCTTTTATCACGTCGGAGCCCTAGATATCCACCCTAGGAACAGTTTTAGCCTATACACCAGAAATATTCCTGGAGAATTGGTGTATATCTTTTTTTCCAAGGCATGGGAGTCGATGGGTGACATATGGCACCTTCTGTCGGCGTTATATGGTGGGAAATATGATTGGCATATATGTCTAAGGAAATTTGTGAATGTGATGTGAACAGGAACTAAAACTGAATTGCTTCATCTGTTAGATGATAAGATTCTGGTTGTAGGTAAATAATTGTCATGTAATAATGTAATCTTGAAAAAAAATAAAAAAAATTAAAAATGTTTAGAAGGGTGGAGCTTAAAAGGGTTAAAAGGATTGTGAGAAAAAAGTTTTAGATTTAAATAAATTCTCAAGGTGGGATGAAAAAAACAATCTACTCCCCTGTCTGTTTTTCTGATGGTCCCCGCTTCTGCACACAGGAAGTGCCTGTCCAGCCAATCAGTTGCTGAGTTGGTTCAGTTTTGCACCAGTGTTTGGCTCACTGGGTGTTCCTGATGGGTTCGACTGCAGGTGAGTAAATACATATAATTTTTTTTTAATCCCACCTTAAAGGGGAACTCCGCTGCTCAGCGTTTGGAACAAACTGTTCCGAATGCTGGAGCCAGCGCCGGGAGCTTGTGACGTCATGATGGGGCGGGGCTATGACACACATCACAAGCTCCCAGTGCCGGCTCCAGGGTTCGGAACAGTTTGTTCCAAACGGTGAGAAGCGGAGTACCTCTATAAGGTCTTTTAAATATAATGGTACACTCTCTCATTAACTACTTGTCATATCAGAAGTGGCATTGAGTACCATATGGTAAACTATGCCAAAGAGTGACCCAGGAAAAACCTATTTAAATAGACATCTTTATTAACAAACATAATAACAAAGTGATAGAAAATGCATAATAGGAGAGAAATTGTAAGCACGGAAAGAAAATGAGGACTGTGGGGAAAATATATAAGCAAGTGTAATATATATATATATATATATATATATATATATATATATACCGTATATACCGTATATAGTCAGTGTTATGAGTACTAAGTGATGCTAGGCCGACTTTATCACAAAAACAACATATCCTTGCTAGCAAGTACAAAGTAAGTGCAAATATAGCATGGACACATAAACATATGAACATGAACAGCAATGATGTGCAGAATAAAAGAAAATGCTAGAGTTGCCCAACCACAGAGTTTTGCATCCCAACCTACGTTTCACCATCCTTGTGTGTATTATACACTGCTCAAAAAATAAAGGGAACACTTAAACAGTACAATGTAACTCCAAGTCAATCACACTTCTGTGAAATCCCACTGTCCACTCAGGAAGAACACTGATTGACAATCAATTTCACATGCTGTTGTGCAAATGGATCAGACAACAGGTGGAAATTATAGGCAATTAACAAGACTCCCCAATAAAGGAGTGATTCTGCAGGTGGTGACCACAGGCCACTTCTCAGTTCCTATGCTTCCTGGCTGATGTTTTGGTCCCTTTGAATGCTGGCTGTGCTTTCACTCTAGTGGTAGCAAGAGACGGAGTCTACAACCCACACAAGTGTCTCAGGTAGTGAAGCTCATCCAGGATGGCACATCAATGCGAGCTGTGGCAAGAAGGTGGTGGGTCAGTAATGGTGTGGGGGGGCATTTCTTTGGGGGAGCCGCACAGCCTTCCATGTGCTTGCCAGAGGTAGCCTGACAGCCATTAGGTACCGACACGAGCTCCTCAGACCCCCTGTGAGACCATATAGATGGTGCGGTTGGCCCTGGGTTCCTCCTAATGCAAGACAATGCTAGACCTCATGTGGCTGGAGTGTGTCAGCAGTTCCTGCAAGAGGAAGGCATGGATGCTATGGACTGGCCCACCCGTTCCCCAGACATGAATACGAATGAGCACATCTGGGACATCATGTCTCGCTCCATCCACCAACGCCACATTGCACCACCGACTGTCTAGGAGTTGGCAGATGCTTTAGTCCAGGTCTGGGAGGACATCCCTCAGGAGACCATCCGCCACCTCATCCGGAGCATGCCCAGGTGTTGTAGGGAAGTCACACGGGCATGTGGAGGCCACACACACTACTGAGCCTCGTTTTAACTTGTTTTAAGGACATTACATCAAAGTTGGATCAGCCTGTAGTGCGGTTTTCCACTTTGATTTTGAGTGTGACTCCATATCCAGACCTCCATGGGTGGATACTTTTGATTTCCATTGATAATTTTTGTGTGATTTTGTGGTCAGCACATTCAACTATGTAAAGACCAAAGTATTTCATATGATTAGTTCATTCATTCAGATCTAGGATGTGTTATCTTTTAGTGTCCCCTTAATTTTTTTGAGCAGTGTATCTTTTACCCACAGTCCTCATTGCCTTTTTGTGCATTTAGTCTCTTTAATGAATTTATGTATTGCTTTATAATTGTTTTATATTTTCATTGGAAATGATGAAGGCAGGAAGAGTAATAATTGGTCATGTCTTAGCGTGTCATATGACTTCGCAAAGGAAGATGACTATGTAGAAAAGTGATGTAATTCGTCTTTTTCTGACAATTGTTTTAAAATAAATAGTAAAATAAAACTTTTTGAACATCCCTCGTAATTATATTATGTTATTATATTCTCTGATTTAGTATATCTGTTATGTGTAGCCCAAAGGATCCTTATTTTGGTCCTTAGAAGCCCATTTATAGGTTGAATCATACGGTTAACACAGGAACTTGACTGCATCATGTAGTTGTCTTAGAACACAGATATTTCTGATGCTCCATTGCTTGCAAATTGTGGTGTTACTTGTAAAATAAAAAGTGGGTTCAAATAAGGAGGGCTACTTAGTATTATGAACTTGTATTATGAAAATAAATAAATAGATTTGTGATGTGAAGGTACTACGCAGCCAACTAACCTCACCGTATGCTCCTACTAAAAATCAGAACATTACCAAGCGATGAACACTTTTTGCCTTTTTTGCTTATCCGTTTAATTGTCTGCAGCTCCTGCGAAGCCCGTGAAAAATTAGATATTTATAAAATAGTAGTGCCAATAAAAGTTAAGCTGAGTCTTTTATTAAAGATAAATTGTTCGCTCCCGCATGTTTGTGTAATGACAGATTTTATATTTCTCATTACTGCCGCAATCTTTTACACTATTATAACATACTAAATCCTTAAGGTTTAAGTCACGTTCAATTATTTCACTTAGAACAATAACACAGAGCCAAACCGAGCCAGGAAAGCATATGGAATTATTTGGCGTTTCAGCTTGAAAGACTCATTCATTGACAGGCAGCTAGAAAAAAAAGGCTGCTGACACATTTATGTTCTGGTTTTTATTCTATGCTTTAATTCTTTCTTTGAAATCAAGTTTTCATCTTCGGGAGAGGCCAAATATTATTAAAAAATATAAAAATGCTGTCAGTGCTGCCCAGGAGGAGAGTGAGACATCATTGGTGAAGAGATCCTTTTTTTAATATTAAATTTGCCCTCACTCGTGTAGACACATAAATCTTCTACCAACCTGACTTGGCGCGAAGGAAAATAACTTCACTTCCAGTTGTACAAAGGCCTAAGTGTTTGTTTTGACTGTATGTGTTGGGGGTCCCGGTGAATGTTTGGGGGTCTGTATTTTAAAGAGGAAGTGTAGGCTTTGTGGTTTTATTTTTTTATTTCTATTAATATGATAGGTTGTTTTTGCCATCACTTTTTCTATATGTTTGCCTGGATTTTTTTGTTGTTTTCCTTAAGTTTTTATTTATTGTTATAACTTCATTTTATGCTTTTTTTTATGTAGCATGATAGTGAGTAATCTCTTTATAATGAAGCAAGGTTCACAGATTTATATTTAGAAAGATCATAAAAATGGATTAAAAACCTTTGTAATGGTCATGGCTGGTTGTCACCTATCTTTCCCATGAACACAAAACCAAAAAACATGACTTTGTTTTATACTTGTGTTAGGTTCACACACGGTTAATGCAGCACATCAGCTATATGTCAGTGTCCTGTCTCATAAGTAGATGCTGTACCAACATGTAATGTGACACACTGCAGCTGACCCCATTAATTGCAGTGGCCCAAACTTAGTCAACTAGTGAGTTCTGGCAACTTTCCACATGTATACATATATTTAGTGGAACTCAATATTGTGGGACTTAAGAGCCCAAGTAAATGAGCATTGTACGTGGCCCTAACGCAATCACAAGCTGACTTTGTTCAGCCCATTAATGGTCTATTCACACGTACAGTATTCTGCGCAGATTTGATGCATAGGATTTTCTGCTGCAGATTTCAATATAAATTGAATGAATGAACACATGTTAAAATCCTGTGCATCAAATCTGCACAGAATACTGTACTTGTGATTGTGAATAGACCCTAAAGGAGTGATCTCATGCAAAAAAATTTATCCCCTAGTGGTTCTAGCACTGGGACCTCCCTGTGATCTCCTGTACGGAGCACTCCCCTGAAGCGGCGTGTCACAACCCCCGCCCAAAGCCGGGGCTACCACGCCCCCTCCATATATTTCTATGGGAGAGCCATTCAGCTGTCTTCAGCTCACCCATAAAGAGATCAGAAGGGAGTGTGGTGGCCCCTGCTTTGGACAGGGGTGGTGAGGTGCTGCTCCAGGGGAGAGCCGAGGGCCTCAGTGCTTGGACCCCCTGCGATCTAAAATGTATCCCCTATACTGCCGACAGGAGCTACGTTTTTTTTTGCTTTTTTTTTTGCATGAGGCTACTCCTTTAAAGTAAATGATGACTGCAATGTGACATAGTATCCCATCAAAAAAGGAGATTCCAACATATAGCAAAGATGTACAGCATTAACTAGGCTTCTACCTAGTCTGACACAAAGCTAAAAGGTGCTGCTACTGGATGAACTGGTTGTGAAATCCACTGTATGATGCCCAACATGTAACGTGCTCCTGCACAATACCTATCAATGCCTAGGCACATTTCCCGCTTGGTGTGTAGCTACATATGACAAATCATAGGTTGGGCAAAAAAGAGAAACGCTTCGACAAATGTTCCACCCACTATGCTGCAATGTACATCCAGTGTGGGGACAGGCAGAAAGAAGAGGGGTGCACTGCACAACCCCCTTTTATGAAAGCTATAGGGCTTTTTTTTCTATTTTTTTTTATGCCAAGATTAGCGGAACCTGTATCACTGTTCTTGCTATCTTAAAGGAAATCTGTCATCCGAATCACCCGCACTAAACCTGTTACACAGGCTTGTAGTGCGGGTGATCCTGATTCATGAGCCGGGCGGCAGCTCCGCCCAGCAAGAATGACGTGTAGCCGAGTCCGAGATGATAACCCCTCCCACTGAGTCCCAAGCCAGGGAATAACAGAAAACTAAAAATAAAGATATCTGAAGAACCGCTGAACATTTTTAACCAGTTAAGAAGCGTTTTAATCAGGATCACCCACACTACAAGCCTGTGTAACAGGTTTAGTGCGGGTGATTCTGATGACAGATTTCCTTTAAAAGGGTACTCCGGTGGAAAGTTTTTTTTTTTTTTTTTTTTTTTTTATGAACTGGTGCCAGAAAGTTAAACAGATTTGTAACTTACTTATATTAAAAAATCTTTAGGGTATGTTCACACTTCGGAATTCCCATGGAATTCCACGGTGTGAACTTAACATTAGTGTGAATGGATCTCTGCGAGACCCGTTCACACTGCGGGATTTCAGCGGCGGACAATTCCACCGCTGAAATTGTTCCGCGCAAAGAAAGAACATGTTCATTCTTTGCGCGGAAGTCCGCGAGTGCTGCATAGCGGTCAATGGTGACGGTGCAGTGCCGCGCGGTCCTACCGCCGCCGTTGGCTGCCAGGCTAAATCTCCGCTCGCGGAATTCTGCGAGCAGAGATTCCGTTCACACTCCGTAGTGTGAACATACCCTTACTCTTCCTGTTCTTTTTTCTTTTCTTTTTTTTTCTTGTCCACAGTGCTCTCTGCTGACACCTGATGTCCATATCAGGAACTGTCCAGAGCAGGAGAAAATCCCCATAGCAAACCTATGCTTCACTGGACAGTTCCTGACACGGACAGAGGTGTCAGCAGAGAGCACTGTGGACAAGACAACAAATAAATTAAAAATGAACAGAATTTCCTCTGTAGCATACAGCTGCTAAAAAGTACAGGAAGGGTAAAGATTTTTTAATAGAAGTAATTTACAAATCTGTTTAACTTTCTGGCACCAGTTGACTTATAAAGACCTACAAAAAATGTTTTCCACCGGAGTACCCCTTTAAGTACCATCCTGCATAGCTATCATCACTTTGTTATAAATAGAAGCCATGACAAAGTGAACAGAAGAAATAGCAAAGTGGAATTTTTTTACACCTTTCGTTAATTCTTTTTTTTCTATTTTCTAAGTATTTATGGGCAGTGCGTTAGACATATTTTGTTGAAACTGTTTATAGAGTCATTAGTATACAAGTTGCAGCATATTTTGCAGGAATATCCTAGGAGACCAGTTATTATATTACCATATCATTTTTGGTGCCTCAGACTGTTACTTTATTTCTTGTTTTTTTTGAGCTGGAGTCAGAGTAGTTGCAGCTCTTTTGCCTGTCATTAAATACACACGGCTGTGCATCCTTCCTAGAAAATATTCTCAATAGGTGGTCTGGGCCTTATGCTGCTCTTTTGAAAAGTTGGTATTTACTTTCCTTCACCGCTGGAATATTCTGTTTTATTTTACTGTAACAAAACCATGTATTCAAAAATACATGAAGAGTAAAACGGAACAAACTTTCAGAATGGCTCCTTACCTGTAGGGACATTTTATTTTCTGATCAGCATTTTTCAAGCTTTTTCTCTACATTGAATGGGTTCCTGTAACTTATAATGTATGTGCTTCCCTGGTGCCCTCCTTTTTGTTTATAAATATATATCTTACAGAGTATGAATAAACCTATACTGCTTCTTAACATTTTTATAAACTTTATTTTTATAAGTCTGAGTTAATCCATATACATTATTTTACCCCCAAGAATTGATGTACGTTATCAAGCAGGAGAGGACAGATGGATGAGACTGTTTTTGCCCTTGTAATTGCACAGGGTTAGTTTGTAGTATATTATCAAAGAAAAAACATTGTTCTGCATAGGAGCTGAAAACACAAAATAACCATATATTTTCGATCTTCATCTCTTGGCTAGACTGGAGAGTGGTTACACAAAGAGTGTCTTTCACTTTGGAGGACCCATCCTGTCTCGCTTCACACAGACAGACCATTGACTTGAATGAGTGAAGACCTGGTGAAGAAGCTTTGACACCTTCAAAACACGTTTCATAAATTTTTGTTATTTTTATTCTTTAGTGCTTATCCAGTTACTGCTTATTTTCCATTGCCAAGTCAGCACCACAAAGCATACTTCTGCACGATTCCTTGGATCGTCCCCATGGCTTTTCATTGACTTGAATCAATATTGGGTAATGTTTAAATGGGCACTCTCATTAAAACAAATTTTTGCTATTGCACTCCTTATAGTAAATAAAAAATATTTCTAATATTCTTTGTTTAAAAAAAAAAAATGAAGTTTTCTATGTTTTATTTGTGCTTAAAAAGCCTCAAGAGCAAATTTTCCCACATCTCATGCACAGACTTTGGACCAAAGCCCAAACACAGGAAGTGCAGCCTGGAGTGCTGAGGGGGGGGGGGGTCCAACCAAGAGCATATGGCACTTAAGTGTGAGAGGAGCTATGATTGGATGAGGCTGGACACCCCCCCTCAGCACTCCAGGCTGCATTTTCTGTGTTTGGACTTCGGTCTAAAGGCTGTGTATGAGATGGGGGGGGGGGGGGAGGGGGAATGTGCTCATGAGGCTTTTTAAGCACAAATAAAACATAGAAAACTTCATTTTTTTTTTAAACAAAGTATATTACAAATATTTTTTATTTACCATAAGAAGTGCAATAGCAGAAATTAGTTTTAATGAGTTACCCTATAATTTCCCCTGTGATGGTGCTGTAAGGAAATTGATAACTTACTGCATATTTTCTCTACAGATTATAGTGGATCACTGAGGAACTCTGTAGGGGGCACTTTGTGATCTGCTCGTTGTTGAGGGACCCTTGGAAAAAGTGAACAATTTCCTGAAAAAATTACCTTCTTAAGGCAATAGCTTGTGAACAGCCCTAATGCATTTAAATAAATTTTATCTGGTTTTGCAGCCAAGCTTCGTTAAAATTAATGGACCAGACACAGGCAAATGACAGGTGTGGTGCTGTTTTTGGAAGAAATCCGCCACGTAAGAGTCATTTGGTTTATTGCATACTTACCAGTCAATAAGTTACGTTATATGTCTTTACAGTCATAGCATGATCCTTTAAAAAAACCTGTATTCTCCTGCATTATTCAGCATTCTGAGCATAGGTAGGGGATTGAGAGCCAGTGATTGCTTCCTTAAAACAAAAAGCAGAGGTTCTCCATGGTGCAGGCTTGCTACAAGATAAGAAAGCAGGTTGTATACCCGCATACACAACCTTGGTAAGTGTTTAGAGGAAGACGGTAAGCTTCCTATTGGAGTCCAGTAGGCTTCCTATTGGAGTCCATTAGATTTATTTTGGATCATAATGTTTTTTTCCTTTGACCAAGATATTTATAGGCAGACTAGGGGCTGTGCCATGGGGACTCGTTTCGCCCCAAGTTATGGAAATTTGTTTATGGGGCGATTCGAGTCCCAAGTCATGGCACAGTCCCCATTTTATTTTCAGTTTTAGTGTTCTTTCCGTCGATTTATCGATAATTTTTTCATGATTTGGGTGGGTACAAAGGAGGAAGCTGAGGAGTTGGTGAAGGAACTAAATCAAAATAAATATTGTCTCCAGTTTATGATGCACTTCTCCACATGCTCGATCAAATTAGATTTGGATATTTTTAAGACAGACACTGGACATGTAGCTTCTAGGACGTTCTTTAAATCAGTGGACGTCAATAGCTGCCACTGACGCCTGATGAAAAAAATGGATGGCTTTGAAACACATTGCATTTTTGAAGAATAAAGCACCTTATCCTACAAGCCTTGACTTACCTCCTCTGTGACAGCACAATCCAGCTTCCTTTTCCAACCTGCTCCCTCCATTCTCCAGTTACTTCACGTCTGCTTGTCAGTGTGGGAAGCTGCTGCAGTCTCCTCCTTACCTCCGCTCTTCCAAGTGTTGTGCCTTTTCTGCACAACTACTACAGGTGAGCAAGTTTCTTATGAGTCTATACTATGGTTGTTACTGCCACCGATACCGCACAGGGAGCGCTCCTTCTCTTTTTCATTGCATTATGAGAGGGCACATTATCCGAGCTGGCTGAAGGGGGTGCCTATGGACAGTACCTGCACATCCGGAGGAATTGTACCTCCGATGTCGATTTTGATGCACAGGCTGCTGTCCTGAGGGCACGCTTCCATGAAAAGGGTTATCCCAAGTCCCTTTTTAAGCAATGCATATAAAAAAGTAAAAGATAAGAAACAGGCAGAATTGGTAATAAGTAAAAACAGAGGATTGAGAATAACGGGGAAGAAATGGTTCAGAAGTTTAGATACAACTTTATTACTAATTATAATAGTGGAGCTTCATGTATTAAAAAGATTTTACAAAACAATTGGCCGATCATCCGTAGTGATCCCATCCTAAAAGAGGTTGTTCCTGAGCAACCAGGAATTACCTTTAGGCATCCGCAGAATTTACGGAACTTAGTAGCACCAAATTAAGGAATATAGGAGATGAATTCCCAGATCAGGTCGGATCTTGCTGCAGCCCGGTGTCGATGTTGTGAGTTAATTAAGGGTGACATTAGGAATTTTATATCTACACATACTGGTAAAGAGTTTGAGGTAAAGGGTAATCTAAACTTTGATACTACCTTTGCTGTCTATTTATTATCGTGCAGGTGTAATGTGCAATATGTCAGACGGACCATACAGACGGTCCATGCTAGGAGGAACGAGCATAGATGGAATATTGTGCACAGATTTTGAGGCATTTTCTTAATGTACATCATAAAAAATTGGAATCACTCAATCTGGTTATACTGAAGTCTATTCCTGAGGAGGTTCCGAATAGGTTCCAACGTTTAGTCAATCGTAAATCCTTTTGGATTTGGCTACTTTAACCCCTCATGGTCTAAATGAGACCACTGATAATGTCCATTAATCGGATATTAATTTTATTTTTAAAAGTAAGGCCTGCAGTAATATATCCATATTAGCTGTACTTTTTACGCCCCTTTCCCCCTTAATTATACAGATATATAGATATAGCAACAGTAGAATACAGCAGCACACTGCTAGCACAAATATATAGATAAAACATGAGTATATAGATAAAACATGAAAAGCTATATAGCTGTAGTGCAATAAATGAAAATATGAAATTATGAAACTGAGGTACTTAGCTTGCAAATTTGGCTGCCAAATAGCTTGGGCCGTCCCACCACGGTAAGGTGACCTCATTTTGGGACGGACCCTACACTATGAATATGCCTCTGTGTGAACAGCTCAGAAGACATTGCAAGATCTGAAACATCCAATGCACCTTATATATACCTGATGGAGGTGGGTGGGGTGCAAGAGCCAACATGGAGGCAGCCACTCCCCCATATGTGTAATACAAACAAAGAATAAGTTGGCCAGCACTAATGATTCCAGACTATTAATTATTCCAGACTATTCCAGACTTTTATCTATATCTTTGTGCTAGCAGTGTGCTGCTGTATTCTCCTGTTGCTGTATATTTAGCCCAGCAGCCTGCACCTGTAAGCCAGGTCCATATAATAGCCTGGAATCATTAGTGCTGGCCAACTTATTCTTTGTTTAGATATAGGTATAGATATTTTAGGAATTTTAATATATTTTTACATTATTTTAGGTAATAATCATATGTATACTATTTTTCTTATATTTAACTCTATTGGTATACGTTGTTTGCGTGGTTTTATTGTGTTGTTGCATTGTGATATTGTATTTGACTGTAAAGGGTTAAAACCCTCTGGTATAAGACTGGGAGGGTTTTCCCTACCTGAAATGCCTGAAGAATCTGCGCATTCGCAGTGAAATGCATTGTATCGTTGTCCAGTAAAATTATATCCGTTACCTGGCATCTCCCATGATTGATGTCCTGCACAGCGCTGCTGAAATTCCTGTTCCTTGCCAAAGTCGTTTGTTGTCCTCCTTCCAAAGTAATGAACAACCCAAAGAACATACCCTTAATATTTTTGCTTCCAGAACAAAATTAAAAAAAAGTACACATTGGCTCAACCAGGAGGTATACAGTGGTGTCAAGGGCTCAAATAAACACCTATTCCCAAGGTGTAAAAAACATAAAGTAAGCCTGGCTCACCAGACACACAGTGTTTATATAATCAAAAAGTTAATTATTTGAAATGATTAAAGTGTAATTTGTTTGTTATACTCAAAGTGTATATTTATATCTTAAGAGAGTCACTGATGGTCTCTTTATTTATTTTAAGTATGTTTCAGTCACTATAAGGGCCCTGCAGTGATTATTTTTACTTCAATTTAGATTGTCTACAAAATTGTCTATTGATTGCCTTTTTTTATCATTTTAACTATATAAGCTTTTAAATGATATAAACACAGTGTGTGTCTGGACTCCCAGTCAGATCGAGACTTAGTTTATATTTTTGCTGCCGGTTTGTCAAAAAAACTTCCTTTAGTAACTAGAAGTACCACGTTTTTCAAAAAGGGTCCATTAAATTGGGTTGTCCAGGCCCAGCTAAAATTTTACAAATGGCTTAGGGCGACATAAAAGTTTAAATAAAGTCATATTCACCTGCCCCAATCCCCTACAGCTGTCTGACAGCAGTTTTTATGGCTCCTGATCCCTGCCACTCAATGCTTCTTCCAGGTCCTACTGCCTGATAAGCCATTCACTAGCCAAGGGGGGGGGGGGGGGGGGGTCACCACTATGGCCTTTAATTGGTTGAGTGGGCAGTTCTTTGGGGTCGACGTTTCACAGGGTATAGGGAGCAGCCGTGGGGACCCAGAGCTTTCAGAATGGCAGCTACTGGTGATCAGGGCATGCGAGTATGACTTTTCCTTCTTTATTTTTTTTTCTACTCTAACCAATTTGCTTGGGCTGGACAACCTCTTTAAATCTCTTTAGATCACTGTCCATAGTTTCAGCAATGTGACAGAAACCCTGGCAGACCTTATAATAAGTCTCTGGATTTGCCAGCAATCAAATAGTAGTCTCGGTTCTAATGTGGATGGGGTTAATGCATTTCTCTTCTAGAGACATCTATGGTTTGTTTATCATCTCTGACGGTCAGTTTTAGGCTAGTCTTGCATCTGAAACTAGACCTCCATTTATGCAAAGTGTCTACATTTGCATAAACTCCCTTCATGTTTTTTTTTTTTTTCGTTTTTTTCCTCATTCCTCCGGATCAACAAAGTAGGGTTTAACTTTACGGACTCTTGTCTTTCTTTCAACCTTACAAACTATGTAATTATGTAGTTACAAGCATTTACCGTTTTTTTCAGGACTCAAAAGCATGACTGCCTGCGCAGTAAGTATGCTTGCAAACATGCAAAAAGCAGTCAGTTTTAGGGTATGTTCACATGCTCGACAATGTGGGGATACTCCTCTCATTTGCCTGATCTGGCGGGCACTGGAAAAGCTTGGAAATGCGCTGTCTCATAGACTGGAAAGCATTTCCGAGCAAAATCCGCAAAAGGAATAGACAAGTCTTTTCTTTTTGCGGTTGACGCAATCGGGATTTCTCCATCTCCTGTGGAAATTCCACCGTGTGAACAGTGCATCAGAATCCCATTGAAATGAATGCGACTGCTGCAGAGGACTGTCCGTGCGGAACATTCTTTCAGGTGTACACTGTGATATACAGTGACATACTGGTCGTCTGATTTTCTAGTTTATACCAAATGCGTAGGACAGGTTCAAGGTGTGGACTTAGCCTAATTCATTGACCGTTTTCTGGATTATTGTAGAAAACAACTGAAGTTTCTACGTTTTCTATCTAGCAGGTACTTTAAAATTTTGTCAATCCGTTTTAAAAAGTGATCATCTATCTTGTACCCCTCCCCTAGTTTAATCTCTTGGACTCCTCCGGTCTTTTCCTATTATTTTCTTTAAAAAAATAAAAATAAAAGAAGTTGGAGCAGAGCACATGTTTGGAACTCTTCCAAGCAAAGTGAAGGATGCTTCTTTATGTGAGAAATAGAGCAATGTTTTTTCTCTTTTTAATCAGAATTTTATGTAGCAGTTGATGTCTGTATAAACTCTGTCGCACAGTGGCTTATTCAGCATCCGTATGTCATCACCTCCTTTACTACAGTCACTAAACATGCTTGCCAAGCCCAGCTCAAGAGTGTTTAAACCAGTGTCCTCCTGACCTTCAGCCTCTCCTCGTGTCTGCAGTGCCTTACTGCACTTTATAACCCACTTAATAAAACTCCATTTTTACTTTTCTCAGGTAGTTTTAGGTCCAATACAGGTGAGATAATGAAAAGATAAAGTCTGGGAAAGAAATGCTGTTTCGCCTTTTGTATGGGGCTTAATACAGTGCCGTCTGGGAGCAGATTTATAGCGCATTAAAGGCACCGGCACTTAAGGGGTCACAACATTGTACCTAAAGTAGCGTTATTAAGGTGCCCCCATTTATTTCCCTGACAGCTGTAATAATGGTCGGCCATGATTAGCTGTTGATGAAATGGTTAATTCTGACACATCAGCCTTTTTTTTTTTTTTTTTTTTTGTGAGCGGGTTTCTTCCATTTTTGGAATTTTGCTGTAAAAGTGTCATTTTATATTAGGAGGCAAAACCCTAAGCTTCCATAAGCGGGAGCAGATCCCAAGTGGAAGGCAGATGATGGCTAAAGCGCCTTCTCGTGTTTACCTTTTGCTGTGATGATTTATGTTTCTCAGCTCCTTTGAACTTTACTGTCTGGAGCAGTCTTTAGCCTATCACTTATTTCTTAATGTTTTCTTACACAGGACACAGTGAGCTGTGGGTTCTGGCCATTCTCAGAATCCCCTGCTTCCCTTGCTTAACCTCTGACCTGTAAAAACAAGAGTTAATCAGGGAGTTCTAAGGTAGTTAACAGGAAGGGGAAGTTTTTGGTTACAAATTAAATATATGCAAGTCATAAGCTATAAATCGCACAACAGGGGTGACTGGTAGAGCTGCTGAAGCTGGATGGGATGGGGTGTTTTTCTTATAGACTCAAGGCTCTCTCACTCTTTAGAGAAACTTTCGTCATTCAGCGCAGATAAGGACTTGCATAGTTTAACAATGACATATCGAAAGCCCAGGCTACAGAATATCTTCTCCACTTGTGGGGTGTGTGCCCTATTTCTCTTCTTTATGCGTTCACGCCTGCCAGAATATTGCAGTTTTTCATTTTATTCTGTTCACAAATGAATTTTTATTAAGGAAAATTGATGATCTTGTTCATGGATAGGAAACTGACTGGTACGTAGAGCTGGGCGGTATGACCAAATATGTGTATCACGGTATTTTTGTAACTTATGGCGGTTCCACGGTATATAACGGTATTTCTTTCACCCCCCCTTAAATCATGTTACCCGCCAGCGCTGTTCTGCTCCCCCCCAAATGATGTTAACCGCCAGCGCTGTTCTGCTCCCCCTCAATCATGTTACCTGCCAGCGCTGTTCTGCTCCCCCCCAATAAATTATCAGCCCAGCGGGGTACTTCTCACATATGTCACCCGCAAGCACTGCCCTCCTCCTCTTTGTTGCGGGCCGCTGGCGCTGTAACTCTATACTGTACGCCAGTGGTCTCCAACCTGCGGACCTCCAGATGTTGCAAAGCTACAACTCCCCGGCATGCTGGGAGTTGTAGTTTTGCAACAGCTGGAGGGCTGCAGGTTTGAGACCACTGCTGTACGCTGTATCCCTATGCCCGGGCTGCAAAAGATAAAGAAAATAAACTTTATCTCACCTACGTCGGCCTCACGCTGTTCCTGGGGACTGGAACGTCGGACAGCCGTCAGCCTATCACCGGCCGCAGCGATGTCCCGCCCCGGCCATTGATAGGTTAAACGCACTGTCATGTAAGAAGCCGGCCAGAGCTCCTTACATGACAGTGGGCTCAGCCTATCACTGGCCGGGGCGGGACATCGCTGCGGCCAGTGATAGGCTGACGGCTGTCCGACATTCCAGTCCCCAGGAACAGCGTGAGGCCGACGTAGGTAAGTTAAAGTTTATTTTCTTTATCTTTTGCAGCCCGGGCATGGGGATATAGCGTACAGCAGTGGTCTCAAACCTGCGGCCCTCCAGCTGTTGAAAAACTACAACTCCCAGCATGCCGGGGAGTTGTAGTTTTGCAACATCTGGAGGTCCGCAGGTTGGAGACCACTGGCGTACAGTATAGAGTGAAGAGGAAATGGCATCCGGCTCCCAGACTGGATAAAATACTGGCTTTATTGGAACATATTAAAAACCAAACTGGAACATAATGTAGATAAGAACAAACGAAACACAACCCAACGCGTTTCGACCTAAGTCTTAATCAAGTCTTTACCATGATTAAGACTTGTTAACAGGTCGAAACGCATTGGGTTGCGTTTCGTTTGTTCTTATCTACATTATGTTCCAGTTTGGTTTTTAATATGTTCCAATAAAGCCAGTATTTTATCCAGTCTGGGAGCTGGATGCCATTTCCTCTTCTGCCTAATTGCCGCACCTGGGAACACGCCCCTTGCCTCATTCCGAGTCTTCCACCTGGAGAGGTGTGTTACCATATACGTGATCTGGGTCTGAGAACTACAACGGTGAGCTGAATTTTTCCTACTTTTTGCCGTTGATATGTACAGTATAGAGTTCCAGTGCCGGCGGCCCGCAACAAAGAGGAGGAGGGTAGTGCTTGCGGGTGACATACGTGAATAGTACCCCGCTGGGGTGATAATTTATTGGGGGGGGGAGCAGAACAGCGCTGGCGGGTAACATGATTTGGTGGGGGGGAGCAGATCAGTGCTGGCGGGTAACATGATTTGGTGGGGGGAGCAGATCAGTGCTGGCGGGTAACATGATTTGGTGGGGGGAGCAGAACAGCGCTGGCGAGTAACATGATTTGGTGGGGGGAGCAGAACAGCGCTGGCGGGTAACATGATTTGGTGGGGGGAGCAGAACACGCTGGTGGGTAACATGATTTGGTGGGGGGGCAGCAGAACAGCGCTGGCGGGTAACATTATTTGGTGGGGGGAAGCAGAACAGCGCTGGTGGGTCACATATGTTAAGTTCCTCGATGTGGGGACAGTGCAGCGCTGGGCTGATAATTCATTCCCAAGGGGGAGGGGCCCAACCGGTATTGCGGTATGGGAAAAATTCATATCGTGCAGCACAAAAATTTCAGTATTCGGTATGAACTGGTATACCGCCCAGCACTACTGGTACCCATTGTATGTTCCTCATCTGTCTCAATACAATTAGTGGATTTAGTAGATCACAAATGCAGCTTCTTCTACACTTTTAATTTTTTTTTGTAAATGTGTAAGTGAACTAGTTTGTTAGTTACATAAATTAAACAAAAAGTTCAATAATAACCCCAATCCATTGACAGCGCTGTCTGTGGCTCTACCAAGCCATGAAATCATTATACTTCTTTCTTAAAGAGAAATTGTCAAGACTAATTAATTTAAACAAGATGTCTGACGCTAAAATAAACATAAAATTGTTTAGGGCATTCAAATGTAATATAAGGACACATACATACTCTGATTTCAGGGATTACCTGATTTCACTCCTTGTTTCATGGTCTTGGTAGTTTAGAGTTTTTCACAGTATGCAGTGATGTTCTGACATAGCAAAAAATGTTCTCCCTCTTTCTTGGTGATGTGTATAGAGGGGGGGGGGGTGGCTGTCTAGCTCAGTTATACTATGATAGCTCCCTTTTCCATTATGATTGATGCAGAGCCAGGGCAGCCAGGCCCCCTTCAGACGTGCCACCAACTCTCGACTATATGTACTTTTAACAGAATATTTCGATGGTTGCGTACTTTGTTGCAAAATGGGGTGTAAGTACTAGGATAAGGGGGTGTGAATAGGAGGCTGAGGGTGCACAAAATCATGGTGAAACTGGTGCCTATAAGAATCCTTCTGATTATACCCATGAGTCTAGTATTCACACCCATTTTGCAACAAAGTTCCCACCCATCTGACTATTTAGGAAAAAAATACAGATAGTACTATTAAATAGTAAAACTTTTCTCTATCCCACTTTTCAGGAACGGTGGGATAGAGCAAGAAAGTAAAAACACTGTTGGAATCAGGGCACCTATAAAGGGCACCTATAAAGCACCTTACTAATATACTCCAATTATAAACTTCGGTACTCGTATTTTTTTTTTTTTTTTACTAACCACAGGTTCTCCTTATGGTAAACCATGTCATTGCAGTCTGCATGGGGCTAGGATGGGTTACCTGACCTTCTGCATAGGTAAAGGAGTCATGACTATAATACATCAGGTCATTCCTCCTGCCCACTCAGCTGCTAGGGATGTGCCACTTGTATGGGATGGAGCTGCAGTACCAGGTGCAACTGCGAAAAAAAATCCCTGACTGTCAGACCCTGTGCCTAGTAAACAATGAAGCAGGCAGTGGGGATGGCAGGAGTTTTAAAGGGGTTATCCAGGAAAAATCTTTTTTTATATATATATCAACTGGCTCCAGAAAGTTAAACAGATTTGTAAATTATACAATGGAAAAGGGTAGGGTGCACTCACCGCAGGTAAACAGCTGCAGGCCCAAGGTCCGGGATCACAGCGGCATAGACGAGGACGGTAAGGGGCGCTCAGAGGCTACGCCGGCAGTTTCGGATGTAGGAACGTCCTTCTTCCGGCCTCCTTGGAAATGCCCAGTTTAGAAGCAAATCCTCATAGCAAACCTCTTCTAAACTGGGAGGTTCCCGAGACACATGTCAACAGAGAGCACTTAGACAGAAAAGAACAACTCAACTTCAGAAGCTCATAAGTACTGAAAGGATTAAGATTTTTAATAGAAGTAATTTACAAATCTGTTTAAAATAAACATATTTAATGTATCCATTCTCCTCTGTCTGAACCACAGAGACCTGAAAAATGAGTGTCAATCAAGCGTAATGTAGTAAAGTTAACTGCATCTACATACATACAGTAGTGAGAATCTGTTCATAGTGCACAAAAGACACAGCTATAACATTAGACCACCTGCCTAAGACTTTGAAGCTCCCCCTGACAGCGTTGATTGGTCCAGGAATGGACTCTCCATCCAAGTTGTTGGCACCAGATCCTTTAAGTCCTATAGGTTGTGAGGTGTGGCCAAATAAATAGACTTTTTTCCTTTTATTCATTCAGTGTTAATTCCTTTTTGAAGCATAGCCAGGGCATTATCCTGCTGAAAGAGGTCACTAGCATCATCTCCAAATAAGGGACACGGAGGTGCCTGGCCATCTTCATCCATTGGTTCCCTGCACCAGTTTTGATGTTCACTTACTCAGGTTCTTCTGCTGGTGAATAATATGTTTTAGCATGGCTACTCTTAGGACTGTTTCACATGGCAGCATTTCTGCACTGATTTCTGCATGAATTTATAGCCAGTATACTTCAGTCGGATTCCTGCAGCAGAAATTCTGATGTGTGAATGGGACAGCCGAATCCCATTGAAGTGTATTGGCTATAAATTCATGCTGATCTGCCCTGTGAAACCAGCCGCGTTCACATGGCGAAAATTCTGTCCATCTGCATGAATTCTGCCTCCGCATTGGTTCGGTACAGAATTTTGCAGATTTTGAACACATGCAAAATTTGTGCAGAAATGTTTGCACAGATTCTACATGATTCCACATCTCAGTTTGGTTCCTTTCACACTGTGTAATAGCTCCGTTACAAATGGACGTTAATGGCTCTCTTTTCTTCTTCAACTCTGCGAGCCATTAACGTCCGTTATTGTAATGGAGTATAACGGGAGTTATAACGGGCAAAGAGGATCCCATTCACTTGAATGGGATTCCTCTAATGTCTGTTATAACTCCCATTATTGCGGCCACAGATAGCGGGAGAAAAAGACTGTGCAAGCACAAATTTTTCTCCCGCTATCTTCATAACGGCAGTCACGCTACCGGGACTACTCCACAGCCTCCCTGGACTCCTGCAGTGCTACTGCGGTACTACTACTGCTCCCAACATGGAACAGACTCTGTTCCATAATGGGAGTAGTAGTAACAGCACAACAGTAGTCTCCCCAGCGGCCCGCAGACTCCCGCAGCCAGGGGACTACTACTCCTATCATGAAAACGAGTCTGTTCAATGATGGGAGTAGTAGTATTGCGGATATTCTGCTATGTGAATGACAGTGCGGAATCCCTTTAAAGTGAATGGGCAATAAATTTAGGCAGAATTCCGTGCGGAAACTTCATGCAGAATTTCCACTGTGTGAATGCGGCATTAGGCTATGGTCACACACCGGAATTTCTGCATAGAATTTCTACATGAAAATTCTGCATGAATTAACAGCCAATACACTTTAATGGGATTTCGCTGTTCCATTCACACATCAGAATTTCTGATGTAAAATTACCGCTGCAGGAATTTCATTGTAGTGGATTGGCTATAAATTCATGCAGAATTCTGTGCAGAAATTCTGCCGTGTGAACATAGCCTTATTGGTCTGCAGCTATGTAGCCTTATATACAGCAGTCTGCAGTGCATTTAGTGTTGTGACATCTTTCTATCATAGCAAACTATTACTATGCTACATGTGCTACAGTAGTGCCTCTATGGGACTGGACCAGGTGGGCTAGCCTCCTCTCTCCACACATATCGCTAAGCATTTTTGACAGTTTTTCAGTTGTCCCTTCATGTACCACTTTTAGTAGCCACTGATCACTGTATACCAGGAACACCCTACCAGACATCCCATTTGGAGATACTTTGTCTCAGTCATCTAGCCAATCACATTTCATCCCTTGTCAAACATAGTAATATAGTTCATAAGGTTGAATAAAGACCAGAGTCCACCAAGTTCAACCTATATCCCTAATGAGTCCCTACTGAGTTGATTCAGAGGAAGGCAAAAAATAAAATAAAAACTCATACAAACCCTCAACCCGACTGCAAATATTGCAGTCAGAATAGATCCCTGGATCAACCTTCTGTCCCTATTAATCTAGTATACATAACTAGAGATGAGCGAACTTACAGTAAATTTGATTCGTCACAAACTTCTCGGCTCGGCAGTTGATGACTTATCCTGCATACATTAGTTCAGCTTTCAGGTGCTCCCGTGGGCTGGAAAAGGTGGATACAGTCCTAGGAAAGAGTCTCCTAGGACTGTATCCACCTTTTCCAGCCCACGGGAGCACCTGAAAGCTGAACTAATTTATGCAGGATAAGCCATCAACTGCCGAGCCGAGAAGTTTGTGACTAATCAAATTTACTGTAAGTTCGCTCATCTCTATACATAACCAGTGATATTTTTACTCTCCAAAAATGCATCCAGACCCCTTTTGAACTATTTTACCATGGTTCACCATGACCACCTCTTCAGACAGAGAATTCCACAGTCTCGCTGCTCTTACAGTAAAGAACCCCCATCTGTGCTGATGTAGAAACCTTCTTTCCTCAAGATGTAGAGGATGATTTTTCTGGGTACTGTAGTCCTCCCATTCCCCGTATTACCCTGGTTGCCCGTCTTTGAACCGTCTCCAGCTCCACTACATCTTTCTTGTACACTGGTGCCCAGTACTGTACACAGTATTCTATGTGTGGTCTGACTAGTGATTTGTACAGCGGTAGAATTATTTCCTTGTTGTGGGCATCTATGCCCCTATTGATGCACCCTATGATTTTATTTGCCTTGGCAGCAGGTGCCCGACACTGGTCACTACAGCTAAATTTACTATTAACTAAGACCCCTAAGTCCTTTTCCATGTCAGTCGTCCCAAGTCATCAGATCCTTAGGCATTTTTACTGCTTCCAACACATCAAATATGCTGCTTTATATATCCCCCTCCACACCTTCACAGGTGACAGTCATGAGATCATCCATATTATGACTATACTGATTGGTAAATTTAGATTGTGAGCCCCAATGGGGACAGGGACCAATTTGAGTGAACTGTGTACAGTGCTGCGGAACCTGTGTACGCCATATAAAGTAGTATTATTATTGTAGTCAATCTCTTTGTCAGTGGTTTTATTGTTATGGCTGATCAGCATATATGACTCCCCCATGTATCATTCACATTTGGATTCTGAGGTCTTTAAGTTCTTAATAGAGATGAGCGAATTTACAGTAAATTTGATTCGTCACGAACTTCTCGGCTCGGCAGTTGATGACTTTTCCTGCATAAATGAGTTCATAAATGGGCTGGAAAAGGTGGATACAGTCCTAGGAGACTCTTTCCTAGGACTGTATCCACCTTTTCCAGCCCACCGGAGCACTTGAAAGCTGAACTAATTTATGCAGGATAAGTCATCAACCGCCGAGCCGAGAAGTTCGTGACAAATAAAATTTACTGTAAATTCGCTCATCTCTAGTTCTTAACACAGTAGTGCAGTGGTCTTCAACCTGCGGACCTCCAGATGTTGCAAAACTACAATTCCCAGCATGCCCGGACAGCCAACGGCTGTCCGGGCATGCTGGGAGTTGTAGTTTTGCAACATCTGGAGGTCCGCAGGTTGAAGAGCATTGCAGTAGTGCTTTATATTTTCAGTCCTAGTACCGAGTTCTTGCTAATAAAGGAGTTAACTTTGTCAAACATGCAGTGCTGTATAGGACTAAAAAGTTAACGCTTTAGAACAGTGTCAAATTTATACATACCAGGGTTATATTCACACAATGCAGATTTTGGGCGGTTGAGTTCTCTATCTGAATAGGGCTTAAAAAAAAAAATTTAAAAAAAAATCGTGCAGATGCAGCGGAAATAAAAATAAATTCTTGCACAAAGAAATAAATGCAACAAATCCACCTAGTGTGAATATTCGCTTAGACTCACTCACCGCTAATCTGATTCTGCAAATACATGCAGTCATTGTGATGGATTCCTCCGACACCTTTCTTAATGAATCTAAAGAGTTAATAAGCGAATGAAACTTCTTGTTATGTCTCTGCCTTAGAACAGACAGGAAACGTCAGCTTCACGTACCTCAACACTGCCATCATTAGACCTAACACAGGCAATGCACACACCGCGCATACATTGTAAACACTGCATTGTAGCACCTTGAGTTGTGTGATCACTGTGATGCAAGGAGATGTTCTGCATCCCTTAATATACTATAGCCAAAAACAAAGAGACCCACAATACTAATAATATTTCAAAAAGTATGGCAATCTTTATTAGACAAAATAAAACAAACAATTAAAAATGATTAAAAGGCAGAGGATAACCTTAGGCAGGAGACAACAAGTGCCAGTGAATCTGGTATGGGTAATGTACGGTAGGTATTCAGTCGAGAGCATATACAATATAAAACTGACACGGCTGCAAACCCTTAATATAATACAATATAGATATAACATCTAACATACATCAGTATAACATAGGGAGCAGCAATGCAGTATGACAAACAGAAATAGGGACCCAAAATTAGTAATACCTAAAGAGACTACCTGTCATATACCCACAAGCCAGGAACACCAAGCACCAACACCCCAACGCACGTTTCGCGTATGGGCTTCATCAGGGGGCGTGTGACAGGTAGTCTCTTTAGGTATTACTAATTTTGGGTCCCTATTTCTGTTTGTCATACTGCATTGCTGCTCCCTATGTTATACTGATGTATGTTAGATGTTATATCTATATTGTATTATATTAAGGGTTTGCAGCCGTGTCAGTTTTATATTGTATATGCTCTCGACTGAATACCGACATTACCCATACCAGATTCACTGGCACTTGTTGTCTCCTGCCTAAGGTTATCCTCTGCCTTTTAATCATTTTTAATTGTTTGTTTTATTTTGTCTAATAAAGATTGTCATACTTTTTGAAATATTATTAGTATTGTGGGTCTCTTTGTTTTTGGCTATAGATTGGTACCCCCGGGACCTACATACGGCGCTTAATGTTTGCCGTGTTGTTGTTTGGCTAAATCCCTTAATATACACAACATACCTACATTATGGGTTTTAGTAATATTGAGATGTTCTCTGCGCCCATTTTTATTACTGTTCTGTGTTTTTTTGAATCGCAGCCAGTGAATACAACATGCAGCGCTCGGCCAAAATCTGTATGTATTTTACTCTCTACCTGTCGTGGATCACATCACGTGCCTAAATAATAATGACTTCCAGATAACACCATATCAAAGAACAGCTTGGCAGAATAATCCTGTTACAGCAAACTTTTATATCCTTCTCCAGAATCCATAGACGATGTTGTATTTCATCAATGCTAAAGTCATCTATCCAATAACTAGTGATTGAAAGAGAACGGCCTGTGTAATATTCCTAGATGACTTCAACCCAAGATGTTAAAAATAGCCATAAACTATGGAGTCAGAAGTAGCTTAAGTGTTTTATTTTTTTTCATTTTTTTTTTATGCACTCTTTAGGGATTTTAGGCATTTTAATATTTAGTTGGGATTTTTTTTTTCCATTTTTACACTATATTCACTGACAAAGGAAGGTGTCCTCTCTAAGGGGACCTACGCGTAAATGGATATGCTGCGCTGCAGATTTTCCATTGTGTGCAGAGAGTCCTCAGAGTAGAATACTTGAAGAACAAAAAGCATGCACTCACCGCAGAGAATGTTTCTAAACGTCCGAATACCGAAGCGCTCAGAGGCTACGCTGGTCGTTTCACGCGACTGTGCGCGCTTCTTTCGGCCTGAGGTGTGTCGCGTGAAACGACCGGAAACCTGCAGAGGCTACGGCAGTCGTTTCACGCAACTGTGCGCGCTTCTTCCCGCCTGAGGCATGTCGCGTGAAACGACCGGAAACCTGCAGAGGCTATGGCAGTTGCTTCACGCGACTGTGCGCGCTTTTTCCGTCCTGAGGCGTGTCGCGTGAAGCGACCGGAAACCTGCAGAGACTACGCCGGTCGTTTCACGCGGCTGTGCGCGCTTCTTCCGGCCTGAGGCCGGAAGAAGTGCGCACAGTCGCGTGAAACAACCGGCGTAGCCTCTGAGTGCTTCGGTATCCACCTGATGCTCCCCCGGGACTCCGGACGTTTAGACACATTCTCTGCGGTGAGTGCATGCTTTTGTT
Source organism: Hyla sarda (assembly GCF_029499605.1). Classification (NCBI taxonomy): domain Eukaryota; kingdom Metazoa; phylum Chordata; class Amphibia; order Anura; family Hylidae; genus Hyla; species Hyla sarda. The sequence goes on from NC_079197.1 coordinate 33,427,924, forward strand.
CTTCAAGTACTATTTCCAGTTACTGCCTCTTTATCGCATGCACTCCACAGGTGTCATTTACCTCGTTGGACCTGTACCTACCTCCAATCCAATATCCTTTTCTTGGCTTGTATGGTTTATTTTCAATAGTGCTCTCCTCTACCTCTCCTTACTACATTATATAGTCCTCAGAGTATCACTACAGTAATATATGTTCCACACGGATGCTGCCAGAAGAATAACAAATATACTTTGTTATACCAAAAAAAAAAAAATAAAAAAAAATAAAGTGTGGACTGTGCAGCCGGTGCACAGGTGGGTGGGTAAGTATCACTTTTTTTTTTTTAAATTAGGTACAGCAACATACAACCAATTTTTTTACACTGTAATACCGCTTTTAATTGGGTCCCTTTTTGACTTTAGGCTTTAAAGCGCCCCCTCCGGGTCTGGTGATGCAGTACAGTGGTGATCTGCTGCCACATGGTTTATGAACCAGCTGAAAACATTGCTCAAAATAAAGTGGTTGGATAAAGGGGTGTTCTGCTTATAGAGAAGCAGTTTTCGTAGCCTGTAGTGGGAGAAAAATTGGTCAGAAAAAAGTGGTTTACATTGGAGGCGGTCTTTTCAGGAGGTTTCACTGTATATTGTTTCACTGTATAAGTTTAGCCACCTGCAAGAGTGTAGGATTTATGTGGGGTTAATCTTCTAGAAACAGCGCCACTCCTTAGGTTGTGTCTGGTATTGAAGCCCATTTCCATTGAAGTGAACAGAGCCGACTTGCAATACAGCACACAAGCTGCGGACAGGTATGGCACTGTTTTTGGAAGACATCAGCTATATTATTCTAAACCAACATATCCCTTTTAAGGTCATTTATCTATTCTACCCTTTGAAAAAATAATAGACTTCCAGATGCAGAGCTATAAGTCTTCCTGCAGTCCTATGCAACACAAGATATAAAACATGGAGAATTACAGCCCAAACCACAATAGGGGGGGGGGGGGGTCCTTATTTGTACAGCATCTCTTTTATTTGCCACTATTCAGAATAGTCAGTCCAGACAGTGAAATATCAATCTCCTTCACGTGACAGGGTTGTAAGTCTAAGATAGAATAAACTATATGCAGGATATATAGATATTGTGCACTGGGAAATAAATAATGCATTTTACCCAAGGTCACTGGTGCTTCTTAAGAAGTGACCTGAGGCTTTCGCTTTAGCGCATAGATTGAGCTTTGGTGAGCCTATGAGACTATAACCGGAAACTGCTGGAATATCAGCTCCATAATTTAATGGTATTATACGCTCAGCGCTCTTTGTGACCATTGGGAATTGACAGCCAATTGACAACCATTGTCAGGAAGAGGTTAAATATTAGGGCTACTGTTCTGCCGAGTTTTCTTAATGTCTAGGTTGTGCCGTGTCACAGCAGCAGCTTTTGCCGGTGCTAAATCTGCTTCACCGAATGAAGTGCCTCAGTGTCCTAATACTGGCATAAGGTTGTAAATTGGCAGTATGGTAAAAAAAAAAAAAATGTTCTGTGCTTTGGCATTGGGCATTAATTGCTTTGGAAACCAGCAGAATGTTCTTCTACAATTAAAATAGAACAAGATATAAATAAAATATTTACCCTGGAAGAATATCCCTTTAGGGGGATTCTTTGTTTCCAGAACTAGCAGCACCTGATACCATGCCAATGAGCACTTTTCTACCATACTGCCCAAACTTCCCTCTATATTGGTGGTGAATGGGATAACATGCTCCTTTAAATCACCTTTGTGTTGTTAAGGTTCTGAAAAGTAAATAAGAATATTTATTTAACCGCTTAAGGACACAGCCCTTTTTCACCTTAAGGACTGAGCCCTTTTTCACCTTAAGGACTGAGCCCTTTTTCGCAATTCTGACCACCATTGCTTTACGAATTAATAACGCGAAAACGCTTTTACCAAATATTCTGATTCTACTTTATTTTGGTGGTGGAAAATTTTGAAAATGTTGCATTTTTCTAACTTTGAAGCTCTCTACTTGTAAGGAAAATGGATATTCCCAATACATTTTATTTTTCTTCACAAACACAATATGTCCACTTTATGTTGGCATCATAAAATGGACATATTTTTGCTTTTTGAAAAAATTCGAGGGCTTCAAAGTAGAGCAGCAATTTTCAAAAATTTCATGAAAATTGCTAAATCTGAAGGGACAGATGTTACAGAACTACAACTCCCAGCATGCCGAGTTGTAGTTTGGCAACATCTGGAGGGCTACCTTTTGGGCACCACTGTAACACTGGTCTCCAAACTGTGAACCTCTGTAACCCTCCAGATGTTGCAAAACTACAACTCCCAGCATGCCCTTCCTAGTGGTTGCCACAGTAAAGATCACTTTACTTTCACTACCCCCCCCCCCCACACCAGCACTTCCCTACCTGAGCCGGGATCCAGCAGTCTCAAGCGAAGATCCGGGGTCCCTAGGCATCTTCTTTGCAGGTACCCGGCCTCCATCTTCTGTCCATGTTCCCCTCGACATCCAGGGGTGGGCAGAACGGGGGGTCTACCCACTCTCCTGCTCTGCCATTGGTCAGAATCAGTTCTGACCAATGGCAGGGGATAGGAGGAGATCGCAGCACTGCGACCTCACTCTTAGCCCTCAGGATGATCGGGGCTGTCTCTGACGGCTCCGATCATCCCTATTTTCCGGGTGATTGGGTCACCAGAGACCTGATCAGTCCGTAATAGCAGAAAATCGCATGTCCGAATTGACATTCGATTTTCTGCGATCGTCGACATGGGGGGGGGGGGGGGGAGGTCTCAGGACCCCCCTGGGCGATTTGCCGGGGTGCCTGCTGAATGATTTCAGCAGGCATTCCGGTCCGGCTCCCAACCGGCTAGTGGTGGGGACCGGAATTCCCACGGAATACGCCCCATGTCCTTAAGGACTCGGGATGCAGGGCATATGCATACGCCCGGCGTCCTGAACAGGTTGATCTCGATGTCAGAGAATGGCTCATCAGAGACAATTATGGCATATGCTACAAATGCTTCATATATGCAAGTCCTACCTCTTGGACTCGCACCTAGCTCTAGAACTGAAGCACCTGGTCAGCATGGTCTCAGCAGTTAAATATAGCCATGATACTGAAAACAGAATCCCCCCCAGAAGAAGTTAAATGGGGGCTGTCAGAATCCCTGGGACATGACACTTATGGGTTTATATTTCTATTATTTGACCCTAGTACTTTGGTTTGTTATTCACTGTATTGCTACCTTTGCAATATTACAGATGTTAAAGGGTTACTCCGCTGCTCACCGTTTGGAACAAACTGTTCGGCACTGGGAGCTCATTATGTCATAGCCCTGCCCCCTCATGATGTTATGCCCCCACCCCCTCAATGCAAGTTTATGGGAGGGGGCGTGACAGCTGTCATGAGGGGGCAGGCTATGACGTCACGAGCTGCCGGCTCCAGCGTTCGGAACAGTTTGTTCCAAACGCTGAGCAGCGGAGTACCCCTTTAATAATTGACACAGCCTTTGCACTTTACGTATACCGTCATCAGTTTTTTGTTTATTATTTATTATGTTTATATATTTTTTCATTGGTAATGCTGTTTGTAATATTACTATAGTGTGCTCCCGCACTTTGTTTACGGAATGTAGAGAAATATATTTTTTGGGTTACCACTTTATTTATTGCAGTTACAGCCATTGTTTCCTGTTGTTCATTGACCATATAATGTAGGTTTATACATTTTACCATGCGCTATGTTGGTATTTTATTAATTAATTTGTGTCCTTGTCCTCTGGTGTACCACCCCATCCACTGATGATTTCTGTATGTTTTTAATGTAACTTTTACTTGAGTAATAACGATGGTCACACTTGGATTAATTCTGACTGTATGTCTCAGTTATTTGTAGATTTGGTACTCTTTAAAGCGGTTGTAGAGCTGTTACCCCAGGTGATCACTAGAACAAAAATGTGCAATTTCATCTCCACATATTTTTTCTGGCCAGGTGTATGGTTTGCCTGTGAAAGTATTGAGTCTACCATGATGACAAATATTGCCGACTGAAGGAGTAGAGGTTCAGCTCTTTCCTAGCACCACTGTCACTTTGATCTAGCAATCGGCTTGCTGTTGGACCTGCTCCAGTAGGACTTTGATGACATATCCTTGTGATATTACACCGCTATCTAGCCTGACATGACACAGAAATGTTGTCCCATCTGTGGTGGCACATGTTCCTGTAAAGCCTCCTATGATTCTGTTAGTGACCAATGCTTTTTGCAGTGTGGTATATCTTACACATATAAATACTATCTAAATGCTAAAGAGGTAGAGTATTTTATTGACCATTTAGCGTTTGCCAAAATCAAATATACAACATCTGTAGGGACTTTCTGTCACTTGCTTTCTCCCGCACTATCCACAGGTACTAGTGGATAGTGCGGGAGATGCTGATTAAAATGAGCCCTACCTTGTCCGGATCTGCGCCGCTGTTCTCCCACAATTGTAGTTTTATTATCTGTTGAAATCTTCCTGTAATTGGCACGGGCGGGGCTTCGGCGCTTAACTGGCACTGACGTCAGCGCCGCTTATGAATATTCACCCCCCCCCCCCCCCAGTTACGAGCGGCAAAGAGAGGGAGAACTGGAGGGAGGGGGGATGAATATTCATAAGCGGCGCTGACGTCAGTGCTCTCATCAGTTCATGTTTCTAATGAGATTCTTACTCAATATTCTCAATTTCAATGTTCAGAGTCCCTTCATTCCGATAGTTTGAGTCCGACCTCAGGACTTCTACTAACCGATTGAGATATTGAATGCCTGTGCTAAGGATTAGGCTAAGTTCGCACAGCCATGGTGCACTATGGAAAGGGAGCTCTGTTGCTCTAACTATCACAAAGATGGGAGATGAGTGGAAAATAGATACTGCATGTCTGCATGTTTTGTCTGCATGTTTTCTCAGCTTAAAAAAAAGACCTCTAAAATACTGGACATCTGACGGACCCCATTTAAGTCAATAGGATCAGTTGGAACCTGGCGGTGTCAGTTTTGCTCCAACCCATTAAGGGTGCAAAATAAATATAAAAAATTAATGGACCCTGAACAGGTCAGAGCAGAGCTCAATGGTCGTGTGAACTTGGCCTAAGCCAACAGTGTTTTTAATGTTGGAAACGCCTTTAATTTGCCATATAGAAAATAACCAAAATCTGTATGTGCGACAATTTGTCAAGCCTGTTAACGTTTCTTTCTTCTGTCTTCCAAGTGCCTATTTCCCATTTTTCTTGGAGCCACGATCCCCCTGTTCTCTCACTTTTCAGCTAACTAGGGGGAGCTTCCAGCGATAAGGGTCGTGTAATCCTTCTGTTTACTAAATGGTCCTTAATCTTGCTCTCCAAGTCCTTTTACTGAGAGGATTTCTTGGTACTCCTTCAGCTGCTGCAATTCTGTAGAAGTTTGTTTATAGCCAGAGACTTTTCTGCGGCCTAATCCTTCCCGAATGTTTACACAGTGCCTGCTCCGTGCTCCTTGTGTAAACTGCTAATCATTTTCCACTCGGCAATATCCAGTTCATGGCAGCCCTGGCTGATTGAAATGTATTATCACAAGTGATAATGTTGTCATATAACATGAAAAGTTATGTTGCTTATCAGTATATTTTGATAAGCTACTTAAATTTTACAGTAGTACTTGCAGGCTTCAGACAAACATTAGTGCCGCTCACTCATCTGTCACGTAAATTGCATCTCACTTCATTTATTACTACAAGCTGCTCAGCTCCTAGCCATGGGGGCACAGATCCCCTTGCAGTTGGCAGAATTGCGGTATCTTGTAAAGACTTTAAAAATCTATTCAGCTCTATTTTAGAATCCACTCTTTGTGTTTAGCATCCACATTGCAGTGGGACACCTCTACTACATTTATATACTTCAACACGATCCCTTTAAATTAGCTATTTTTGGAGTGTTGAATGTGTTAAGTGCCTTAAGATGTAGGGGAAGCTTACAAAGTATAATAGTTCCTAAGGTTGTTTATTTTATTTTATTATTTTTGTTTCTGTTTCAATGTTTTTATTAAGGTTTTCAGTAAAGAATAAAGTATACAATACATGTAACATAGTTAAGGCACTTTATGCCAACAGAAAACTCCCATATGTAAACTCCCATATGTAAGTTATCAATACAGTAAACATAAGTCTGATAAACTCGGATCGCCAAGTTGCAAGCCAGTTGTGGCTTCCGATTAGGGATACTTATAAAGGTTCCTCCGATTGAACAATAGTCACAAGATGAGCTATTTGGAGGAGACCCGACTATCTAAATCAATCAATATATGTCAAGACCAATTAGCCCGGTAACACCGGGTTGTGACCAATGCAAAGACAGACACACAGGGAAAGACAACACGTATAGTGAAACAAGGGAGAGAAGATAGGTCCGGAAGGAGAAAGAGAAGGGAGAGAAAGAGAGGAAAAGTGCAAAGGCAGAAACTTCACGAAGGGTTACCCAGATAGTCCACCCAAGGTTGCCAAGGTAGCTTCAAAAGACTGTTGGGAATCATTCCAGAGGCCCGTCAGTTTGTCATTAGCCATTATCCAGTTTAGCTTGGGGCGTATCAGCTGAAATTGCACAGAACCTGATTTCCAATTAGTCGCTATTTATTATTTTTGTTATCTTTCATTTTAAATATATATTTCTAAGTTTGCTAAAGAGGTTGTCCAGTTTTCCAAAATCCATCTTTATAAAACCCTGAATTAGCAGAGGGGTCATCTATTAGTTCAAAAAATTCACTACTCTCAAATCTTAAAATTAGAAAACAGAGAGTCTCTTGCTCTGGAGGACCTGGCTTGACCTGTGTTACACAAGCAGCCCAATGATTTAAATGGGGACTGTGTAATGCGTAATTTCCCCTGTGCTGGCACTGCAGAGAAACTGAACTCTTAGGCTAGGTTCACACTACGGAACTTCTGAATCGAATTCCGTTTCAAAATTCCATCCAAAAATTCTGGTGCAGCAGAATCCCACTGCTTACAGTTGTATTCCGCTGCACGGTGCACACTGCAGAATTTAAGTGGTGGATGTTCTACCGCTAAAATTCCGCAGCACAAAGAATGATCTTCTTTTGTCAGAATCCACCTGGATTACATTGCTGTCTATGGGGACGAAAATATATACACGGTCCTAGCACCGATTGATTTAGCTGTCTCACGCCGTACTTACAATCTCTGGCTGAAATTTTTTCACCAGGAGATTCCATAGTGTGAACCTAGTCTTACTAACAGGTTTCCTCACAGATTAGAACTGATTGCTGGGGGTCCCAACAGGGGAACACTTTAGACCATCTTATTTAATTGGAGCTTTCTAACCAGTAATATATCGAAAAAAGTCAAACCATTTTGTGCAAAGCAGTTTGTGATACTTTTCCACCAAAATACTGTTAAAAAAAAACCTTAGTAAATAAGTATCGCAAATTTTTAAGAAACTGATGGCAGAATATCATAATCTGCTATTTTATTTACATTTGCCTGTTGAATTCTAATAATGTAGGGGACAACTAGTGGCTGCACAAAATGAGTGGAAAATAAGGCTTATAGAATGTGCCAAGACTGACTACCTAAGCTGCATCTAGCGTTTTACAACCTACATGTAGCTCTCTGGCCTCCTGCATATGGCACCTAAGCCCAAAAACAGAGTCAGATAATTCAGATTGCTATTGATCTATATAGGTCTAAAACAATTCAGATCATAGCTTTCCTTGGAGAGTGTAATTTTTTGTTTTTGTTTAAAGTCCCTTGCAAGTCTATGGAAAATGTATGTTTCAGCATAACTTCCAAAAGGCTGAAGATATTGTGATGAAACTTGGTACACATGTTACTGATATGTCAACTAAAATAAAGGATAGTTAAATTAACCCTAAACTACCACCTTACATGAGGGTGGGGGTCTATAGGACCTCTGGCACCTTACTCCACAAGCTCCGCTCTGCATCTCCAGGTGAGTACGTCAGTCCAGATTTCAAGCCACACCCTCCCACAAGCCTCACCACCTACCGCAAAGCCACACCCCAATCTATTTTCAACCTTTTTTTGCGTCGTCCGGCTTGCAAGTCACGCCCACTTTAACAAAGCTACCCCTTCTATTTTCAGCCCACAATCTCTTCATTAAAGGGGTACTCCGGGGAAGTTAAGAAAAATAAAAAATGCCCAAAAGCCACCACAATACCTGTTCTTTGTCTTCTGTAGTTATTCATGTGGTTTTGGCAGCTCCTGTGGCCCCTGTTGTCTCCTAAAAAATGTCTCCTTGTTTGCAGCACAGACTACAACTCCCAGAAGTTAGTGTAGCTTTGTGTAATGGCTTTCAGCCAATTGCTTTCACTATCTGTGTGCATGTTCACACTGCAGCTCACACACTGTACAGGTCTTTTCATTCTTCCTCCAGCAATAAACCATGTTATGCTTTGAATGTCAGCAAGAAGTGATAAGGTCTACAGCAATCTTCATTCAGCTTCTCTCATGGCACACAGAGAAGAAACTGGGAGGGGAGCTGGGGCTGTGAAGCCATGAATCACTGGTGCTTGTCTCTGTGTAAACCCCTCACTGACCTAGCCCCCCACTCTCCTGTCAAGACACAGTAGTTGGCTGGATGACTTTTTCCTCACACTTCCTGCATGTAAGTGACAGTTGAAAGGGGAAAACTGCTGTAAATAGCTAATGAATGATATTTAGACAAATACATAGGTTGGTGAGAGGGAAAGGATGGGCTATGGGTTTAGTTCCCTGGAGTACCCCTTTAAATCTCAGCCCAACCTGAGGACGGAAAAGGAAGTCGGGATATGTGGACAAGGAGGGAATATGGGGTTGGGATATGAGAACATGAGCTTCCTCTTATGTTGCTTTTTCTCTCACACGAGGATTAGGTAGGAAAAACTGGGTTTTATGCTAGTTGTTAAAAATAAAAGAAGGCTTGTAGATGGGAACTATTGTTCAACAGTCAAATATTTTCTGCAGTTAAGTACAGTCGAAATGATTGTTCCAACGGAAAATATTTTTGGATATTATAGAAATCTTTCTGGTTTCTGGTCTTGTACTGATGGTGAGAAAAAATGAATATTTCATTGCTATATTTGTAAATGTCTCATAGTATAGAAGCAATTGCTTATTTGAACAAAATTATACAGAGTGTGCTGCAAATGTGTAACATGGAGTCTTTTTAACTCTTATTTTAAAACCTAAAACTTACCTTGTTCCCATCTTTGCTTCTTTTCAGCTACCTCCCATGGTTTGAAGTCTTTTACAAGTTGCTCAACATCTCTGCGGATTACTCTTTGAAAAACCAGGTATCTATGTAAAAACTTACCCGACCTACATAAAGACTAGGAAATCTACGGCAATTTACATATCTGTAGAATACTGACTGTACAGTACATGTTAGGTGGGGCTATTAGTGTGATATATCAGGAATATAAACATGTCACATGTGATAGTTTAGCAATTGTTTACTTGAAGCAGTTGTAAGAGTAATAGTATTTAACACAATTACGATTTCGTGTTATGATTGTCCCTTCTAATGTGAAATATTTCTAGCATTTAATAGCACTTTTAGTTGCAATCACACTAATAATCGCCAGTCTAAAATGCTGCAGCTCATTTACACACTCCAGCAATCGGGAGGTGTGATCAAATATGGTCATGATGTACGAAATTTGACAGTAACTGTATTTATCTTACAACAAGCAGTCATCACCTAAGTAAGGCACAAAGCAAAACCCTCGTACACTTAGAGCCATTTAAGCAGCAAATGTGCATTTTTATTAGAATCAACGTAAAGTCATTAAGTAAATAGCATTGTTTTCTCGATATTAATGTTTGTGATGTTCTCTGTAGGATAACCAGCGTAATGAACTCTTGGAGACACTTTACAGACTGCCTATCCCAGAACCTGGAACTGAAGTCCATCTGAGCGTGGTAAGACTACCTAGCTGGCCCTTTTAGAAACTGTGTCAGTTCTATCTATCTATACACTTTCTAGAACGGTTGAGTATTTAACCTGTCTATAGGTGGCCACGCACATTAGATCTTAGTAGGCTGATGGCTAAGCAACCATCACGTTTTAGTCGATGCTGGCCATTACGGTTGTTAAGACTGGTTATGATTGACAGCAAGCTAAGGATGAACACGCTTTGTGCAAATATTCTGGGAAAAATTTTTCCCAAAAGATTGTTTGTGGACAAGTGACTGTGTAAGATGAAAATGTCAAAAATGGAGAACTTTAGTTGGAATTCTGATTCTACTGTATTCTGAAACTAATGTGTGCCACTTGTGTAACATAACCAACTAGGGCATAGTCTTCTCACCCGGTCCAGCGCTGATGCTCCTGTTTACCCTAGTGCTTTTGTTTACTTAACCAGATGACATGCTGTACCGGATCTGCTCCTACAGTATCAAAAATCGTGCTGTGGGTTCAGAATGTTATCAGCAGAGCAGGTACAGCACGTCATCATAGTAAGTAAACTTCAGGACCCAGATGGACCAGAGTAGACCCATGTGCGGGAATGTTTTTTTAATCCTGCTCCCAATTAATTTCTGACCATTATTATCTCCCTATAGGCTGGGTTCACACTACATTTTTAGCAATACGGGACCGTATACGGCTGGGGGGAGCGGAAACCGGGCGCTCCCATATCCCAGCCGTATCTGGCCCGTATGTAATGCATTTCAATGAGCTGACCGAAGTCAAGCGCTGACTCCGGTCAGCTCATTTTTGCCCCTTATACGGTTTTCCCACCGGACGTTTTTAATTAACGGTTAATTTTTTTTTTTTATTCTCTGATATGCCAACCCAAAAATCAGCCACTTTACCCTCTCCTGGCTGCTCTTCTGTATAAATCAAACCATTTTGCATCTAACATTTATGCTATATTAAAGAACTGTAAGCAAATCTAGACTTTACACAGTAATATTTTATGTGACCTCACTTAAACAAGTCAGATTAGTATAATCCTTTACCTACCTTTCTTACGTGATTCATTCTGCCATAGTACAAACTGTTGTTTCCATGACAACAAATTTAATGGTGTGACTGTCGAAGGCAATATAGGGTGGAGTTTCTAGATCAGCAGATATGTAAAGCACTTTGTAATAATATACGGATAAGGGGACATTGTATTCTATAGTAGTTATATTGAATATATTGTACATTAAATATTTGAGCTTGAAGGGGTTGTCCAGGGTTACAAAAAGGGCTTTGTTTGTCCATTCAGAAACATAATCACACGTTTTCATTGAGTGTTTTTTCATGGTATTGCAGCATAGTCCTATTCACATTGATAGGTATGATGTGTATAAATGCTTGGGCTTCACTAGCAAACACATACTACCATGCAGCACCAAACACCACCATGTAGTGCTCTTAACCCCTATAGGACATGCAGTGTACATGTATGTTGCTGTGCCCTGGTACTTACACATGTATGTCACAGGGTTTCACAATCACTGTGTCTTCCGACATGGGAACGGGCCAAGTCGAGTGCAGTTATCAGTAGAGAACCTTTATGGATCATGGCGGACATCAGCGATCATGCTGATGTCTACCACTAACCCTTCATATGCCTGATCAAAACAGCATCTAAATTATCTGCAGGGCTTGTAGGGACTTATCAGACCACCCGCAGCACGATTACAGAGTCCGATTTGTTTAGATAGTGGCCGAAAGTCTCATTATCTTTTCCATGCCACTCTTCCTGGGTCCGTCTACAGTATATGGTCTACCTTCTGGCAGGCTGTACTAAAGAATCACAGATATAACTGATTAGTGCTATGCCAGTGCAAGCTCCACTCCCAATAAAAAATAAAATTCCCACTTTTTCTCATTTTACTAGTAAATAATATAAAAATAAATAAATAAACATACTCGAGTATAAGCCGGCCCGAATATAAGCCGAGGCCCCTAATTTCACCCCAAAAACCCAGGAAAAGTTATTGACTTGACTATAAGCCTAGGGTGGGAAATACATCATCCCCCCATGTCATCATCCCCCCTGTCATCATCCAGACCCCCGTCATTAACACTCTTCGTCATCATCACCCTTCGTCATCATCACCCTTCGTCATCATCACCCTTCGTCATCATCACCCTTCGTCATCATCACCCTTCGTCATCATCACCCTTCGTCATCATCACCCCCTTCGTCATCATCACCCCCTTCGTCGTCATCACCCCCTTCGTCGTCATCACCCCCTTCGTCGTCATCCCCCCCTTCGTCGTCATCCCCCCCTTCGTCGTCATCCCCCCCATCGTCATCATCCCCCCCTTCGTCGTCATCCCCCCTTCGTCGTCATCCCCCCTTCGTCGTCATCCCCCCCTTCGTCGTCATCCCCCCTTCGTCGTCATCCCCCCCTTCGTCGTCATCCCCCCCTTCGTCGTCATCCCCCCCTTCGTCGTCATCCCCCCCCTTCGTCGTCATCCCCCCCCTTCGTCGTCATCCCCCCCTTCGTCGTCATCCCCCCCCTTCGTCGTCATCCCCCCCCTTCGTCGTCATCCCCCCCCTTCGTCGTCATCCCCCCCCCTTCGTCGTCATCCCCCCCCTTCGTCGTCATCCCCCCCCTTCGTCGTCATCCCCCCCTTCGCGTCATCCCCCCCCATCATCATCTCCACCTGTAACCAGCGGACCTCCAGATGTTGCAAAACTACACCTCCCAGCATGGCTGTCCGGGCATGCTGGGAGTTGTAGTTTTGAAACATCTGGAGGTCTGCAGGTTGAAGACCACTGCGCCCTTCGTCATCATCCAGACCCCCCTTTAGTTTTTTACTCCCCTCCCCTCGGTGGGAAGGAAGGGTGAGCTGGTCCAGGCCATCTATGCGGCAGGGACCGTCTGGTGGGGAGGTTTAGTCGTTTCGGGATGTCCATCTTCACCGGGAGGCCCTCTTCTCCGCTCCGGGCCGGCCCTGGACTAGTGACTAGAGATGAGCGAACTTACAGTAAATTCGATTCGTCACGAACTTCTCTGCTGTTGATGACTTATCCTGCGTAAATTAGTTCAGCCTTCAGGTGCTCCGGTGGGCTGGAAAAGGTGGATACAGTCCTAGGAAAGAGTCTCATAGGACTGTATCCACCTTTTCCAGCCCACCGGAGCACCTGAAAGCTGAACTAATTTATGCAGGAAAAGTCATCAACTGCCGAGCCGAGAAGTTTGTGACAAATCGAATTTACTGGAAGTTCGCTCATCTCTACTAGTGACGTTGCCTTGACGACGACGCACAGGGACGTTCATGCGGCGCACGGACGTCCCAGATGTTTCAAGATTACAACTCCCATCATAGTGAATGATGTAAACATAAAAAAATTTATAAAAAAAATAGCTGATTTTTGGTCACAAAAAGTCACATATACACAAGTGGTACAGATCACTGCACAAAAAATTAGTCCTCGCATACGGAAAGATAAGAAAGTTAGAGGGAGTCAGAAGAGGGCAAATTTAAATATACTTTAACTCCCCTTTAACCCCCCCAAAATGCTAACTGTTTTATTTTTAATTTTACTCCACAAATAATAAATTTTTTTGTTGTGGCGTACATTTCATGGTAAAATGAAAGGTTTTATTACAAAGTACAATTGGTCAAACATACTCTCATGTCTCGGGGTCTTTGGATGGAAAAATAAAAGAGTAATGGCTCTTAAAAGGCAAGGAGGAAATAACAAAAATGCAAAAAGGGAAATTGGCTGTGTTCTCAACCCTTTATGGGGTTAATATCTCATAGTAGCTTCAAACAAAAACCACAGGACAGCACAATATGCCTCTCAGGCAGTGCTAATAACCAACACAGTTTGAAAATACTTCAACACTAGTTACAAACCAAAATCCCTGTGCTGTTTTTAAAGGGGTACTCTGCCTCTAGCCTTCTTATCCCCTATCTAAAGGACAGGGGTTAAGATGTCTAGTACATAGCCATCACTCCCCCTCCCATAGACATGAATAGAGGATGCGTGATGTGATGTCACAAACACGGAAGCTTGAAGGTGCGGTGACAGCCCTAAGATTGCTGCCAGAAAACCCCCATCACTAATGTAATGGCAGATAAAATATTATGTCTTATAGGGCTGGGTGGTATGACCAAATGTGTGTATTTTTTAAACTTTTGGTGCTTCTACGGTATATAACGGTATTTCCTAGCCCCCCCCCCATATTATCAGGCCACATCCGCATCGGGGTAAATGCTCACATATCACCCGCATGCGCTGCCCTCCTCATTCTGTTTGTTGCGGCCGCCGGTGCTGACACTCTCTATACTGTGCGATATCCCTATGCCCGGGCTGCAAAAGGTGAACAAAATAAACTTTAACGCACCTACGTCAGCCTTACGCTGGGGACGGGAACGTCGGAGAACTGTCAGCCTATCACCGGCCACAGTGATGTTCCGCCTCGGCCGGTGATAGGCTGAGCCCACTGTCATGTAAGGAGCCGGCTTCTTACATGACAGTGGGCTCAGCCTATCACCGGCCGAGGCAGAACATCGCTGCGGCTGGTGATAGGCTGACGGCTGTCCGACGTTTCCGTCCCCAGGAAACAAGTGAGGCCGGTACCGGACTAACGGGAGGTAAGTAAAAATTTACTTTGTTTATTTTTTGCATCCCGGGCATAGGGATACCGCACAGTATAGAGCAGTGGTCTCCAAACTGCGGACCTCCAGATGTTGCAAAATTACAACTCCCAGCATGCCTGGACAGCCAACGGCTGTCCTGGCATGCTGGGAGTTGTAGTTTTGCAACATCTGGAGGTCCGCAGGTTGGAGACTACTGGTATCGAGTGTCAGCGCCGGCGGCCGCAACAAACAGGACGAGGAGGGCAGCACATGCGGGTGAAATGTGAGTAGTACCCTGATGGGGACAGCACTGGGCTAATAATTAATTGGGGGGGGGGGGGGGGGGCAGAACAGCGCTCGCAGGTCACATAGGATTAGTTCCCTGATGTGGGTACAGAGCAGCGCTGGGCTGATAATACATTCATTCCCGAGGGGGAGGGGCCAAACCGGTATGGCGGTATTGGTTAAAATTCATATCGTGCAGCACAAAAATTTCAGTATTCGGTATGAACCGGTATACCGCCTAGCCCTAATGTCTTATAACCAATATAATAAGTCACATGTTAGTTTTTTTAAGAATGGGATATGACTTTTTTTTTCTTATGTAGCATAAGTTCATTGCCGGTTTCACTTAAAGTCTTAAATCTCTTTTTTTATTTTTTTTATTTGTGCAATATCATCTGCTCCTTCACAAGCCCCTTAGAGCTAATATCCATCACCCCTTCCTGCAAGTGTAGCTGACAGCTTGCAGTTGGTAAGCCTTGATAAGTCACCAGCTGGCAGGGACCACAATGATTCTGTGTCACAGGCAAGGCCGATTTGACCTGCAGGAACCACTTTCCCTTGCCTAGTAGTCCACCGGCATACCTTGCCCCCTTTCTTAGTCCAATGGATTCTAGGAATACTGACAGTCTCTCTCTTCCCCTCCAACGTATTCCAAGCACTCAAGCAGAAGGATGAAAATACTATCAAAGACCTTGCTCAAGGAGCTCTCTGCTCAGGTCTCTTCCGGCACATTAGTTATTCACAAAGTCCGAATATCACTGCGGGCGTAGCGCTGCCTTTTTCTTCTTCTCTGTATATTGTGACCACTTTTTGATGTTTATTCCTGGGATGCGCTGTCATCTCTATAGCCCATTACTACCTGTCAAGCCATAGAGAGTGCGCGCTGCAGGTTATGTTGTGTATATGTTTTTTCTTCCTTTTGGGTAGCTCTGTAATCTCTCCTGGTATTGTTTCTCTTACATTCTCACAACATATGTCATCTGTTTAAGATGTAATTTTCTTGCCTACAAATGGAAATGTCTTGAAGCAAATCTGTCATAGATTTTTATTGTTATAGCTTTAAAAACGCGTGACAGTGGCATACCTTCCATAGTTTAAATACTGCTTTATGCTGTCAGAAGGAAACTTGATGGAATATATTTAGGTGGGTAGTAGAAAAGTTTTCATCACCATTCACATTGATTACATTTAAGCAAAAAGACTTTTACTATCACAACAAAGCAAATCACAAGTGAGTCTTGCAGATTTCTAGGCAAGTGCGCCAGATGTGATACCAGATGCTATGGATGTGATACCTTAAATGTTATGGAATAATTAAAGTTCTATGAACAGAATGCCAAAGTGGGATCCTCAACAACAGAACCATCCATGGTTTTCAACAAGTTTTAATATAGAAGAGACAGATGATCAATAAGGGGGGGACTTTAGGAGCTCAGCCTTTAAGTCATCACTAGATTGTGTTAATGCGAATGAAGAAACATACACAGTAAACAGATAGTTATAACAGATAAATAAGTAAGCAGAGGATGCACCATGGTGATTACACCTATATGGGCAATAAATGTGTACTGTAACATAATGGATGAGAATGTCTTAAGAAACTGAAAATCATTGCAAGATTTCCTGAAATGGGTTGTCTTATCTACATGCCTTATTTTTGTCTTTTTCTTGTATAATATTAAAAGGTATTGCATTGCAATACTGTAATTTACGTAATTGAAGAAAAAAAATGTATGCTTTCTGATGCACAAGGAGCATATTTCCTTTTTTTTATTTGGGGTGGTTATTCCATAAGACGTGTACCCACTGTGCCACCTTATTAGTTTGTCTTTGGGTCACTCCCCAGGGCTAAGTAGATCCCTTTAACCCCCATATGGGTATCTGGAGTTTACTGCTGGGGACTAACAGGTCTTTACATCTGGGAGTGGGCAGTTGGACTTGAGGGCCCAGACATGCCAGTGCAAAGCCCCGAAGAGCTAGACAAAGAGGAGCCCGGAGTCAATCAGAGGTTGCGGGCTTGCAGCATACATTTGTGGTCAATGGACAGCAAAGAGGTCGGGATGGGCTGCACAAGTTCATACAGTCGAGCCAAGGTCAGACACAGGAGATACAATGAAGTACTACACTAGAGCATCGACTAGAGGAAGTACATCATCACGTACAAAACGGTCGTTCCGAGGCGTCTCCTGCTGTATGTCTGACTCCCTGACCTGCTGTTTTATGAACACAACTGAAGAATAAAATACCCCACATTTATGGTGATGGCCATCTTATCTCTTTGTTGGCTCGCATATGGATTCTTGCATTCTTCAGGCTGAGCACCTATCTATAAGGGACATTTGTGTTGCTGTTGCAGTAGTGTGTGCCCAACTTAGGGCATTTTGCATCTTCCATTTAGCACAAACACTATTAGCAGTGCCGGTGAGCTGTTTTTCCCTGCACACAATTTAAAATTCTAGTGTGTGCACGGAAACCCTATGGACAGAGCCAGAGATTACAGCAGCAGAGAAATAGGCAACAGGAGAAAGCGCAAACCGGAACTTGGCAGAAATGTCAGCTGGGAGAGATAGCTCACTGGCGGGAGCTGGCCAGCAGCATTATAAGAAGCTGGGCTGGCAGATGCCTGAACACCATGGGGTCCATCTTCTGGAAGCATTAGTAAGTCACAGTTTTCACCTGGGAAAGATTTAAGATATCCCAAATCTCCTCCAGATTTTTGTTTACCTCTACACCCTGGCTGTTAAAGCTTTTCCTATGTGTGGAACCCTCTCTCCAGTGTACAATTGCTTTTACGCATGTAGATGCATATGTGAAGTGGCAGTCACCATCACAGTAAACCCTTTACTGTGGCACATAGGAGTCCTTGTTACAGACCTATAGTAACGCTGTGTTGTACCTTTGTGAGACAGAGGATTCTCTTCTAAAGGGTAAGAATATCCCTTTTAGGGTAAATTTCATGGCAGAATACAGAAGCAGGACTGCTATTTACATGAAATTTTTATCAGATGTTGGTAGCAGCCTAATTAATTCATACATAGAAAGAAACCATAACAAAAAGGTCAAAATTTAAAGGGTACTGCGGTACTTACAAACTTATCCCCTATCCACAAGATAGAGAATAAGTGTCTGTTCGTGGGAGGTCTGACCTCTTGAACCACAACAATCTCCTGCACAGCGCCCTGGCTCTTCCCGTACACGGAGTGGTGTCGACCACCGCATGGAGCAGTGATCAACACGCCTTCTCCATTCATCTCTATGGGAAAAACGGAGATACACTGGTGCTGTTTTTTCGGTTCTTTCTTAATTTGTCTAGAAAAAGTAGTTATGTCTGGTATGGCTTTTCCAGGGAATTTGATCACCACCAAAGCAGAACTATTTTTTCTAGACAAAACAAATCACCTAGCGCTGCTTGAGATTTGTATTCAGGAATTTTTACTGTCAATTCCCTAATAATCAGTACTATAGATTATTAGTAAGACCCTATACGTTATGCTGTTGAACAATGGATAGCAATGATATTGTTGCCCAGGCTGGATATCCCCAATAAAGTAGTTCTGGACCAGCGATTCACTTTTAGATCTTGAGGCCAGTTAATAGTATATATTACTCTCTGAACATTGCAGGACACATTCATTAATAACATACGGAGAATCATATGATAAGCCAGTTCACCTCATTGATCCTATTTAGACTTTAGTGCCAAGGTTCTGTGGAAGTACCCAGGGGCCCATTGGGTGCTTCTGGTTTTACACTAAGAATTTATGAGGAATTTATAGAGAAATGCAATGAGCTTGTCACCTGTCGTAAATGCTGATTCCGGTGATAAGTGAAGCCACTGATATGTCACAATATGGAACTGATTGCCTTGCAGCCATCGCCCTCCATCTGGCAGATGCATTTGGTTTCAGATCCCATTGTGCGCACTTTTTATTATGAAGTGTGGTAAAGTAAAATTTCCATCTTTCTTTCATGTTTGGGATTTCTTTGAACAGTGTTTGTGGTCAGAGTTCTCCCTTCACTTGGCTCACTCACATGTCTATGCTTTTTTTTCTTCCTTTTTTATTTTTTTTTAACCAAGCATTTTCTCATTTTTCCCCTCCAGCATTCCTATTTCACAGTGCCTGATTCTCGAGAGCTGCCCAGTATTCCTGAGAATGTGAGTATCTAGCAATGTGTCTTCTTGTGTAGTGGAAGCCATCTCTAGTCACTTTACTTTGTATATTTTGTCTACTTGTCTTATTTTACAGTTTAACCCCTTAAGGACCGGAGGTTTTTCCGTTTTTGCATTTTCGTTTTTTGCTCCTTGCCTTTAAAAAATCATAACTCTTTCAAATTTACACCTAAAAATCCATATGATGGCTTATTTTTTGCGCCACCAATTCTACTTTGTAATGACGTCAGTCATTTTGCCCAAAAATCTATGGTGAAGCGGGAAAAAAAATCATTGTGCGACAAAATTGAAAAAAAAATGCTGTTTTGTAACTTTTGGGGGCTTCCGTTTCTACGTAGTACATTTTTCGGTAAAAATGACACCTGATATGTATTCTGTAGGTCCATACGATTAAAATGATACCCTACTTATATAGGTTTGATTTTGTCGGACTTCTGGAAAAAATCATAACTACATGCAGGAAAATTAATACGTTTAAAATTGTCATCTTCTGACCCCTATAACTTTTTTATTTTTCCGTGTATGGGGCGGTATGAGGGCTCATTTTTTGCGCCGTGATCTGAAGTTTTTAACGGTACCATTTTTGCATTGATAGGACTTATTGATCACTTTTTATTCATTTTTAAATGATATAAAAAGTGACCAAAAATGCACTATTTTGGACTTTGGAATTTTTTTGCGCGCACGCCATTGACCGAGCGGTTTAATTAATGATATATTTTTATAATTCGGACATTTCCGCACGCGGTGATACCACATATGTTTATTTTTATTTTTATTTACACTGTGTTTTTTTTTTTATTGGAAAAGGGGGGTGATTCAAACTTTTAATAGGGGAGGAGTTAAATGATGTTTATTCACTTTTTTTTTTCACTTTTTTTTTGCAGTGTTATAGGTCCCATAGGGACCTATAACACTGCACACACTGATCTTCTATGTTGATCACTGGTTTCTCATAAGAAACCAGTGATCAACGATTCTGCCGGATGACTGCTCATGCCTGGATCTCAGGCACTGAGCAGTCATTCGGCGATCGGACAGCGAGGAGGCAGGTAGGGGCCCTCCCGCTGTCCTGTCAGCTGTTCGGGATGCCGCGATTTCACCGCGGCTATCCCGAACAGCCCACTGAGCTAGCCGGGATGCTTTCGGTTTCACTTTAGACGCGGCGTTCAACTTTGAACGCCGCGTCTAAAGGGTTAATAGCGCGCGGCACAGCGATCAATGCCGCGCGCTATTAGCCACGGGTCCCGGCCGTTGTTAGAGGCCGGGCCCGACCCGCTATGACGCGGGGCCACGCCGTGGCCCCGCGTTATAGATCGGGAGTGGACACATGACGTTCCAGTACGTCATGTGTCCTTAAGGGGTTAAGGATCCTGTAGGTCAGCATCTGGAGAAAGTCACTCATTTATCTTCATAGGAAAGATTAGTGGCTTCTTGTTCCTGACATCTTGATCTGAAAAAGACACACCATCATCTGTCCAGTCTAAAAATCTAGCAAGTCTAGAATGTTAGAAATATTTTTTGCTCTCTTAAGATTACATGCACGTACATACCGTATATACTCGAGTATAAGCCGACCCGAGTATAAGCCGAGACCCCTAATTTCAACCCAAAATCCCAGGAAAAGTTATTGACTCGAGTATAAGCCTAGGGTGGGAAATACCTCATCCCCCCCTGTCATCATCCAGACCCGTCATTAACATCCTCATCATCATCCCCTTGTCATCATCCCACACATCCCCCCCTTCATCATCCCCTTATCATCCCACACATCCCCCCTTCATCATCCCCTTATCATCCCACACATCCCCCCTTCATCATCCCCTTGTCATCATCCCACACATCCCCCCTTCATCATCCCCTTATCATCCCGCACATCCCCCCTTCATCATCCCCTTATCATCCCACACATCCCCCCTTCATCATCCCCTTGTCATCATCCCACACATCCCCCCTTCATCATCCCCTTATCATCCCGCACATCCCCCCTTCATCATCCCCTTATCATCCCACACATCCCCCCTTCATCATCCCCTTATCATCCCGCACATCCCCCCTTCATCATCCCCTTATCATCCCACACATCCCCCCTTCATCATCCCCTTGTAATCATCCCCACCCCCCTTCATCATCCCCACACCCCCCCTTCATCATCCTCTTCTCATCATTTGCCCTCAGTGGTCTTCAACCTGCGGACCTCCAGAGGTTTCAAAACTACAACTCCCAGCAAGCCCGGGCAGCCATCGGCTGTCCGGGCTTGCTGGGAGTTGTAGTTTTGAAACCTCCGGAGGTCCGCAGGTTGAAGACCACTGCGGCCTTCAACATCATCCAGCCCCCCTCTCACCCCCTTTAGTTCTGAGTACTCACCTCCGCTCGGCGCTGGTCCGGTCATGCAGGGCTGTCCGGTGAGGAGGTGGTCCGGTGGGGAGGTGGTCCGGGCTGCTATCTTCACCGGGGGCGCCTCTTCTCCGCGCTTCCGGCCCGGAATAGATGCGTTGCCTTGACAATGACGCAAATGACGCACCTCTGCGTCGTTGTCACGGCAACGTGACTATTCTGAGGCCGGGCCCGAAGCGCTTAGAAGATGCCTCCCCGGTGAAGATAGCAGCCCGGAACCACTATCCCACCGGACCACCTCCTCACCGGACAGTCCTGCAGGACCGGACCAGCGCCGAGCGGAGGTGAGTACTCAGAACTAAAGGGGGTGAGAGGGGGCTGGATGATGTTGAAGGCCGCAGTGGTCTTCAACCTGCGGACCTCCGGAGGTTTCAAAACTACAACTCCCAGCAAGCCCGGACAGCCGATGGCTGCCCGGGCTTGCTGGGAGTTGTAGTTTTGAAACCTCTGGAGGTCCGCAGGTTGAAGACCACTGCGGGTGGGGGAGTTCACTCGAGTATAAGCCGAGGGGGGTGTTTTCAGCACGAAAAATCGTGCTGAAAAACTCGGCTTATACTCGAGTATATACGGTATATATTTGCATGTATACATTTCTTTTGAATACCATACACGTCATCGAAGGACATCTTCATGGTCACTTGGATTTTAGAACTGGAGTTCAGTGAACCATCTCTAACACAATGAAATGGCTTTACCCCATTTAGTAAGAATATAAATACTTAAAGGAATCCTGTACACCTGAAAATACAGTCCAATATGCAGACAGCATGTTATAGAGTAGGAAGGAGCTGGGTAGATTGATATATAGTTCTGTAGGAAATGTTTTAGGATTAATTTGTCATTTATTCATGTGAATCTCTGCTCATTCTGGGCTATTAGTCAAGATGGCATTCCTACTTAAAGGGGTACTGAATCTCTGCTCATTCTGGGCTATTAGTCAAGATGGCATTCCTACTTAAAGGGGTACTGGGGGAATTAAACCCATAGGCCATCCTTTCCCTCTCATCAACCTATTTAATTGTCTAAATATCATTCATTAGAGCAGTTTCCACTCTTTGGTTTTCACTTACATGCATAAAGTGAGGGAAAGACATCATCCAGCGATTCACACTGTCCTCTAAAAGCAGCCTGCACAGACCATGTAGTTTCTACCCTGCACTGATGAGTCGCGAGTGCTGAAAACTGGAAGGTTTTTGCATCCTCAGTCAATCAGACAATGAATCTCTCTCTACTGCTCAGAGCAGGAGGGTGGGGGCTGGGAGAGCAGAGCTGCAATGATTGCTGGAAGATGTAGGAAAGGGGAGAGAAGGATGGCAAATAATACCAAGCAGCAAGATAAGACAACAGAGGCCACAGGATCCATTCATATCAGGCAGGATGGTTTACAGTGAAAATATCCAGGCTTTAGTGTAACTATCTATTTATTTATTTATTTATTTATCTATCTATCAATTTACTTTCCTGGAGTACCCCTTTAAAGGCTGACAATACTGACAGTTATCTGTGTGTGTATAAGAGTGCATATAGAGAGAGCTATCAATCTCTGAGTAGAGCCGCACACTTGACTAATTAGCTCTTAATGAGTTGTACGTAAGTAAATGACAAGTTATCCTGGAACTTTTCTCACAATACTATATATTAATCTTCTTAGCTCCTCCTACTCTAGAACATGTTGCGTAAAAACTGGATTGCATTTTTATTGTGATAGTTTCCCTTTAATATTAAATGTTTATTCCTCGCCCCCTCAAATTTAGCCTGAAGGAAGTCAGATCTGGTGCTTTTGGACCAATAGCCCTTTGGTGATGCTTATCTGTTTGTCTGCATTAGAGATGCACATTTGTTGACTGGAGAACACACCTTGCCAGTTTGTATATCTATTATAATGGCACAATGTCAGATACTCCTATATCAGCTTTTATTAGGGATAATCTTAAACAGCCCCAGCTTTCCAGAGTTTCAGGTCTTGCTTTATGGAAACCTCTATTATTGGAGGTCATAGTAGTAGTAATTACATCTAAAAGCCATAATGCTATAAATAGAGGTAAGATATATTTACCCCAAATATCTATTGGGAATAATAGTTATGGCCGTAAATGTTGGCACCCCTGAAATTTTTGAAGAAAACGAAGTATTTTGCACAGAAAAGGATTGTGGTAACACATGTTTTGCTATACACATGTTTATTCCATTTGTGTGTATTGGAACTAAACCAAAAAAAGGGAGGCAAACCTTTTTTGAGAAAACCAAAATCCTTCTGGGAAAAAGTCTTTTGGACCGATGGGACCAAGATAGAGCTTTTTGGTAAAGCACATCATTCTACTGTTTACCAAAAAAGAAATGAGGCCTACAAAGAAAAGAACACAGTACCTACAGTGAAATATGTTCAATGATGTTTTGGGGTTGTTCTGCTGCCTCTGGCACTGACTGGGTGCCTTGAATGTGTACAAGGCATCATTAAATCTGAGGATTACCAACAGATTTTGGGTCGCACTGTACAGCCCAGTGTCAGAAAGCTGGTTTTGCATCTGAGATCTTGGGTCTTCCAGCAGGATACGGACCTCAAACAGATGTCAAAAAGCACCCAGAAATGGATGGCAACAAAGCGCTGGAGAGTTCTGAAGTGGCAGCAATGAGTCCAGATCTAAATCCCATTGAACACCTGTGGAGAGATCTTAAAATTGCTGTGGGGAAAAGGCGCCTTCCAATAAGAGAGACCTGGAGCAGTTTGCAAAGGAAGAGTGATCCAACATTCTGGCTGAGAGGTGTAAGAAGCTTATTGATGGTTATAGGAAGCCACTGATTTCAGTTATTTTTTCCAAAGGGTGTGCAACCAAATATTAAGTTAATGGTGCCAATAATGTTGTCCAGACCATTTTTGGAGTTTGGTGTGACATTATTTCCAATTACATTTTTTTTCTCCCTTTTTTGGTTTAGTTCCAATACACACAAAGGGAATAAACATGTGTATAGCAAAATATGTGTTACTGCAATCCTTTTCTGGGAGAAATACTTCATTTTCTTGAAAAAGTGCCAACATTTACGGCTGTATGTCTATTTATCAATCATGGCTATACACTCAGACTAGGCCACTTTACACCTTTTCCAACCTCTCATTAAGTTGCAACAGCTATAAACAATCAGGTAGATAGCTGGCTATATACCCCTGATGATGTGACTGGAGCCACAACACATGTAGGGGAGACGAAGAGATAATATTTTATAGAATCAGAGTATCTAGCCATAGCTTTCAGCATTCTGCAGCAGACGCGTAGATAAAGTATCCTGCATGGGATCTATTGACAATCACAAGTGGACCATTTGTTTGGATTTACGGGGTTTGGTAAATTGTAAGCATTCTTTAGAACTTTTATATTCTTAAGTTTTGAGGTCATGTCTTTATATAGAAACATCAGTGGTGTGTGTGTTCTCATTGAGCTTGGGGTAAAGCCAATCATTTGATCTAAACATATTCTATTGTATTTTATTTTCCTGCTAGGTCGTAGTTGTGCCAGTCATTTCTAAAGTTATAAATGTATTTGTATTAACCCATCACTGGCATTCAGGATCTGTTGGTATTGAAAGTGATGAGCAGTCACTTGCCAACGTAGATGAGGAGTAGATGCTGGTCCTTCTCTATTATAGAAGAGAATGGCGCTGCTGTAGATGGGCAGAGATTGTTAGTCATGCGTTGACATACCATTTTTTTAAAGTCTATAAAAATATTTATACCTCCTGAGATTCCATGCCAACAACTTTTAGCAAGTTTTTTCCGCAGTGTATACAACACAAGAAAATTTTCCAACAAATATTTATTTATAGGTCATTTAATTTGTATCAAAATTTCAGTGGGTTATAGGTTTTTATACACCAATTTTTCTGTGCCTGTACATAAAGATGTCATGAATTTAGAATCATCTGATTTTCTGGGGAAGATGAATGTGACCTGTGGCAGAATATTAAGGCCCACATGCGACTGTAGGAGACTACATCAGCCATGCGTGTTTAGTCATTGCAGTCGGCTCCTGTTAGTCACTAGCGCCTGAGATTCCCCAATAATTGTGGCCAGCACCTGGACTTTCTTTTGCTTTAAGCAACAACATCAGGTGCCGGGTGCAATGATAAAACGTGCCACAAGCCTCAGTCTTTTACCGCTGCGGGTAAGGGCATTCTAACACCTATTTGTTTGACATCATGGGAAAATTTTAAAAAATTAAATAAATAAGCCAAGACATTAGAAAAAAAAATTAGCAAAACTCTGCAACTCTGGTTCATCTTTGTAAGCAACATCCCTTTTAAAGGTCCCAACTTCTTCTGTTGACATACTATTATGCAGATTAAAACTTCATAGGACCACACAACCATCATACAGTTCAGGAAGTAGTTGCCTTCTATCTTCTACCTTGCTGAAAACAATACAAGTCAATGCAAAAACAACAGCAAGCCCCTTGTGAAGATGCTGGTGGAAACAGTAAAGCATGTCCTATATTGACATGACCTGAAAAGCCGGGATACAGTTTGCAGCAGCAGATGGGGACAAAGATCTTCCTTTTTGGAGAAATGTCCTCTGGTCTGATGAAATTAAACTGTAACTGTTTGGCCATAATGACCATGGTTATTTACAGAGCAAAAAAAGGGGGGTTTGCCACAGTAAAGAGGCTTTATAGTTTGCAATGTAGATGTTATTGTGAGAAAGTGAGGTACTGAAAGGAACCTTTACAAGAATACTTAACCCTTTTGCCTAGGCGACAGGGCTCTCACCAGCCAAGCGAAAACACCCTGCTCTGTACTGACAAGGGGCAATACCACAGTTGTCTGCAGATGGGTCTTCTTTTCTTCTGGGGAGAATTCTGGCTTGGCATTAAATCCCAATCAGTTTCTGAGACTCTGTAACTGGAACTAAAAGATGTTTAGGGAATGCTAGCTGTAAAGATGGAGGTACTAAAGCAAGCATCTTAAGACATGAGCCAGGAGGTTAAAGATCGGGCACATATGGGCATTTACCGCAACAAGTTGTATCTCCTAGAGCACTCTTGTGGGGGAATGTCCATCTACCCCACCTGCAGGTGTTACAGGAAGCCAGTTTCTGGGGTACCCATGGAGTCAAATTTGTTGTCTGTTTGGAGAGGACAAGGCTTTCCTGTCCTTTTCTTACATGCAGGCTCGTTATCATGTCCCTGAGAGTGCCTTTTTTTGGCATCTCCAGCTGCGACATGCAGTGCAGACACACTTTGGCTCCTTGGTGGTTACATAGTTACATAGTTAGTATGTTTGAAAAAAGACATACGTCCATCAAGTCCAACCAGGAAATTGAAGGGAAGGGTGTAAGGGGATAAGGGGAAGGGATATAGTTTTATAATTCTGCATAAGCATTAATGTTATTTTGTTACAGGAATGTATCTAACCCTGTTTTAAAGCTGTTAATTGTTCCTGCTGTGACCAGTTCCTGAGGTAGACCGTTCCATAAATTCACAGTCCTCACGGTAAAGAAGGCGTGTCGCCCCTTTAGACTAAACCTTTTCTTCTCCAGACGGAGGGAGTGCCCTGGAACAGTTTTTCTCCATATTTTTTGTATGGGCCATTTATATACTTATATACCTTTATCATATCCCCCCTTAAACGTCTCTTCTCAAGACTAAACAATTGTAACTTCTTTAATCGCTCCTCATAGCTAAGATGTTCCATGCCCCATATTAGTTTAGTCGCACGTCTCTGCACCCTCTCCAGCTCCACAGTGTTCCTTTTATGAACAGGCGACCAAAACTGAACAACATATTCCAGGTGAGGCCGTACCAATGCTTTATAAAGGGGGAGTATTATGTCCCTGTCCCTTGAGTCCATGCCTCTTTTTATACATGACAATATTCTGCTGGCTTTGGAAGCAGCAGCCTGACATTGCATGCTATTCTGTAGTCTGTGATCTACAAGTACACCCAGATTCTTCTCTGCCAGTTTAAAACCCCCTAAGACATACAATGCATGCATGTTATTAGTACCCAGATGCATAACTTTACATTTATCCACATTGAACCTCATTTGCCAAGTGGATGCCCAGACATCTTGTAACCTATACAAATCCTCTATAGACTGTACTGTGCTACAAAGCTTGGTGTCATCTGCAAAGATAGAAACAGAGCTGTTAATACCATCCTCTATATCATTGATAAATAAATTAAACAACAGCGGGGCCAGTACTGAACCTTGGGGTACACCACTAATAACCGGGAACCAATCAGAGTACAAATCATTGACCACCACTCTCTGGGTACGATCCATGAGCCAGTGTTCAATCCAGTTACAAACTAAAGTTTCCAAGCCCAAAGACCTTAACTTACCTGTCAGACATCTATGAGGGACAGTATCAAACGCTTTTGCAAAATCCAGAAACACTATATCCACAGCCATTCCTCTGTCAAGGCTTCTACTCACCTCTTCATAAAAGCAAATTAGATTGGTTTGACAACTTCTATCCTTAGTAAACCCATGCTGGCTATCACTTATAATACAATTATCCCCTATGTATTCCTGTATGTAATTCCGTATAAGTCCTTCAAACAATTAACCCACAATGCACGTTAAACTTACCGGTCTATAGTTTCCTGGCGAAGACCTAGAGCCCTTCTTGAAGATTGGTACCACATTCGCCTTGCGCCAGTCCCTTGGCACAATACCAGACACCAGAGAATCTCTAAATATCATGAACAAGGGTACAGATATTACTGAACTTACCTCTCTAAGAACTCTTGGGTGTAGTCCATCCGGCCCTGGAGATTTGCTTACATTTACTTTACTTAACTTACCTTGTACCATCTCTACATTAAGCCAGTTCAGTACATTACATGATGTGTTACCAGCACTGACCTGGCCAATGTCAGCTCCTTCTTCCGTAGTATATACAGAACTAAAGAACCCATTCAGTAGCTCTGCCTTCTCTTGATCGCCCGTGACAACCTCCCCATTATCATTATTAAGGGGTCCTACATGCTCTGTCCTGGGGTTTTTTGTCTTTATATATCTAAAAAAATATTTAGGATTAGTTTTGCTTTCTTTGGCCACCTGTCTCTCATTTTGAATTTTTGCTGTTTTTATTACATTTTTACAGATTTTATTAAGCTCCTTGTACTGTTTAAATGTTATAGCTGACCCATCAGATTTGAATTTTTTGAAGGCTATTTTTTGTTGTTTATTGCTCTTTTAACATCATTTGTCAGCCATGTAGGATTTAGTTTTAATCGTTTATATTTGTTCCCCTTTGGTATATATTTAGCTGTATAGTTATGTAGAGTTGATTTAAAGATGTCCCATTTACCTTCTGCATCAGTATTTGAGAACACCTCCCCCCAGTCTATGTCCTGTAGTGCAGCTCTCAGCCCAGGGAAATTTGCCTTTTTAAAGTTATATGTTTTTGCCTTCCCCGCCTGTCTTTGTTTTCTACATTTTAAGTCAAAAGTAACTATATTGTGGTCGCTATTACCAAGGTTTTCCCTCACAGTTACATTACCAACCAGCTCTGCGTTGTTGGAAATGATTAGATCCAACAAGGCATCACTTCTTGTTGGGTCCTCCCCAAACTGGCCCATAAAATTATCTTGCAATAAATTTAGGAATTTTCTCCCCTTTGTAGTTTTAGCCAGCCCCCGACCCCAATCTATATCTGGATAGTTAAAATCTCCCATTATTACCACTGTACCTGCCCGGGTGGCCCACTCTATTTGTTTATACAGCTGACCTTCTATCTCTTCAGTGATATTAGGGGGTCTGTAAATTACACCAAATATTATTTTTTCAGTATTTCCCTCCTTTTGTAATTCTACCCACAATGATTCCACATCCTCAGAATCATCACACACTATGGCATCGTTCACACTGACTTTCATACCACTTCTTACATACAGACAGACTCCACCACCTTTTCTGTTCATTCTATCCTTGCGAAACAATGTAAACCCCTGCAGATTAACAGCCCAGTCATGCGAGGAGTCCAGCCATGTCTCAGTGACCCCAACTATATCAATATGTTCATCCAGTATCAAGGCCTCACGCTCCCCCATTTTATTTGCTAGGCTTCTGGCATTTGTGAACATACACTTTACATTTCCATTAAGTTTTACACATATAGTCTCACTAATGGGATTTTCTGAGTTATTGGGGGTTAATGTTATTTTTTGAGTTATAAGGGCTAATTGTACTATTTAAGTTATTGGGGCTAATGGGATTTTTTGAGTTAATGGGGCTTATTGTAGTTATTGAGTTATTGGGTCTAATGGAATTTTTTGAATTATTGGGATTACAATTTTTCGGGCTACATTTATTTTTACGGCTGGTTTGTAACCCATGGATCTCCTTATCCACTGCTCTTAACCTCCCCCCACAGGACTCCTCTCCACCCACTATTATGTCCTGACCCCCCTCTAACCTATCCATCCCACTGTCTGCTTTCTTTGCTTTATTATCCTCCCCCCCACTCACCTAGTTTAAATACTCTGATTTTCTCCCCCAGCACAGCGGACCCCCTTCCATTCAGGTGCAAATTATCCGTAGAATAGAGTTTGTACCCCAATGAAAAGTCAGCCCAGTGCTCTAAAAACCCAAACCCTTCTGCCTTACACCACGACTTAAGCCATGCATTTAACTCCCTAAGCTCCCGCTGTCTTTCCTGCAATGCACATGGCACAGGAAGTATTCCAGAGAACACAACCTTAGAGGTCCTTCCCTTCAGCTTGGCACCTAGTTCCTTGTAATTATTCTTCAAGGACCTCCACCTACCATGTATTCTGTCGTTGGTTCCCACATGGACCACGACAGCTGGGTCATCCCCAGCCCCCCCCCCTGGTAATTTGTCCACCCTTTCCACCACATGCCGAACCCTGGCACCAGGGAGACAGCAAACCATTCGGTTGAGATGGTCTTGGCGGCAAATTATTCTATCCGTCTTCCTGATTATAGAATCCCCTACCACAACTAACTGTCTTGGCCTACCTGCGTCACCATCCCCCACACTACTAGTTCAGCTGTTCCCCCGGCTGTTAGGGAGACCAGTATCCACTAGGGTTGCCATCTCTGATACTGAGGCACTCGCATCATCGCCCAACTTGGCAATTTTACTTGGGAGATCAGAAGCAGAAGTGACCTTCCTTTTCCTTGCCCCCTTTCCAGTCCCTCTAACTAAATTAACCCAGCTCCCTTCTTGGGCGTCCTGGCTAGTTTTTCCAACCTCCATTTCTACGCCACTAACTGCTTGCTCTGTAAGATTGTCAATCGCCCTCAATGTTGCATTTTGCTCCTCTAGATCTCTAATACGAGCTTCCAGGTGGGCAACATGCTCACATTTGTCACAGCGGTATTCACCCTGAAGCTGCTGCTCCAGAGATGTATACATGTGGCACAATGTGCACTGAAGAAAACCTCCAATCCTGCTGTCCATATCCTTGGTGACAAACAGCTGTTATTAACTATTAAGAAAAACTACTTTTATCAAGGGTGTGTAATACTTACAGTTACAATGGATCCTGCTTACAATTCCTGCTTTTTAAACTTCTGCGTATAAAACTTCTCAGATGTTAACACTTAAAAATACAACACTTTAGAATACAAACCAAAGCTTCAGTGAGACTCAGCCAGAGCAAAGTTACCCCTGCTTTTTCTGAAGTGAAGCTCCTCCTGGGCTCTATCGACCTTTCTAAGCCCCTTACCCAGGCTTATACCCTTCTTCATACTTTAGGACCCAGCCTATTTGAGATGGCCTTTGGGAAATGGGTGAAGGATATCCCTGTCTAGCGAGCAGTGGAACAGTCATATAACCCTACTGTAGTCAGTGCTAGGGACATGTTGATCAAATCTCTTTTCATCTTACGACTCGAGATGTTGAAGTGTATTGTTGTTTCTCCCTCTGATGTCTGTTTCCGGTGTACAGTGGAGGTGGGTACATTTCACCACGCAGTGTGGAGTTGTCCCATTGTTGTGTTGCCCCATTCTGGAGGGAGGTGATGCAGTTCATGGCAGACAATTAATTTCCCATTTCTCCTTACCCCTGATGTTTGTCTTCTGGGACTGGTTAATGACGTACAATCGGGTCCTCATTGACATCATCTGATCCACTTTCTCCTAATTTTTGCACATAATGTGGTTGTAATGACGTTGAAAGACACCTCCCCTTGCCTCTTTCTCGGTGGATTAGCTTGGTCAACAAGTATGTTCTGTTATATCAGGCCCTGTACCTTAGAGCCCTGTATTTGAGAAAGTGTGGATGTCTTGGCTGGTCCTTGATGCCTGGACGGATTTCCCTGGGCTGTCGTTCCAGTCTGTCTAGCATGGACTATGGGGGAGATTTATCAAAACCTGTTCAGAAGAAAAGTTGCTGAGTTGCCCATAGCAACCAATCAGATTGCTTCTTTCACTTTTAACAAGGCCACTGAAAAATGAAAGAAGCAATCTGATTGGTTGCTATTGGCAACTCAGCAGCTTTTCCTCTGGACAGGTTTTGATAAATCTCCCCCTGTGTGTGTTCTTCCGTAATGGTGGTGGAGGTGGGGGAGCATTGGGGTTTGAATGGTGTATGCATGTTGTTGTTTGTTTATCATTGGCAGGCCTGTTTTGCTCCGGGGGTTACGGGGTGTGTGCCTCTTACTATGACCCGGAAAGATATAAATACGAGGCATTCCTATGTGCTGTTTTATCTATTCTGTTATTTCTGACGGACTCCCTTCCTTGCACTGTGATATATATTCCCTGTCTGGGTCTTGTTACTGTGGCTACCTGGAATATGTATGTACTTTTGTTTTGCTTGTTTCAAAATGACAAAATATGCCTTCTAAGCATACTTCCAAAGTTGTGGGGAGAGAAGTAAGCCACTGTCAGACACCTCTGGTGGCAGCTTATTTCTCTTCTGAAAAGGTGGATTACGATGTGCCTGACTGATCCTTCTGTCACCTGATAACTGGCTCCAGTGGGAGGGTTGGGAGATCTGCATGCAGTACACCTCAGTTGGCCAACTGGTCCGATTGAAACTTGCAGATTTCCCCAACATTAATCTTATGTATATGGCTAGCTTAATATGCTCCATAATTGATGGAGAATGCAAGATGTAAGCATAGCTTTTACAGTTGACCAAGTAATTTTGGACTATATTTTTAGATATGGACTGTAGCACAATTTATGGAGAGTTTTCCCTCCTCTAAAATGTACGAGGGGCAATTGACATACAGAAGGCACACTTTATTTTTGCACAGGTCTCTTTCCTTTGTTGCTCTTTGCTCTCTGTTATTTAGAAAGTCTTAATGTGTTTGTATAATTCTAGATAATGCATAGATTGTGTAATTTATGGTAATGCATTATGTGTACAGTACAGGCACGTTTTTACCACCATTCTTTCTTAACTTCGCACAAGCAAAATCCCCCGTAGAGTGTTACCCCCTCCATTTCTAACCAAGTAATTTTACCAAATACAGTTAAATATATTGTTCCCATATCTATCTGTATACATAAGAACGTAGAGGAGTTTCAATTTGTTTTTGTCCTTCTCACATACACATTAGCATTCATGTAGGCGTCTTAATGTAGATAAATACAGGCGATACCCTGTCATAAATATTAATAGGTTTGCAGCAGTTGACCTGCGGTGTGCAGCGTAGAATCAAAGCGTTTAAATAATTACTACATTTTAAGGAGGTTTAAGTGTTTTCAGCAGTGTTGTAAGTGTGTGTTATTTCTCACGAGTAATGCTTCTCCATGTAAGAATCAAGCTGCTACAAGATGTACTAACATTGTAATTATGATGCTTTGTGTCAGAGTTTTGTTTGCCGTGATCATTCCAAAACAATCCAATGGCATGGCTGTTTTCCAATGTATTGTCTAACTCCAGGCCTGAAAAAGGGATTTAGAATAATAAATAAATAATAATAAAAAAAAAAATATATATATATATATATATATATCTATCTATCTCAGCAAATGTCTTTTCCATGGATACATTAGAACAGCATAGGAAAATATATGACTCTGCCATGTTCTTTGATATCAGATATGTAACACAAATGGTTGAGGTTATCGATTACATGGCTAAAATATGAGAAAAGATTAAAGGACCTATATCAAAATGTGCCTTTGCCTTTGGTAAACCATCATTAAAAGAATAATTCGGATCCCTGGGTCTACCCCCAAACCTGATGAACAATTAATTATTGATTCAGTATCAAGTCACTATGGAAAATTACAAGAAATATTGTTAAGTGGATCAGATAAATGTTGGACAATCTATATTATGGATGTCAAACATGCGGCCCACAATGAAAATCTTTGCGGCCCGGCAAAGATATTCATTGCTCTGGTCAGGGCCGGATCATAATTGGCGCTCCTGGAGCGCCTGCTCTGGGCCCCGTGCCTGCAGGGGGCCCCCGTCACATTTGGGGCATCCTGTGTCCCGAAAAATCTTTTCAGGACACAAGGATGCCCCGGTTACCTCTCTGCGGCCCCGCATTAACTTTAAAAACGCAGGGGCCACCGGGAGGTAGCACATGCAGGGACGTCACTGATGTCCCGTGTGTGTACCCATAGGAGAAGAGCGGAGCAGTGAGGGGGATGCGCGGGTATGGTAAGTCACCACTCACCAGCACGTCATCTTCTATGTTCTGACCACCCCTCCTCTGGTCCCGGAGTGGTGGTCGTAACCCTGAAGTGGGGCAGTAAACAGACATACAGCCTCCAGCCATACACTGTAAATGGCTGAAGGCTGTATGTCTGTGAGGAACTGTACTGCACCTAATGTGGGGAACTATATTGCACATAATGTGGGGGAACTATACTGCACCTAATGTGGGGGAACTGTACTGCACCTAATGTGATGGAACTGTACTACACCTAATGTGGGGGAGCTATACTGCACCTAATGTGGGGGAACTGTACTGCACCTAATGTGGGGAAACTGTACTGCACACCTAATGTGCGTGAACTGTACTGCACACCTAATGTTGGGGAACTGTACTGCACACCTAATGTGGGGGAACTGAGGGTCATGGGGTCATGTGGGAAGGGGGTCATGGGGTGTTGTGCAGAGGGGCATGGGGTCTTGTGTAGCTGACAGGGTTATATGTTTGCTGGCATTTTATGTTTAAAATAAATAAAGCTGTGGCCGTAGCCCTTACCCAACAAACCTAATTCTCACTTGTGTTATTGGGCAACAGGATGTTGGGGGTCACCAGTCATGAAACAACAATGTTGTTCTATGAAAATGTAAGATATATATATATTTTTTTTTTATAAACTTTATAAACTTTTTTTATAGCCTTTGAGTTTGACATGCTTCATCTACATGGTTTGAAACAAATTAAGTGCTAAATCATGGTCGAGATGTCTAAATCTAATCTATTTTAGACCACCTTGAAATGAAGAAGAGAATCCAGCTTTGTCTGAAGCAAAATTATTATTATTATTTTTTTCACATGTTGCATAAAAACATAGCAAGGCATAGACTCAAACAGCACACTTCCCAACGAGTTTCCGTGGGAATTTTTTCTTCTTCTTGTGCTACCACAGCCTGCCAGCAGAAGTCTACTCCTCAGTCTCACAGGTTATGTAATAATAATCAGTGTATCTGGCATAAGCACAATTATATTACCTGTGAAAAACTAAGGAAATCCTGAAAACATTACCTATTGGGAAACACTGGGTTAGATATCTGATCGCAGGAGGTCCAATCACTCTGACACCCACTGTGATCTTTAGAACCGAGACCTGAATCACCCCTCAGACTTGAGTGGTGGGAAGCGCATGCAGGTTGTCGCTCCATTCCTTTTCTATGTGAGCTGCCGGGAATAGCGAAAGAGCTTCCATAGAGAATGAATGGAGCAGCAATGCACATGAGGGTTTTGCCATTCCATTCTGACAGGAGACTCTGGTCCTTGTTCTGTTTGCTGGCACCTCGCATTGGCCCCCTCCTCCCCCCCCCCCCCTTCCATCAGTTAGCCTCTATCCTGAGGAAGGATTTATGTGGCAGAACCCCATTAATATCAGATTCTTCCAGTTTTTAGATAAATATTGCTCCTAAACATCATTCTTAGTGGCATCTGGCTTACAAGTTCTTGCTCTGTTTGCTGGCACTTGGCTTATTACGGAGTAATGACAGCAGTGTAAACAGAGCCATATACACTGCATTAAAGGTAATGTTTCATCAAACAATTACCTATTGTTCACATAAACATTTTTTAACCCTAAGATCTTAAACATATTTGATATGAATTATTTAAGAATTTTTGGTGTATTTATTAATTTTTTCAAATTTTCCATTTTACTATCTATATTTTAAATAATCCTGAAATCTTGCATTTTCCATTCTGACCAATAAGCTTAAAACTAAGCTTCCTGTTCTGTACAGATAGTTTCCCAGCAGCATTCTCCTTATTATCACAGACAGGAGTGCAGTGAAAGGTGATAAGTGAAACACATGATAGCTGTTGCTTACAAATCAGCCCCCCTTCTCTCTAAAATGCTCACAGAGAATGTCCAGTAATATTTCCAATTCATGTAAATGGACAGGTCCTGCCTATAGTTGTTGCCTATGTCCATGGGTCCTGCTGTAAAGCATATCTTTAAACAGCTCAGGCAAGATGACTACCTCCAAAATAGTGTGCAAAAAATGAAATAAAGATATATAATCCTAAAATAGAAACATATTAGGAAAAAAGAACATGTTTCAGTATCTGCTTTAAAACATTCTAGATGATACATTCCCTTTAGAGCCCAGCTTGCCCAGGTGAGAGCAATATTTCCTAAGCATTTTGCTACCAAAGTTGTCAGTAGTTTGCAGGGGAACAATACACTTAGAATTGCCCTGAATTGTCATAAGTTGTTATGGAAGGAAACACAAGCACTTATGAGGCCTTAAATGTACAACACAAATACAGAAACACAGCCGCACATCCACCATTTGTATCTTGATCTAATTGTTTCACAGCATAATTTAAAAACTAACAGGTTGCTAGTATACATTTTGATCAAAATGTACAAGCCCATTCGCCACGTCAAGGCCACCTAGTCAGAGTGGGTCCTTAACCTAACAGTGGCGTAGCGGCAGGCAGCAACCACTGCCTCCAAGACATCATGCCCACAGGGGGAACAACCCAGTGTCCAGGAAGCCCCACTGCTGCCCGACCAAGCCCCCGGCTTTGGGCCGCACCACCCCACAGACAAAGCATCACAGAAACAATGGCTGCCACAGAGAACCACACCAGTGTGAACACTTACCATGTGCTCCCTACCAGAGGGCTGGGAGAATGTAAGAAGGAAACCCTTAGGGTACGTTCACGCTACTGAGTTCCATGAGCGGAGCTCCGCGAGCGGAATTCTGCAGTGTGAACTTAACATTAGTGTGAATGGGTCTTCGTGAGACCAGTTCACACTGCGGAAAGAAAGAACATGTTCATTCTTTGCGCGGATTCTGCGAGCACTGCATAGCCGTCAATTGTGACGGCTCAGTGCCTCGCGGCCCTAGCACCAAAGTACCTTCGGCGGTGGCCACCAGACGGAATCTCCGCTCACGGAATTCAGCGAGCGGAGATTCCGCAGTGTGAACGCACCCTTATGCAGTCTTCTGCTTATTAAAAACGCCTGGGACGAATGGCTGGAGTAAAGTTCTGGCCATGGAAGAAGGGAGAGACTACAAATGTACAACAAAAATAGAGAAACATAGCTGCACATCCACCATTTGTATGTTGATGATCTTGCTTCTCAGCATAATTTCAAAAACTAACAGGTTGTTAGTATACATTTTGATCAGAAAGTACAAGCCCACTCGCCACATCAAGGCCCCCCTAGTGGGTCCCTAACCTAACACTGGCGTAGCGCCGGGTGGCAACCACTGCCTCCGAGACACCATGCCCACAGGGGGAACGACCCAGGGCCTAGGAAGCCCCACTGCTGCCTGACCAAGCCCCTGGCTTTGGGCAGCACCACCCCACAAAACATCACAGAAACAATGGCCAACACTGGGAACCACACCAGTGTGAACATTTAATTAATGTTGCTGAGAAGCATTAGATCATTGTGCATGTTGTGGATGTGCGACCATGTATTTTTTCTCTATTTGAATTCACATTTTGTTTTATATTCCCCTCTCTTTTTTTGTTGTTGTTGATTTTACTTAGTATGCACTCTGCCTCTCCCCCTCAGCCAAGCCCTATATAAATTAGCAGGAAGCTGCACAGGGCCCCTTCCTTTCTTGCAGCCTCCCAGTTTGACTGGGAACACATGGTAAGTGAGCTTTAACACCTTGTTCACACTGGTGTGTTGCTGTGCGGCATCCATTGCTGACGTGGCACTGTGTCTATGGGGAGGCACGGCCCTGGGACTGGTTTTACTGGCATTGGGGTTGCTCTGCCAGTGGGTCATTCCCCCTGTGGGCACTGGTGTTGTGGCGGTGGTGGTCACTGCCTAATGCTACGCCATTTTATGCTAGGGACGTTAGGGACCCACTACTTACAGGTGGGCTTGTACTTCATGATCATAAAGTACACTAACGACTTGTTAGTTTAATAAATGTTGCTAAGAAGCATTAGATCATTGTGCATGTTGTGGATGTGCGACCATGTCTGTTTTCTCTATTTGAATTCACTTATGTTCACACGGTGCAGCTTTTGCAGAAAACTTTTGCTCAATAATTCTGCAAAATTTAAAGCACGTTATGTTCAGTGGGGATTATGCTTTCCTATTCACTTGGCAGACCTGTCTTTAAAGGGGTACTCCACTGGCCAGCGTTCAGAACTAAATGTTCAGAATGCTGTTTTCGCGCTGTGGGGGTTGGCTACGTCCCCTTGTGTTGTCATGGCCATGCCCCCTCAATGCAAGTCTTTGTGAGGGGGTGTCACGCCCCCTCCCATAGACATGCATTGAGGGGGCATGGCCATGAGGTCACGAGGGGACGTGGCCGACCCCGCAGTGCGAAAACAGTGTTCCGAACATTTAGTTCCAAACGCTGGCCAGTGGAGTACCCCTTTAAATTTTGCAGAATTCCAGTCCATTAAACTCAGTGGGGCTTTGAATTTCATCAGAATTCGGTGTTTTAAGGACATTGAAAAATCTAAAGTGGAATATAACACAGGGCAAGTGGATTAGGGAATTGAGAAACCTTTTAAACTTCAATAGGAAAGG
This sequence comes from Hyla sarda, assembly GCF_029499605.1. NCBI lineage: Eukaryota > Metazoa > Chordata > Amphibia > Anura > Hylidae > Hyla > Hyla sarda. Next base: position 33,466,467 of record NC_079197.1, read on the forward strand.
AAGAATATTGACCAATATCTGTATGTAATGTACTTAGAGTTACGTTGTTTTCACCATGCATAAAGAAATGTACAGCCAAATCCATTTAATATAACTTTTGGGATAGGTCCTTGTACATGCATTATATAGATCCAAAGACCCCCCATATACCCAATTGAGGCCAAAAGTGTGTCATTGCTTGAGATGTATTCGCCAGGGTTTGCTGGATGGAATAACGTGTACTTTGCACTATTACATTTTGCTAGATCATGTAAAAAAAAAAAAAAAAAAAAAGTATACAGAAGCAGTGTAAAATGAGCTTTACCTGTAAATATTCTCTAATGGATGCCACATCCGGACCCTGTTGCTCTCCAGACTAGTTAGACTATTCTAAGACCCTCTGATTGTATTTTTTTGTGCAGCTGGGATCGGAGCTGGCATAGGATCGTGTGCAATGTTGCACCTGGTTAGAGGGGGAGCATGGCAGCCGATTACCCTCATCATACTTATTCTGGATTGTCGATCTACAGCTGTAGACTTTACTTTAATACAATTTCAGGGATTTCATTTGTGTGTCATTCATAGAGCTGATGTACTGTAGACTAGGAAACAGCAGGAAGCGTTTTGGATCACAACACTACTGATAAGTTATTGATGTCCCTCTGCCGTATTGTATGAAGAACTTTATAGGATTGAATTCTTAGTGGTATAATTGCCCTTTAAGATGAAGTGTTAAGGCAATAAGAGGTGAAAATGGATCTGCATTTTTATGCAGTCATAAAGCTGACTAATCCGTAAATATTATCTGTAAATCCCCTGTTATATAACCGCATGTGTGTTGATTGGCTGGCTTTAGGATCTGGATTTGCAGAGATGTTGCATTAAGTGAAAAGCTACAGTATATGTAAGTGCGGGATTCACCCTTAAACAAGCCTAGTATACATCCCACGTAAGGCTGTGCCAAACTAGTGCAGAGACTGTCAGATAAAGAGAATACAGTGGTCTCCAGGCAATATAAACAGCCAAGTCCACACACCATATAAACTGTAATGTTGTACTGAATTGCATAGCCATGAATAAATGATCGTAGAAGTCCTATTGTGTCTGTTTTTTCCAGCCCGGCTTTTACAAGGAGAACTGTTGGGTTATTACTTTTATTGATGGAAAATGGAAACGTTTACTAGTACAAATATGCAATAATATTGTATAATTCCAAATACAAAGGCCTGTTTCTTATGATGACATGAAACACCCTAGACTTAACCCTGAATGGTCAAGGATCTGGCTTTCACAAGCTATTGTCAAATGATTTAATACATTAGAAAATAAAAAATGTGTGTGTGTGTGTGTGTATGTATATAATATATATATATATATATATATATATATATATATATAAAATGTTTTTTGTTTTTTATTCATGTCTCTGTAGTGATGTTTGGTTTTAGGTGTTTATGAGGTATCATTGATCATAAAGTGCCATTACTTTATGATTAATGGAGATCTGATCTCTGGGACCCCAGCTGATCACCCGAGCAATGTCTCTGTACAACAATCCTCCCGTCTACCCATTTGGAAGGGACTTTGCACATAACTTTATTTAGTTAAACAGAGCTGTGTTTTAGTTCTCCATAGCGAGTGGATGAGATCATGACATTGAAGGAGTGGTGGGGTTTTGGCTATGTGACCCCTCGTGCTAAATGAGATTATGGCCTATCCTAAAAATATTCGGCCTATGCAAGCAATAATTATCAATTCAGATGGTAGGAGAACCACTTTAAATGCCACATCTAGCTTTGGTTTTCCTCTCTGAAAGACCATTGATGCCCCAACGTAATATCCCATGCCTTCTTAGTTGTACATTTATACATTTGTCCCTCCTGCGCAATGGAACACAAGTTATTACAACACAATTTGGCTGCTGGGAGTTGTGGTTTTGCAACACTGAACACTTTCATGCTGCAGGAACCATAAATAATATAGGCGGTCCCTGGAGGTTTCTGAGATCTCTCCTTATTTGAGTATAGGTAAAGATCTATCAGTCAAGGGTATTGGAGCTGGAAGAAGCCACGAGGACTGTCTCAATGACTTGTGGTTTAGGCAGCATGAAAGTAAGGACAGGCTGACTTAAAAAAAAAATAAAATAAAAAAAAAAAAAGTATATCCCAAGGTTACAAGGCTTTGAATGTTCTATGCTCAGTGCTCACTGGTTTCCTCCTCGGCAAACGTCTAAACGTCTTAAGAAAAAAGTGGGCTTGGATGACCACAAAGAGGAAATTGAGTAAAAAAAAAAAAAGGGTAAAGCTACCTGCAGCAATAACACTACTGACTATGTTATGGTTTTTTAATGAATAGCTAGCAGTTACTTCCTTATTTTTCTTGCTCTTATGGTGATGTTCTATGTATTACCTACTGTACATAATGTATGTTATTGAAATTTAAATGATTTTATTCTGTTTCTGACACAAGAATGGTAATGAATGGTTGCTGAACAGAATATCAGCGGGCGCTCAGAAAATAGAGAGCGCTTCCTCTGATCTTCAGTATGAGCGCTAAGGGTCATCCCTATACCTTTACGTTGCACCACAATATTCACAGTAGATGTGGTATGTATTAGCATGGTTAAGTTACACTAAGTTACATTACTTCTATGTACCAATAAAGGCTTGTATATCCAGACATATTTGTGCACATAAGTAGAGGCAAAAAAAACACAACCGGGAGGCAGCGCCTCGTGTATTACCCTTTGTTGATGAGGAATCCACTAAACTTACTGGGTAAGTACACCCAGGGCTTTAGTTAAGATGGCCGCTCACCTTAAAATGTAGAAGATGCACATATCACCCCTCATCCGGGGTATCAAGTGGTTAGGATAAGCTGCCAAGTCGATGGTCACAGGAGGACGTGAATCTTCCTGTAGGAACTGAAGCAATTATATAGAAGCAGACCACTAGAATCCAGACGCTGCTTTATCCAGAGATGCAAGGATGCAGGTAGGTATTGTTAACCAGATACTTTTATTTATATTATAGCATACAAGTTAGCAAGATCATGATGCATTTCGGGGTCTGCTACCCCTTCCTCAGAGATCATCTGAGGAAGGGGTAGCAGACCCCAAAACGCGTCATGATCCTGCTAACTTGTATGCTATAATATAAATAAAAGTCTGGTTAACAATACCTACCTGCATCCTTGCATCTCTGGATAAAGCAGTGACTGGATTGTAGTGGTCTTCTTCTATATAGTTGCTTCATATTTGTGCACACACATCCATTTTTTTTTTTGCGTTTTAACGCTAATCATAAATATGTTTCAAAAAGCTCAATTACGTTCTTTTATGCTTCCATAAAACGTCATCGCACCTGGAAGTTTTTTTAAGGTCTATGAAGTGAGACAGGATAGAATTTGCTCTTTATCTGGAACAAGCGCTCTGCGTTCTACGTCCAAGTGAAACACCTCTTTAAGATCAGGCTCTTGCTCTTTTATAGTCTGCAGTAAACGTGGTGTTTATAGAAGACTTTACGCAGCTCTGCCAGAAGCAGGTATTTGGGTCCCTTTCCCCAGAGACTTCAGGGCTAATGTAACCCTTGTTTCACCAGAATATCACATAGTTGTGACTAGATTCATTTCAGACAGCATTAGGCTATCTGTTCTTATTTTTAAGTCCCAGATTTTGATCAAATTATGTGCTATGAAGCTGAAGTTCAGCGTTAAGTTTTATAATCAAGAATCGTGGGAAGAAATGTGGCAGTACTAACCATCACCAGAAGGGGGCCTTATTTTAGCCTTTGAACTACCTAACCCTTGTTTACAGTATTTTATTAGTATTAAGGTATTGGTTGTTACATTTTTTTTGTTGTCTACTTAGACTGTCAATGACAATTTGGGAAAAATTTGACATGTCCAGACTTGTTAGAAGTTTAGATTGCATCAGACCTCAGTCCTAAGACCACTGTAATCGCGGGTTTAAGCCAGGTGAAGTGCACACCAGCATGCATCTCTTTCCCCAGCTGCCACTCAAACCTGACTCCTTCACCATAGACTCTATTGCTGAGTGGCCGACCGCGCCAGAGTGCTGTGTACTTCACATGGTTAAAAGTCTTGATTGCAGTGGGTCTCTGGACTGAAGCAATCTAAACTTTTGACCTCTCCGGACAACATGGCAATACAGTGCCAAAACAAGCAGTCAGAACAAAGCCCTATTGGGTCATAATGGAACAAGAAAGAGCAGTTACAACACAAATGTAAAAAAAAACACTTCAGTGGGTATAGGATAAAAACAAATAAGGTCACTTATTGAAATGGTTTTGCAACTTTTTGTCTTTCGGACCCACTCATGATTTTGGATAGATACTGACCAAATTATTTTGTTCCAACCCATCCTTTATTCTTTATAAACATACCCAAAAAATAAGTTATGTAAAATAAAAAAAATTACTTTTTCAAAGGATTTGTTCAGTTTTTAAAGATATATTTTACACTTTTCTTTTCTTGGTCAAACTAGATTAAAAGGTCCTACTCACCTCACTGATCCTCCTCCACTGCTGTACGAATGCTCACTGGGTACCCACTGATCTCTACTGGTTCTATCTTAACACACTGCACATGCCCACCTCAGGTAGTGATTTCCATCCATTTACATATTTTGACACCTCATGAGACCAGGAAGGAGAGATCAGTAGGTACCAGGTCAGTGTTGGAATGGCAGGGTAAAATTTATATAGTTCTGGGGCTATGGTGAAATTAAGAAAAAAAGCTACACCTATCACCAGTCCCCCGCTGGTCCTGTTGCAGCTCTTATTCATCTAATTCCTGTCCCCACCACTTCTCTCTTCTGCATGCTTTCGAGATGGGAGCTCAGAGCTGGATTTATCAGTTTAGCCTATTCATATGTTTCCTGAATGCAAAGCAACTTTATATAGTCTACATTAGAAATTCCCTACCATTTAACTTCTACACTGGCAAAAACAAGATAAATTTACCTAATGGCCTTTGTGATCTTTCAGTGTTAGGGTATATTCACACGGCAGAATTCCAGCACATCCGTACCAATTCCGCATCCTTATTCATTTGAGTGATTTCTGGCTTGCTGAAATTCTGAAGTGTGAATGGGAGTGTGGTATCCCATTGAAGTCTATTGGGCTTTAATTTGATGCGGAATTCCACATGTGGAAATTCTGCTGTGGGAGTATAGCCTTAGAGAAAACAGCAGGGGTGTTTCTCCCCTTAAGGTCACAAAGGCTGGAAATAGATGCAAGAGCAGATACAAGGCAATCTGCTGTCGAGAATTATATAAACTGGGTACCAGGGCTGGTGCCACCCTAGGCAAAAGCTTTGTTTTCTGCCCCTTTGGCTCCACACTTTGACATGCCCCACCTTACTACTGGAGTGACACACTGTAGAAAACCTACTCCTCATATAATTACTTTACTACTGGGGTCACACACTGATAAAACACTCTAGCAAACCCCCTCCTTATGTAATCTCCTTACTACTGGGGTGACACACTGTAACAAACCTCCTTTTCATATAATGACCTTACTACTGGGATAACACACTGTAACAAACCCCCTCCTTATGTAATCTCATTACTACTGGGGTGACACACTGCAACAAACCTCCTTTTCATGTAATTTCCTTACTAGTGGGATGACACACTGTAACAAACTTTTCCCTCCTGTAATCACCTTGCTACGGGGGTGACACACTATAACAAACCTCCTTTTCATGTAATCACCTTACTACCGGGTGACACACTGTAACTAACCTCATCCACATGTAATCTCCTTACTACTGGGATGACACACTGTAACAAACCACCTCATTATGTAATTACCTTACTGCTGGGGTGACACTGAGGTACAGATTTCTCCACATGCAACACAACAGCAGTGACTCTGCAGGAAACATTTGACCTCCTCCACAGCATCACCAAAGGTCCTTTAACCACCATCTCTACTATCCTGCACAACAGAGCTCCGCCCCCAACATGTTACTGGTCACTGAATGGCGACATCATCAAAGGTTCTTCAGCATCTAGTAGTGGCTGAGGAGGTGGAAGAAGGGGGTAAGCATAATTCTAGGGTCGGTCCAACAAGGCTTGACCCCTGAATAATCATATGGGTCAGCAGCTGCACTTCACTCCTCTTTCTGCAGCGGCTGTCAGGAGCACAGCACTATCACATCACGTACACAGTAAGAATTGTCATGTGACAGTATTGCGCTCCTGACAGCACACATCTGGATAGGGGAGCACAGCACATCGCTGACGTAGTTGTACTTAACACTTTACAAAAAAGACTGTGGCCACAGGCGGTGCCCTCATCAAGGGGGCGCTCTAGACAGCCGTCTACTCTGCATATGGGTAGCGCCGGCCTTACTAGGTACAAGTATAGAGAGAAAGCAGTTAACAGAGCAAAATGTATCATCAAAAGTAAGAAAATGGAGAGATGTTTTTTGAAGAATGAATAAAGGTGTCTATAGCTTTTAAAATGCTATAGTACTATGTGTATTGTGAGCAACAACTGTACTATACTATAGAATAGACTGTATTACATATATACTTTTTTTCATTGAATATGCAGGTTAAAAGAAATTCCTTGTCCTTAATTGGAAATGTATCCACACCAGTAACAAGTTGCAACTTTACTAAATTCCATTTTTAAATAGATACCGTAAACTCTTCAGTGCACTAAAGCTGCCCACAAAAAGTGAAACACTTTTCCCCTTTTACATCTTTTACATTAAAAAAGATTGTCCCTTGCCAAGTAGTTCATTTTTTATATTATATGATCGTTTCCATTTAACAAGAGTTTTGTTAGAGCTGATTTCATGTAACTGATGTCATTACCCTGTGCACTTATAATAGGACCAGAATTTTTATTTTTTTAGGGTATATTAATAACATCTGTTGACTTATGGGAATATATTGTCTTCAGTGCACTGAAATGGATACAATGAATCCAAGGGCCGTATTACAAAGCGCAAGCCGCTTAGTAAATGAGCATCTGTAACGTGGTAATCATGTGACCCTGCGCTTCAATCAGCCGTCTGCTGCACATTCCCATTAGATAATGTGCGGCTGATGTAAAAGAATGATGGTTTTGTCTACACTAAACTTCTGATATTTCATAAAGTACCTTGTAAAGATGAAATAGAATGGAAACAAGACAAGATAAAAAGCTTAGTACATGGTTAAAGGGACAGCAGCAACAGCCAATAACATTGTTAGGGGCATATTACTTGGCGTAGTGTGCACCATCAAAACATCACATCCATGTGTATCTGTTTACTATTTGTTAACTGTGAGATGACTGTTGTCATGATCCACACAGCAAAGTCTGTAAAGATTCTTCTGCTTCGTGAAACAAAAAAACAAATAATATATATATATATTCTATATATTATAATAAATATATTTTCTAGAAAGAAACAATGTCCAGCACGGCAGCTCTAATGTAGTTGTGATCTTTATTAGTGACAGCAATTCACATGGACAGACAGTGACGCATTTTGATCGTCATGGCGAGCTTAGTCGTATCAGCACCACTAACATCGTCAAGACGATTGAAACGCTTCACTGTCTGTCCACATGAACTGCTGTCACCCATAAAGATCGCATCTACAGTATAGCTGCCGCACTGGACATTGTTTCTTTCTGGCTATTGTATTCGGTGAGGTCGGCACTGGTCCGCAACGTGGTGGGCAAACGGGGGTGAGCTGGACTTTCTTTGCCGCTATCTACTTTGCTGTTTTGTATAGTTAAAAATTTGTATAGTTAAAAATGTTTAATTTACTGTATGATAAACTTTGAAAAAATGCAAAATACAAAAATCTAAAAACAGATAAATTAATAGAGGAATTTCTTTTGCACTCCCTTAAAAAATATAATAAAATAGATAAATAAATGATGACGGGCTAATCAAAACCCCAAAATAATGTTATTTAAAAAAACATATTTTATCCTTCAAAAAATAAGCACTCATTAAGCATGTTTATACTTGGGCAAATAAAAAAAATAAAAAATGATGGCTCTTGAAATACAAGGGTTAAAAAAAAAATGTGCATCTCTTTTTTTTATGCATTTCAGGGGCTTTTATTTGTATTTTATTAGCCAAATCACTTCTTAACAACAAGTAAGGCAGCTGCCGCATGATACGACTGGAAACTCTTAACAAAGATCATGTCTTGGCTTGATACAGTAAATAGGTTGAGGTTTTCTTTGCGGAAATTCTTAATGTAATCTTGTAGACTCAGCAAGAGTTTTGAACAATATAAAGTAATGTAAATTGTTTGTATATCAGTTATTATATACCCACATTCATTTGTGTGCATAAATGCCTAATCGAAACTCTTCTGCTTCCTCTATTTGCAGAGAAATCTGACTGAATATTTTGTGGCCGTAGATGTGAATAATATGCTGCATCTCTATGCCAGTATGTTATATGAGCGCAGGATCCTGATTTGTTGCAGTAAACTCAGCACGGTGAGTGAACGTTCATCAGTTCATTGCTAAAATGAGCAAATTCTGGGCAGAGCCAAACCCCCCAAAAATTATTTGAATTAGCATTAAATAGTTTAGGCTGCCCTGATCACTCACCACCTTACAATTTCTTTATAAAAGTTCTTCCGTTCTTGAGATATGAGGGTTTGTCTGACAATTCAGGTATCGGTCAGATGGGTGGAACTTCATTTTAATAATGGGAGTGCCTGTCACGTAATGGTGGGATTATACAATCAGGGGGGGGGGGGTGTATTAGGCATACATGCCCCCGCAATGTCAACATTCACACCCCTGACTGTATAATCCGTTAATCAACTTATATTCACTCCCATTTTTAAAATTATGTTCACGCCCATTTGACTGATTCCCAAACTATGAACCTTCATATCTCAAGAATGGGTGGGAGTATAAAAAGTAAAACTGTAAAAAAAAAAAAAAAAAAAGTGTGTGATCAGGGCTATCATATGCTATTCAATGTTTTAGTTGGCAACAAGTCCTCTTTAAATGCATGTTTTATATTATTGTGATATAATATTTACTTCTTTCAATGTAAACCCTTAACAAATGGTTAGTAGACAGATTTCAGTAAGAAGGAATGAATGATACATGGTTACTTTTTTGGTTTATTAGAAAAACTGCCATTGACCTCCTCCAAAAAAAGAAAGAAAAATTCCACAAAAAGGCATTGCAGGAATGGTGTTTTACCTTTCCCTATTAATTCCCAGGTAACATCTGAATGCAACCTTTATTTTTTCAGTAACAAACAGCCAAACACCATGGGAAACCATTAGGTGAAACCACCCTTAGTGTCTATTCACCTGATGGAATTTCCGCCAGCAGAATTCCACCTCAAATGAAAGCCCAATACACTTCTATGGAATTCTGCACTCCTATTGACACTTCGGAATATTGCAAGCAGAAATTCCTGGAATTCCGCAAACAGAAATTCTGACGTGTCAACAGGTGTGCGGAATCCCATAGAAGTGTATTGGGCTTTCATTTGACGCAGAAATTCTGATGTGGGAAGAGACCCTTAGGCTAGGTTTCCTCACATGTTGTTTTCTGGTGATTTTTTTAAAACTACAACTGCAGTTTTGAGCCAAAGCCAGAAGTGGATTCAAATGGAATGGAAAATATAAAGGAAGGACTTACACTTCTCGTTACTACTGAATCCACTTCTCACTTTGGCTCAAAAAATGACCCTTTGTGGAAACCTAGCTTTATAGTTACATTTGTTAAACCCTGCATGCAGCTTCTCATAGTGGATATAGCTGGTGAAGGGGGAGATCTTATCTCTGTGACATAGATACACATACACATACACACACACACACACACACACACACACACACATATATATATATATATATATATATATATATATATATATATAATCGTAAGGACAACTTGGCACTTGAATATAATGCATATGGTGCATTTATTGAATTGCAATCTTTCTATTACACATATATAACATTTAAGTGAAATTGACCTTAATCAGATACAGATTGCTAAGAGGCAAAAAAAAAAAAAAAAAGCTATGGTATGAGAATAGGAGAATGTGGGCAATCAAACTGTCTGATGAAGGTCAAAACTTGTTAGGCTAGGTTCACACTAAGAATATCCGAGCAGAATTTTGTTTTGGAACTTTGCTCTCAATGGGATTCTAGTGCACAGTGCACACTACATATTTTCAGTGGCAGATCTTGATAATTTTTTTGGCAGAATGCATTGCCGTCTATGGGAATGGCATTATCTGTGTGGTCCTAGTGCAGGCCGCTTTTGGAATTCCTCAGTATGAACTCCCATGGTTGGAGGATGGCATTGTAATGCTCCATAAACATTATACTACAGTGCCAAGTTTTTGTTACTGTATTCATTGAATGAGTGGGATCCTACTGTAGCACCAACTATTGCTATGCAAGTACCGTATTCTATACTACACAAAGAAGAGAGACAAAGAGAGATTGCACTGACCATCCACAGATTTATTCACTGGGGTACAGGCATATAAGGCGTAGGCAGGGGCACAACGGAACAAGTTGTTTTGCGCTAGTATGCGCTTCTTAAGAGTGCGTCACTGAATGACATCAGCAAAGGCTTGTCATGCACCTGCTGATGTGATCCTGGATCATGTGTTCGGGGACCGCCCACAGGTGATGAGAACAGCGGACCAGTTAAGAGGGAACTACTTCAATATAACAGACACATATATAAAATACATAAGTGCATTAAAGAGAAGCATGCTGCAATCCGAAAAATGACGAAAAGGTAAAGAAAATATAATTACAAAAACGGAGCTAATTTGATGTGATCATTCAGTCCAAGGGTAGCATCGAGCTCTATGATCCAATATGCCTCTCTTTTTAACAGATAAGAATGACGATCACTACTTCTATGAGTCAATTTAACTATTTCTAACCCAGTGAATTTCATCTCAGTCGTAATGCTATTGTGGACTTCTCTCATGTGGGCAACCAAGCGGGGGGCACCTACTCCGGTACGAACAGATCGCACATGTTCACGGAATAAAACGTGGAGGGGCCGGATCGTTTTGCCCACATAAAAGAAGCCACAAGAGCATACAATTGCATACACCACAAAGGATGTGCGGCAAGTAATCAGATCACTCACAGTAAACAAATGGCCTCCTATTTTGAAGGGATTGGTAGCCAGATTGTGAGAACAAAAAGAACATGTTCCGCAAGAATGGTTACCAATGGTCACCAACATGTGCGATCTGTTCGTACCGGAGTAGGTGCCCCCCGTTTGGTTGCCCACATGAGAGAAGTCCACAATAGCATTACGACTGAGATGAAATTCACTGGTTTAGAAAGAGTTAAATTGTCTCATAGAAGTAGTGATCGCCATTCTTATCTGTTAAAAAGAGGCATACTGGATCATAGTGCTCGATGCTATGGGTCCTCTTGGACTGAATGATCGCATCGAATTAGCTCAGTTTTTGTAATTATATTTTCTTTACCTTTTCGTTATTTTTTGGATGGCAGCATGCTTCTCTTTAATGCACTTATGTATTTTATATATGTGTCTGTTATATTGAAGTATTTCCCTCTTACCTGGTCCGCTGTTCTCATCACCTGTGGGCGGTCCCCGATCACATGATCCCGGATCGCATAGCGCAAAACAACTTGTTCCGTTGTGCCCCTGCCTCTGCCTTATATGCCTTTACCCCAGTGAATAAATCTGTGAATGGTGAGTGCAATCTCTCTTTGTCTTTCTTCTTTGTGGATTTTGCTACTTATCCTGAGCTGCACCACCGTTGTCCGCACCTATGCCACACCTGCACTGATATCAGTCCGCGCTCCTGCACCATACCCTAGTCCTGCAGTGCCGGGTCCTCCACTCTACACCACAGTTTCGTATTCTATACTACTGTGACTTATATACAGTATATTTTCAGTACACTCACCCTCAGTGGACAATTACATCTCATAAAATAGGACTCATAGTGATCCTTATTCTACCAGAGAACCCTGACTGCCATGAGGATACGGTTGTCTACCATGTGATAGATATAGAGATGTAGAGGAAAAGGGATTACACGAATATATATTTCTAGGACACATAGCAAAAGAGAAGATGGATGGATGGATAGATAGAATTGAACTTTGGAAAGAAGTTTGAAGTTTTAAGATGGTGACCCTCTAACAGAGTAGCAGCTTTGTATTTGTAGAGCTTTATTGTGTATTTAGTGTCTCATCAGAAAACACATGTTTTAGTTAATCAGCCTTCATTCTACTGTCCGAAAAGAAAACCAGTCAATACACATTAACAGCTCAAAGAATAAGAGATCACTCTTCTCCCGGAGATGGAAATGCACAATCTTATCGACTGGTGAATCTTGAAATACAGAGCTGTGAACTTTGAACAGAATAAGGCTGGGTTTTTTGGTATTGATGTGCTGCCATTTTAAAGGAAATAGCACTTTTGGGTTTTCAGCATCTTTTATCTGTCAGAGGCTTGATGGAACCTAAGTGGCATTAAGCTCCCATCTTATCAAACAAACCTGTCTGAAAGTGCTGTTGTTCCAGTGCATATCTGGTTTCATCAGAACAGTGAGAATGGTCTTTAATTTTCCTGTCTTCATCTTAGCACAACATCCGCACATTGTACCACATGCCCATCACAGTGATGGTAGCTCATTGTAGTTATTCTGCTGGAGAAAAAGTTTAGGTGTCCTTATGCAATGACAAAATTAACAGCTGATTAACGTGGATCCGTTTTAAAGTATAAATATTACAATAATAATCATAATTATGAGGTCATCACTAGGGCTGCATGATGGGAAAATGTGCAATTGCGATTATGGAGGTAAATATTACTATTTAGTTATGCGATTGCAATATAATAAACAAATTATGAAATCTCCCTTATTTCATATAGGGTACGTTCACACTGTCATAACTACCTTTCACTTGTAGGGGCCCGTGAACAGTCTGCAGTAGTGGCAGATTGAAATGAATGGTTCCCAGTGGGAACCCCACTGCTGGTTACGAGCATGTGAATGTATCCTAAAGAAGTTATTTCATTATAAATATTTACAAACTTTTGCTAGGAATTTAGTGATTCCTATCAGTCACTAGAAGAATTAGCAACGCAAGAAAAGAGATGTGTCAATCCATCCCATATTTGCTGGGTTTGGCCTCCTTCAGAACCTGCATGGTTGGTTTATTATAGTTAATGACAACCATGCAGCCAGTGTAAATACAGTGTGCTACATTTATTACAGAATATCAGACGGTTTGATAAATGTGCTGCATTCGTAGACTGTCCAAGTTTAGACCATTGTTTGGCTTAAACTAAGGGAATATCTTGTACTGTACCAGAATTTTGGAACACCGTTAGTGTATGATGTTGCATCCTAAAAAGTACAAGAGTGTTGTGACAAGCAGCTATGTTTTTCTAATTCTGAATAACCCCTTTTAAGCATACTAACTGCAGTCATGCCTCATTGCTGAGGCCAAAAAAGATCTCCCATTCTCCTTATCATTGGGTCCCTGTTGAACCCTCATTAGTTTAAATTGTACCTGTCATTAGCAAAAAAAGTATTATATAATGTAGAAAATAACGTTATATGTATATTTTCGATATAATTTGTAGAGATGAGCGAAGTTACAGTGATTCGATTCGTCACGAACTTCTCGGCTCGGCAGTTGCTGACTTTGGCCTGCATAAATGAGTTAAGCTTTCAGGTGCTCCGGTAGGCTGGAAAAGGTGGATACAGTCCTAGGAGAGAGTCCCCAGCCCACCGTAGCACCTGAAAGCTGAACTAATTTGTGCAGGCTAAAGTCAGCAACTGCCGAGCCGAGAAGTTTGTGACAAATGGAATCACTGTAACTTCGCTCATCTCTAATAGTTTGGTTAACAAAAATGTCTATATTTTGTCCCTGCAGCGACTACCTGTGTGTCTCTGTAAAAAGAGACAAAATACAGGAAGTGTGGGTGCACAAGCAGGACTCACACAGCAGGCAGATTGACAAGCCAGGAGTCTGCACAGAGCCCTGCATGTTCCACCTACACTTCCTTTATTTGGTCACCTTACAGAGACACACAGGCAATAGCAACAGGAACTTTATTTTTTCACCCAAAAATATACCTATTTTTTAAAGGGGTACTTCGCCCCAAGACATGAAATGTCTGAACACGGGGGTCATGCCGCTGGGGACACCCGCAATCTCCCTGCTGCACCCGGCATTCATTTAGAGTGTTGTGTGCAGCGCCGGAGGCTGGTGACGTCATGAGCTGGGCGTGGCCGTGACGTCTCAAGTCTCCGCCCTGCATCGCCAGTCATGCGGCACGGAGCAAAGTTTTCTCCGTGCATCAAATGTCTGAGGTGCTGCAGCAGAGAATGCGGGGGTCCCCAGGGGCAGGACCCCCACGATCAGACATCTTATCCCCTATCCTTTGGATAGAGGATAAGATGCCTAGGGGCGGAGTACCCCTTTAATGAATGCATATTACAAACATACATATAATGGCATTATCTAAATTATATAAAAAAAGTTTTTGCAAACAACAAATACACTTTAACATTTAGCTCCTATCCAGTACATCCAAGACATTGCTTTTAAGCTTTAGCTAAATTTGAATCTTGTTTTCTACATCAACCTTACAATATTTCTGTAAAAAAAAAATTGCTTAGGGTTATATACCTTCGATACCTTGGTCACCATGTTGTTGATCTTTATTTTGTTTTTTCCCTCCAAGAAAGCATTTCCACATGGTTTTTATGTGGATATAAGAAATCTTTTGAAAGAGTAGTCTACTGAAAAGTATTTCCAGTCCATTGTGCCTGGGGTTCAAAAAAAGAAGAAAATAAACTTTAACTCCCCTTCTGCCGTTCCCCTGTAGCGTGCCTATAGCTGTTCGGTCCTCTGGACGGGTCTTCTGCCTTCTTCCTGTGCACGGATCATCACATATTTCTCTCTTCTCCATTGGACAGAACAGGGAATTGCATTGGCAGCAAAACCAATGTCTCCAGAGCGATTGCGCTGATGATCACATGGTGAGCAGCAGTAGAAACAGAGTCACCTGCACTATCTACCTATAAATTGAAGTTAGTGCAGGTGACTCTGCTGTAAGATTGCCTTTAATAGTAGGTAGTATCCACTTGTAGGTAGAATAGATAGTTGCAGACATTTTTAGCGGCCCCCCTGTAGACCACAGCCCCCCCATGTAGACATGCCCCCCCTTGTAGACAGCAGCCCCTCTTGTCCCCCCTGTAGATAGCGCCCCCCCCCCCCCCGTTCCCCTCTTGTAGACAACAGCCCCCCCCCCCTTGTAGACACCCCCCTCCTTGTAGACAGTGGGCCCCCTCCTTGTAGACAGGGAGCAGGGTCCCCCCTTGTATGGAGCAGGCCAGCCCCTTATAGACAGCAGCCCCCCCCTATAGACAGCAGCCCCCCCCTTATAGACAGCAGCCCCCCCCCTTATAGACAGCAGCCCCCCCTTATAGACAGCAGCCCCCCCTTATAGACAGCAGCCCCCCCTTATAGACAGCAGCCCCCCCCCTTATAGACAGCAGCCCCCCCCCCCTTATAGACAGCAGCCCCCCCCCCCTTATAGACAGCAGCCCCCCCCCCTTATAGACAGCAGCCCCCCCCTTATAGACAGCAGCCCCCCCTTATAGACAGCAGCCCCCCCTTATAGACAGCAGCCCCCCCTTATAGACAGCAGCCCCCCCCCTTATAGACAGCAGTCCCCCCTTATAGTCAGCAGTCCCCCCTTATAGACAGCAGCCCCCCTCCTTATATAGACAGCAGCCCCCCTCCTTATATAGACAGCAGCCCCCCTCCTTATATAGACAGCAGCCCCCCTCCTTATATAGACAGCAGCCCCCCTCCTTATATAGACAGCAGCCCCCTTTATAGACAGCAGCCCCCTTTATAGACAGCAGCCCCCTTTATAGACAGCAGCCCCCTTTATAGACAGCAGCCCCCTTTATAGACAGCAGCCCCCCCTTATAGACAGCAGCCCCCCCTTATAGACAGCAGCCCCCCCTTATAGACAGCAGCCCCCCCCTTATAGACAGCAGCCCCCCTTATAGACAGCAGCCCCCCCCTTATAGACAGCAGCCCCCCCCTTATAGACAGCAGCCCCCCCCTTATAGACAGCAGCCCCCCCTTATAGACAGCAGCCCCCCCTTATAGACAGCAGCCCCCCCCTTATAGACAGCAGCCCCCCCCTTATAGACAGCAGCCCCCCCCTTATAGACAGCAGCCCCCCCCTTATATAGACAGCCGCCCCCCCCTTATATAGACAGCCGCCCCCCCCCCTTATATAGACAGCCGCCCCCCCTTATATAGACAGCCGCCCTTCCCCTTTATAGACAGCAGCCCCCCTTTATATAGACAGCAGCCCCCCTCATATAGACATCAGCTCCCCTATATAGACAGCAGCCCTTCCCCTTCCTCCTTATAGACAGCAGCCCCCCCTTATAGACAGCAGCTCCCCCCCTTTATAAACAGCAGGCCCCCCTTACATAGACAGAAGCCCCCCCTTATAGACAGCAGCTCCCCCCTTTATAGACAGCAGCCCCCCCCTTTATAGACAGCAGCCCCCCCCTTATATAGACAGCAGCCCCCCTTATAGACAGCAGCTCCCCCCCTTTATAGACAGCACTCACCTGCGGTGTTGCCATTCCGCTGTCCCGTTCTCCCGATCGCATCATTGCGTCTTACGGAGGAGCATGTGACATACACGTCACTCTGTTTCCTCCGTAGCGTTACGCTGGGCGCAGGGGAGGAGGAATGACATGTGTGTCACATGCTCCTCCATAGGACGCCATGATTGGGAACGGGAGAACGGGACAGCGCTGCACAGCAGCAGGTATCGGTCATGGTATTGGGGACATTATATGAGTCCCCGATACCATGCAAATGCCGAGTATTGGCCCCAATACTGATACTAGTATCGGTATCGGGACATCCCTAGTTTTTATTGAATTTTTTTTTAGCAAAAACACAAAAATACAGAAACATACAAACAACCCACCGCCCATCCACCCCTCCCCCACCCTAACAACCACCACCCCCAAACATCCTGTCTTGACCCTTTGACCCTAACCCAGCAGGCTTTAAAAGAATCAGGCAAAGCAGATAGGCAATGAATTGTGGTGTGTAAGTCATGGCCTCCCAAGGGCAGACAGTAGGGAAACAAATGAGAGGGGAAGGGCACATCAGACTCCACACCGTCAAACAGCTATCACTAAAACCAAACAGTAAACATTCAGACCGGCCAGACAAATAATTTGAACAAGGAGCCAACCCACACGCATGCAAGAATCAGAGAAACAAGCAATTATGTCCCAATTTCAGAAGGAGTAAACTTCCTCACCCAGGGACCCCATATGCCATCCAACCTCTGCTCCACCTTTCATTTAATGTAGATCCCCTTTTCCAATCTAACTACACATGTAATCTGAGCAATAAAATCCAGCACATCTGGATAAGTAGGCCTAATCAAGTATTGCGCTATTAGTTTTCAAGCCTGATATAGAACGCGTAATACACCAGTCTCCACTAGGGACGGTTCTTGTCCGCAACCGACAAGACTCAGTACACGTATTTTAGGGAGTCGAGCTGAGGTCACCTCATACACCGTCCAGATGACAGTGAGCACCTCCCTCCAATAAGTGTCTAGGAGTGGCAGTCCCAGATCATATGCAATAAATGTCCCTCCAAGCTACCACAGTGTGGGCAGGTAGAATCAGGTCTCGCCCCAATTTTATGGAAAAATTCTGGAGTTGTATATACTCTCTGCAGGAGAAAAAGTTGGGACAGCCTATTAGATTCCGACAGAGAGAGGTAGGGAGTAAGCGCCAATACAGTGGACCATTCCTCATCAGTCATAACACCTGTATCCCTCTCTCATTTACCACGAATAGTCAAGAGTAATTTATCATGATGAAAGCTCAAAAGTACTCCATACACCCATGAGATGATTCCAGCCTACTCCCTTTTTCGAGACCACCAAGTCCAATACCCTATTAGAGTGTATTTCTAACGAGAGGGACCTACTTTGTGATTCATAAACATGGCAGAGCTGTAAATACCTATAAAAGGAAGAGTGTGGCAGAGCATTTTCCTCCTTCAAGTCATCAAAAGACCTAACTACGCCCTGGACAGCTAATTTCTCCAAACTACACAGTCCCTTCTTCTTCCAAAAGCTAGCATCCATAAAAGAGTAGAAATCAGGCAAGCCAGGGTACGCCACAGCAGGGTAAATTTAGTACAACCATTAAGTATGAGTAATTTTCGCATGTAGCCCTACAACCTGCACAATAAATGGGTAGTGAGAGGAGAGGAGTTCGGAGGTCTAGTAAGGGTGCCTATCTCAGGTATGTGGCATTCGTCCATGTCTGGCCATGAACAATTGTCCCGTAGGACCTAACATACTAACAGATGCCCAACCCTGTATCTGATGCAATTGGGAAGCAAAAAAATACAACCAGGGATTGGGAAGGGCCAAGCCTCCGGAAGGGAAATACTTTTCAGTAGACTACTTCTTTAATGCAGCCTGTCTATTTTATCTCAGTATGTTTGTAAGACCGTATATAATGATGCCTATGTAATAGATCTTCATATGATGAAGCATCTCATCTTGAAGTGTGGATAGACTCTCATTGCTGAGGACAGTTAGCATTATTCCTGGATAACCTCTTTAATATTTCATTAATAATTCCTTAGGATTAAGTCCTGGTGAGGGTAGGAAAGGAATGGTAATTTTTAATGGTGTTACAGAACTGCTCCGATGGGCTGGAGAATATTAATACAGCCCACAGAAACTAACCCAAACCTATGAATTACCCAGCTTGAAGATTGTAAAGGTACTCATACACTTTTGACAAAAGTCAACCAACTATATTTCAGCTGCCTTATGTGTATGGCAGCCTCCTGACTTTCCCTGTACAGATTATGTCAAGGGAGAGAAGGGTCAGGCATGTTGGATTTCAGTAGCTTTACCCTATTGTTCTGGGTTTTCTCTATAGAGAACACATGAACATTTGGCCGTGCGGAACATCTAGATGTACAGTGAGGTCAGTAGAGATAACGGTCGACCGATCAAATCTTTATTAAAGGTGTATGGCCACCATAATCTATGCTGCACTTTTGTCTCTTACTGACTGATGACCCCCTTGAAGTAAGGAAGGAGTTAAAGGCATTTCTTATCTTAGTTTGGTGGAAAAAAGGATCTTGGCTTTACATTGTAAAAATAAAGTGGGGCCATTACAATAAGATATAAAGGCGCACAGGCCTGTAACTAAGAAGCATTCCCATTAGTGTGCCAAACCTCCTTTGAGTTACTACTCTTGGAGGTTGAGAACCTAATATTGTTCCATGCGGTTTCAAGTCTGAGAATGGCTAAATGTCTGTTGTACTGCAAGGAAGATATTTATCTGCCATCTCACCTTTACATTGAGAAATGAATGAGAAATTTCTGCCGAATATATTGTTCTGCTGAAGAATTCTGGATGAAAGGAGCTGAGAAATTTGCATTTGTATCTGCTGGAGGATGGAGCAAGGAAGGTTCTTTTCTGTGCGCTTTTGATCTTTTTTTTTCTGTGCGCTTTCTGAAAAACGCTCATTTGCAGATCTTTTGGCCTCCCGCTCTCATGATGTCAACCATAGTTCTAGACTTCGTCGTGTCCTCCTGACCTTATTGTCGGATACTGAAGAATGTAAGCAGCAGAGCCATTTTCTGATCTTCCACTGTGTTTTCTCTTTTCTTCTTTAATTATATTACTTTTTTTTCCCCTCTGCTGGTGTTAACAACATATCTCCGGTTAATCATAATTTATGCCTAATAATTAATGAATGTCGGTGGATATGATTTATTCAGTGCTCATCTTTATTATTGACAACAGCACCAGTGTTTTTGACTTTTTTTTTTCTTAATCTGTGTTTTACTTGTCCTTTTGTGTAGCGTGTTAGCCTGTAGCTGGTTATACATTCATTGTTAGTTTATTATTTTACCCTTATATAATGCCAATTACTATTTCTCAGTAGGATTAAATAAATGTATAATGTTGTCTTACAGTAGTTACAGTATATGCAAAGCTTTATATGTGACATTTACACCCACTTACAACTTTTGCCTTCCATAACAATAATGTAATATTAATTAATGTTGTGTGAAAGGAACTGAATACTATGATTGTTAACACTTTCTAATACATTATGTAGACGTCTGGTGTTAATCTCCTAGTGTATGGACCTAATTCTTCATCATATACCTGCAGCCGCCTACTCTTAAGCCTGTATTGTGTTCATAAATTTCATTGTGCACAGCAGGTCCATAGAAGAGGCTTCAAGAATGTAGGTATTTACAACAACAATAATGGGGAGATTTATTAAATCCTGTGCAGAGTAAAAGTTGATCAGTTGCCCATAGCAACTAATCAGATTGCTTGTAATTTTTTAGAAGCATTTAAAAAAATTAAAAAAGCAATCTGGTTGCTATGGGCAACTAGACCACTTTTCTTCTGCACAGGTATTGATGAATGGTCACCCATATCCATTTAACAGTGATTCATAGATGAGATTATACAGTGGGGATCAAAAGTTTGGGCACCCCAGGTAAAAAATGTGTATTAATGTGCATAAAGAAGCCAAGGAAAGATGGAAATAAAATCAAATTACAGATTAGACATTATTACTTATAATATGTCGACAAAAGTTAGATTTTATTTCCATCATTTACACTTTAAAAATAAAGAAAACAAAAAAATGGCGTCTGCAAATGTTTGGGCACCCTGCAGAATTTATAGCATGCACTGCCCCCTTTGCAAAGCTGAGACCTGCCAGTGTCATGGATTGTTCTCAATCATCATCTGGGAAGACCAGCTGATGTCAACCTCAAAGGTTTTAAATGCCCAGACTCATCCGACCTTGCCCCAACAATCAGCACCATGAGTACTTTTAAGCAGTTGTCTAGAAATCTGAAAATGAAAATTGTTGACGCTCACAAAGCTGGAGAAGGCTATAAGAAGATAGAAAAACGTTTTCAGATGTCCATATCCTCTTTTCGGAATGTAATTAAGAAATGGCAGTCATCACGAACAGTGGAAGTTAAAGCAAGAACTGGAAGACCAAGAAAAATATCAGACAGAACAGCTTGCAGGATTGTGAGAAAAACAATTCAAAACCCACGTTTGACTGCACAATCCCTCCAGAAAGATCTAGCAGACACTGGAGTTGTGGTACACTATTCCACTATAAAGAGATACCTGTACAAATATGGTCTTCATGGAAGAGTCATCAGAAGAAAACCTCTTCTACGTCCTCACCACAAAAATCAGCGTTTGAACTTTGCAAATGAACATATAGACAAGCCTGAGGCATTTTGGAAACAAGTTCTGTGGACCGATGAGGTTAAAATTGAACTTTTTGGCCGGAATGAGCAAAGGTACGTTTGGAGCAGAAGGGTAACAGAATTTAATGAAACTCTGTCCAACTGTGGATCAATCATGCTTTGGGGTTGTATTGCAGCCAGTGGCACAGGGAACATCTCACGAGTAGAAGGAAAAATTGATTCAATAAAATTTCTGCAAATTTTGGACGCTAACTTGATGCCATGTGTGAAAAATCTGAAGTTAAAGAGAGGATGGCTTCTACAAATGGCTAATGATCCTAAACACACCTCAAAATCCATGGGGGATTACATCAAGAGGTGTAAACTGAAGGTTTTGCCATGGCCTTCACAATCTCCTGACCTCAACATAATTGAAAATCTATGGATAGACCTTAAAAGAGCAGTGTGTGACAGACAGCCCAGAAATCTCAAAGAACTGGAAGACTTTTGTAAGGAAGAATAGGCAAAGATACCTCAAACAAGAATTGAAAGACTCTTGGCTGGCTGCAAAAAGTGTTTACAAGCTGTGATACTTGCCAAAGGGGGCAGTACAAGATATTAACTCTGCAGGGTTCCCAAACTTTTGCAGACACCATTTTTTTGTTTTCTGTTATATTGAAAGTGTAAATGATGGAAATAAAATCTAACTTTTGTTGACATATTATAAGAATGTCTAATCTGTAATTTGATGCCTTTTGGAGATGTTTCCATCTTTCTTTGGCTTCTTTATGCACATTAATACAAATTTTTACCTGGGGTGCCCAAACTTTTGATCCCCACTGTATGGACTAATAGGGTGTATGGAAAGTGTTATTGACATGGACTAACCCTGTAAAGGCCTGGTAAGGATTTATGTAGACATTTTTTGATCTGTGTGATTGTGTAAAATGAAATGAAACATTAAGGTTTGTTTTATATACATAAATAATATTGTGACTTTTAGATGTTAGAAACAACAGAAATAAGATAACATCATGTTACCATGTATTACATAAAAGTATATGCACAAATTTTTCCATATAAAATATAACGGAGCACAAGAGGCATTAATATACTGCAAACCAACATGGTCGCATATACTGTATGATAAAGCATACAAAGCATTTGCACACGGGCATATTCCATGCCCATGTTCAGAGCTGCAGTCAGTGATTTTGCGGGGGGGGGGGGGGGGGGGGGGGAAGCAGGCCCTGAAGCGTCCATTGAATTCCAGGGACATCACTTCTTATGTGTTTCCCCATCTCTCATAATGGGAGTAAGGTTTTCAAAGTTGACACTGCATGTATTTTTTAAATCAGAAATTGGCATGTGACCTCCTCAAAGACCATATGGTTTTTAATCATGTGAACATGTCCTTATGCTCTATTCTGGCATAGGCATAGATGACATTGGTGCCGGATCACTGCCATGCTTTACACCAACAGTGCCCACCAGACCCCAGTGACTTGATATTTGGCATTTAAACAGGCAAAATAGTTCTTCATGCTGTGCTATTTTGTTATACAAGTTTTGCATCAAAGGCTAAACCTAAACTTAGAGATGTGCCAAACATTCCCAGCCAGTTAAATTTGGATAGTTTGCACAACACACTGCAGAAATGCTGCAGAGGTCAACAGTGGAAAATCTGCTGCACTTGCAAAGCAAATTCACAGCTACAACTATGCACCAGATCACGTGGGTTTTGGCACAGATTTGTCACTGCAGATTTGAGGACGAATGTGCTAACATTTTAAGTATAGAAAAGTCATTGGGGCAGATTTATCAGTCCTATAGCAACCAATCGCAGCTCAGCTTTTACTTTTTACCAGACCATTTAGAGAAATGAAAGCAAAACTGTGATTGGTTTTTGTAGGGAAATAAGAATTTTTTTAAATTTTTTTTATCTTGGACAATTTTGATAAATCTGCCCCGGACCTACTGCAAATCCTTAGCAAATGTCTGCAGATGCTAATTCTCCTGTTGAAGTCTATGGAGAAAATCTGCAATAAATCCACAGCACATCAATTAAGATGCTGTGAATAAAAAATTTGCACCACAGGTCAGATTTCTTCTGCAGTTTGTAGTTGAACTTTTAGATCACTTACCCAATTGGTTGCCAATGTACACTATAGTTTCTTCACCCAGAGATATTTCTGGCAGATATTATGCAATCCGCACATATTGATGCTGAAAGAATGAACAAATTCATTCGGCAGAGGCTGGGATTTGGATTTTGGCAATGGAAAATGGAAGGCTGCTAAAGACAGTAGGAAAAATTCCAAGCAGAATTTATTTGCAGCACACGCTCCTTTCCGACCAGTTCAGGAGATAGCAGCCGCACCCCCTGCCATCAAACATTTATCCCCTATCCTTTGGTTGGGGACAAGTTATCTTTCACTGAACAACCCCTTTAAAGAGGACAGAGGTGTCAGCAGAGAGCACTGTGGGCAAGACAAAAAATACATTCAAAAAGGAAAGAATTTCCTTTAGTAGCATACAGCTGCTAAAAAGTACTGGAATGGGAAAGATTTTTTGATAGAAGTCATTTACAAATCTGTTTAACTTTGTGGCACCAGTTGATAAAAAATAAAAATAAAATATGTTTTCCACCGGAGTACCCAAAATCCACAGTGAATCTTTCACACGTGGTTGTACCCTTATACATATTGTGTTCCCACAGTACATTACATCAGTAAATCAGAATGGGGCAACATAAATGGAATGTGGCACAGTTTTATCAAAATACAATAGTTGAAATCCACAGCAAAATCTGAACTCTATTTGCTTCCATTGCATTATATTATGTGGATTTTGATAACAAAACGTGTCAATGTGGTCCTACACTTTGAATGTTTAGCACAGATGTAGCAGAGCTGACTTTGTTAATGCTTGTCCTCTGTCCTAGGGCTGGGCGGTATGACCAAATCTGCGTATCACGGTATTTTTGTAACTTTCGGCAGTTCCATGGTATATAAAGGTATTTCCTCCCCCCCCCCTCAAATTAATTATCAGCCCAGCACTGCGCTATTCTGCCCCCCCAACAAAAATGATCAGCCCAGCGCTGCGCTATTCTGCCCCCCCCCCAACAAAAATTAATTATCAGCCCAGCGCTGCCCCCATCGGGGTAAATACTCACATGTCACCCGCTGCCCTCCTCGTGCTGTTTGTTGCCGGCGCAGACACAAGGTAAACAAAATAAACTCACACATGTTCCGATGTCGGCCTTACGCTAGGGACGGGAATGTCGGACAGCCGTCAGCCTATCACCGGCCGCAGCGATGTTCCGCCTCGGCCGCTGATAGGCTGAGCCCACTGACATGTAAGAAGCTCTGGGTGGCTTCTTACATGACAGTGGGCTCATCCTATCAGCGGCCGAGGCGGAACATCACTGCGGCCGGTGATAGGCTGACGGCTGTCCGACGTTCCATTCACTAGGAAGCAGATGAGGCCGGTACCGGGCCAACCGGAGGTGAGTTAAAGTTTATTTTGTTTATTTTTTGCAGCCGGGCATAGGGATACCACACAATATAGAGCAGTGGTCTTCAACCTGCCGACCTCCAGATGTTGCAAAACTACAACTCCCAGCTTGCCCGGACAGCCAACGGCTGTCCGGGCCTGCTGAGAGTTGTAGTTTTGCAACATCTGGAGGTCGGCAGGTTGAAGACCACTGGTATAGAGTGTCAGCGCCGGCGGCCGCAACAAACATGAGGATGAGGAGGGCAGCACATGCGGGTGACATATCAGTATTTACCCAGATGGGGACAGCGCTGGGCTGATAATTAATTGGGGGGCAGAACAGTGCTCGCGGGTGACTTGTGATTAGTTCCCCGATGTGGGGACAGCACAGCGCTGGGCTAATTCATTCATCCCTGAGGGGTGGGGCCCAACCGGTATTGTGGTATGGGTTAAAATTCATATCGTGCAGCACAAAAATGTCGGTATTCGGTATGAACCGGTATACCGCCCAGCCCTACTCTGTCCCATTTGTGCATGGTGACGACTGTTCATTTTGGTGACACAATGACTTTACCTACAAGAGTAGTGCCAAATAACATCCCAGGCTCTGTTATATTTCACGAACTCAGCTACGCTACATCTGCAGAGGAACAGATGTTTTACATATTACATTACTTGCAGATATTTCATTGTTACAGACGGCTTTTAAAATACTATTTCCCAAGCATCATCTCCCCGCCTGTTCATCATTCCAGGCTGCGTCTCTTCATATTTCCCATCACATAGGTGTTTGAGACAGTGTCGTCTATCCTACAGCCAGAGTTAATTGTGATGCCACTTAGATAGTTGCGAATAATGTTTCAGTGTCACCGCGCTGTGTGTTTTGTTCCGCTCGCTACAACGGCGGAGTCTAACCTCCATTCAGTAAGGTAATTAATGCCTTTCAAGTTGTCTCACACAGACAACTTTTGGCAGAATCCATTCATAATGTTTTGAATGTTGCGCTTTAAACACTAAACAATATGTCATCCGGCTGAATGAAAAATTAATAGCGGCGTAGATTTAAAAATTTACAAATGACGGGTTATTAGGGAAACCAGTAATTTTGCAGATTGGATTCATTTTTACATTTGTAGAGCAAAGAGATGAAAGAGATACTGCACACTAGTTCTGGTGAAAAATGAGCTGGATACAGATGTGTATTATCACAGCCGGTCCCTAAGTAAACGCTTAGGGCACCAAATGTATGGATGTTTTAATGGAATTTACTTCTTTTAATTTGTCCTCCTGATAAGGGGAGGTCAGAAGCTAAGTGTGGTGTGAAGTTTTACAGAATGGATATTAGATAAGTCAAGTGGTTTTTATCTTCTTTACTTGATGTCTCCATTCACACCATGGACAACTCCTAGTTTTATGCTTAAAATTTCATTTTGGGGAACCCAAAAGTATAACTAGGCATTATGTGGTTTATAGTGACCTCATGAAGGTTGAACCCTCACTTTGTCAGTAGGTTCGATGTTGATCATCAGTTGGCCCTGACAAAGATTAATGGTTGGCGCGTAGGCACCCTTAGCCTAATAAATTCCTCAATTACTCATTGCTCTTCGTGAAGACGCTGACCTAAATTTGTCTGGAACATATCTGTTATGCGTCTCTTCCATACGGTAACCTTTTTTTTTTTTTTTTTCCACCAGTTGGTTCATGATATCATGAGCCATGTTT
This sequence comes from Hyla sarda, assembly GCF_029499605.1. Taxonomy (NCBI): domain Eukaryota; kingdom Metazoa; phylum Chordata; class Amphibia; order Anura; family Hylidae; genus Hyla; species Hyla sarda. Next base: position 33,492,979 of record NC_079197.1, read on the forward strand.
CTAATCCTGGACATATACACATCGTAAGTCAAGCCAAACAGTCTAATAGTATTATGGCTGGGGTGAATCATATCACAGAGGGCTGATGCATGTGTGTGACTGATGATCTGGCACTCATACCAGTGGGGTTATTGAATAACTAGAACTGCGAAAATAATCAGCTTTCATGGGAGGGAACAAAAGAAGGGAATTACCTTCCATGTATTCAGTTTGTTCAATACTTAACTGAATTATTTTCTGCTCTTTAATCTATAGATTTAGAATCCATCACAGTCTGATTTCTTAGATATCCCCTCTCTTTGGCAGATACTTTAGTATGTATTAGTAAAGTTTTAAAAACGTATTAAATCCAAAGGTGTTAGCCCATTTAAAGTGTAACACTGATGATGCTCCAGCAGCAGAATATCTCCCTGCTACTTTATAGCCTGAGACTACAGGGATCAAGATGCTAATTTGCCTGAAGTCCTATGCAAGTTTATGGGACTTTTGGCAAATACATATCCTGATCGTTGTAGTCTTGGTCTACAAAAGTTACTGGGAGATTTAAGCAGATATCCTGCTGCTATAACATAGGTCTGCTTTAAAGGGGTTTACTGTCTGTTATCAAGTAATTCTGAAATCTTGCATTTTTTATTCTGTCCACTAAGCCTAAAACTATGCTGTAAAAAAGACTGACACAGAGTGCTCCCTTGTGCAATTTCCAAAACTGTGTTAACTCAGGAATGGGTTAAATCCTAACCCCAAACGGGGATAAGCAACTTGAGGCACAATGCTCGCAGGGCAAATTGATTGAAGAAAATCAGACTGCTGCGATCCCCACACACCATAGCAGACATAAACAGTAGTCATAAGTTGCATAGGAGGACTGGGGATTTTTTTTTTGCATCATCTGGAAACAAAGTGGAGGGTTGGTACTGTTCGTTATTTTATTAAATTAATTGCATACAATGTGTTTCCGGGGTGGATTAGTCCATTCATCTGGCACCTGATGAATGGGCTAATCCAGCCTAGAAACATGTTGTATGTATTTAATGTAATAAAATTACTTAGGCAGTACCAGCCCTCCACTTTGTTTCCAGACAGCGTAAAGAAATCTCAGATCCTCCTCTGCATCTTGTGTCTAAAGCTAAGCTGTGACTTGATGTTCTATCTGTGATGAAAAATAGACTGCCAAAATGTGATCTGTACAGCATTTCAGTGACCAGTGTATAGATAAGACAATAGAAACTTAGCTTCCCCTCCCCTGTAGTTTGACCTCCGCACAGATCACATAGCATGTTTAGATAACTGTCCCATACAAAGAATAAGGTGTGGAGATCATTGTGTCTTTGTCCATGGGTTCTGTTGTAAAGCATATGACTAATTGTTATCAATAGCTTAGGCAAGATGGCAGCCCCCATTATAATGTACTTAAAAAAAATTAAAAAAATTGAAACAGGTTGTAGCTCTAATCATTAAAAATAATAGGTGACACATTTACTTTTAGACTTACATATAGCTCCATATTTTTTTTTATCTACAGGATAATAGTACTAATGGTCTTCCTTTCCTAGAACCAGACATTTAGCTGCTGCTCAACTTGTGAACTACTTAAGTATTTTTATGCTATTTTTTTTTTTTTGTAATTTTCTACTGTATGTAAGGGCATTTCTTAATTCAGCATTGGCTTAATAGGAAATGTATCATTACTTTCTCCCTATGGTGTTAAAGAGATATACACGATGTTCATAAGGAGCTGGTGGGCTGCCAGTTGATGTAAGATGTGACCACGCTCTGCATGTTTCATCAGAAAGAACAAGCTGCATTATTTTAACTCAAACTGTGCTCAGCAGAAGGCAAGACCTTGTAACTGGAAGCTTCCCAAGCCTCCACAGACGCAGCTCCTTCTATTGTGAAGGAATAAACCTACACACATAAACTGTTTGTCTAATTTGTCATTTCACTGATCTAACACAGATCCAAGGAATAATGCAAAATACGGTGAGACACACACCCTACGCCCAAAAAATAATTGTGCCGTCCAGCATTGCTGGGTCATATGTTTTGTACAGAAATATAGACAGTCAAGAAAGGTCTATTCTACTGTATGAAACCAGAGGAATTCATTATGTTCTACTGTTAAGGAAAAGTCTTTAAAATAATTCTCCTAAAAATGCCAAGAAAGATTATTTGCCAAGCCTGAATCTCTCCCTGAAGAAGAGGTGCGATCTCCAGTAGGTGGCAGTGAGCAGCAAGCTTTTTCCCTTTTAGAGGAAAGCTAGTTTGCATACTTTTTCTCATGGACCGTTACATTGCTTTTAAGACTCCATTTACCATTTTGGTGGTATCCCCTAGAAACACGCAATTCACTCAGTCCCACATGGCTTTTACACGTGTGGGACTGAGAGAAAAAATATATAGTATTTTATTTTGCTTGTTTGACATTTCTAAATACTGTGGGGCACCATTACGATAGCTGTCTTATTCTTAGGCTAAGTTCACATCTACGACAGTCTGAAACTGTTCCTGGTAGAAATAAACTGAGCTGGACCGTCTGTTGCACAATGAACACCAACAGATCCCATTGATTTGAATAAGTCCATCTGCTTTTCTGGTGGTGTTCATTGTTTTGCAGGTTTTGAGAGGAAAGCTGTCTGGAACAATTTTTTCACTGTTTGGGACCCCATGTCCATAGAGTTGGAATGATGGTGTGAACAAGACCTTAGTGTAAACTTAGACTACATAGTATAAAAAGGTTATTTGACCTTTTAGGCACTTAATATCAGATTGGCCAACATCTCGACTGATCAGCTGTTTGCGAAGGCTGCTGTACTCGTGTGAGCAACACAACCATTCAGTGTTAATTTTTCCTCCTCTATGCATCATCATCCTCTTAGTAGAAATAATGAAAGGAACAGAGCACCCCGGAAGATAGAATTTCTGTTTTTAAAATACTAATAAATGTTTTATAAATATGGTGCAACTCCAGACAATTTTGTCCAACTTCACACCACCTATTTATTGGTTGACTTGTTTTGTGCGAAAATATTGGTGTGATTGAGGTGTACATTATAGCTTTTTTAAGTCATCATATCATGTCCCTTTTTAATAAAGCCACGCCTAAATGTGGTGCAAACACATTATGTCAAAGTTTAATGGTTTAAGTTGCGCCAAATGACTATGCTGTTTCCTCTTGATGATGGGTAAAGATTTTTGAGTGGCCAATAGTTTTATGTAAGTGTTGTTATCACCTTTTACTTATCTCTCAAGTATGTGCCAACAAGACAGTTAACATGAATGTTTGTTCCCTTTTTGCTGCTTAGAGCTCGTTCACACGGCCGGCATCCTTTACTAAAGGGAACTCCATCACCAAAACCATTAAAAGGACAGAAGTTGAGCAGAGAAAAAAAATACTGTGTGTCCTATTTATTTTCTACGCTCAACTCTTGTAAAATACCGGATACCCGATACATGCCATTTAAGTAAATGGTATATGTCAGGACCTGGCAGTGTCATGTGTGCTCCAAACCATTCAGACTGGTTCGGAGCAAAATGCCAGTGTAAACCTAGCCTTAGATTAGGATATTATAACATACTGCACTTTTTACCCTGTAAACTGACAGAAACATGACAGACCCATTAAAAGTGATCGGGATTAGCTTCATTGTATATTTGTTATATCCTTTATAGTTCCTGTAAAAAGGAAAGTCATAATACTAGTGTGAACTGAGCCTTACAGACCCATGTGCATGGCATAAAGCAGAACTTTGGCCTTGAGATAAAATATTTTATGGGTTACTTATAAAGGAATGTAAATTATGCAATTATTATATTGATTTTCATTGAAGTGTCTCTGACTTGCATTATGTTGTTATTACTGTTGTTGCTATTACTTTTCATTTTAAAACCTTTGTATTCTTGCAGCTGACTGCCTGTATCCATGGATCGTCAGCCATGTTATTCCCAATGTACTGGCAACATGTTTACATCCCCGTTCTTCCTCCACACCTGTTGGACTACTGCTGGTGAGTCTGCATTTCTAAAGAGGATTAACAGCATTGCTTGTCCCAGATTTACAACTGGTTTTTAGTTTACAGAGATGAATGTTCCTCATCTACACTGTCAAGACTGAGTAACCCAATTCACAGGTCAAGTGATTTGGGGAATAATAGTTAAAAAACAGTATTTTTTTTTTTTTTTTTTATAAGGACATGAAATTGACACTCTAGGGACATTTTCCTTTCTTCGGAAATGTATAATCAAATTTTTCCCTGTAGAGTTGTACCTGAAGCCTTGACACCTTTTCTGCTGATTCTCTCTAAATATACTCGTTATGCGAATGAGTCTCTATTCACTGATACAGCACCAATGGGTGTCTCCAGTTATCTGGCACAGATGTATGTGCTAAAATTCCTTCTGGAACTGGATGGAAGGTTTTCTTATGGAAAAAAAAAAGATATTTGCATATACCTCTGAGGGAGCATTGTTTGCTTTTTTCTCAATACCTTTTGCCAACTCTTCCTTTTAGAGGTTGTCTGGGGCCACAAAGTTAATCGTTTGTTTTCCAAATTAATAAAACTTATTGTCCTGTAATTCTGAATACTGCACCAATGCCAGACCTCCATCTTGCAGTCCTGGGACTTCCACTATTGAAGGAGTAGTGTAGCACATATTTATTTATTTTTTTTCCATTGAGCACAGACTGCAAAAAGTAAAAATAAAAACAAAAAACTTTAACTCACCTTCCACTGTTCCCTGTTCGGAGGACCGAAGAGCTATATCTGCACAACGGGCGAGTGGTGGAAGGTGAGGTAAAGTTTATTTTTTACTTTTTGCAGCCTGGGCACAGTGGGATAAAAAAAATATGCATTACACTACTCCTTTAAACGGTAGCTCCCACCATCCTTTTTTTTTTTTTCCTCCTTCTATCCCTGCCTATTACCCATCTATCCCTAACCCCCTCCCTGCTTTAATTTTTTTATTTTTTTTTACTATGTTAAAAATTGCTTTTTGTCTGCTTGGTAGTGTGCTCACTACCAGGCAGACTTCCCCAGCAGGCACCACATCACTGATGCCTGCCGGGGAGGGCGACTTCCGCCCTTAGTTCATCTATATAGGGTGCCTCCAGCTGTTTCACCACTACAACTACCAGCTTGCTCTGACATCTATTGGCTGTGAAGACAAGCTGGGAGTTGTAGTGTTGAAACAGCTGGAGGCACCCTGTGCAGAAAACAGTTAGGGCCATGGGTGTGGCGCTACCCCGTTCCCTCCGTCTGTTCCCCAATACCCCCCCCCGTGTTTAAAATGGCGAACCCTGCTCTCCTCTAAAATAGATCGATATATACGCCAGACAGTCTGGCGTGCAGGGACAGCAGCAGCGGCGGAGTCATGTGCAGGAGGAGTGGCCGGCCAGCCAGGGAGCCAATGCACTTGCTCCCTGCCTGTCTGATTGACAGGCAGGGAGCGAGCGCAGGCTGAATGAATTAGGTCCGATGGCTGGGCCGGCATCAGTCCGAATTCAGGCCGGCCTGCAGCCTGCCACTAGGAGGGAGACCCCATAGTGGCCGGTTTTCAAACGTTAATTAAAGCATTTTAATAAAAAAAAAATTAAAAATAATGAAAATGTATTAGAGATATGTTGTAGTACATATGTACTACAACATATCAAAAAAAAAGTTAATGACAGTGCCCATTTAAAGGGAGCTGCGTACACTGTTAGAAAGCTGTTAGAGTATAAAAGTAAACTATACCTTTATTGGATATGATGGTGGTTGTCAAACATATATAAAGCTGTTTCTTTATTTTTCAGACAAATGTCAAGAAGGCATGGCCAAGATGTTCCACAGCCATGCATAGCTTCATTCAGCCCCTCCTTGGCTAATTTTATAGGGCTCTATATGTTAGTCAAGGAAAGGCTTGTAGGAGACGTGCCAGGATGTGCCTTGCCTCCTTGACACTTAGCTGAGAAATAGAAAGGCTATTTTGGCAACCACCACCAGCTCCAGGAATGGTAAAGTTTACTTTTATACCCTACAGCTATCCAAAGGCGTCTGGAGCTTGACCACCCACTGGACTACTTAGCCCAGAGTGAGCTAAACATTATTCTGGAAATTTCCACGTAAACATATACACTGCTCAAAAAAATAAAGGGAATACCAAGATAACACATCCTAGATCTACCTGATATATCATGCTTTTATGAGCCATTTTGTATGTTTATTTTGCTTTTGTAAAAACAATGAAAACTTTATTCTGAAAACAAAAAACACATCCTAGATCTGATTGAATTAGCTAATCATGTGAAATACTTTCGTCTTTACATAGTTGAATGTGCTGACAACAAAATCACACAAAAATGAATCAACCCATGGAGGTCTGGATATGGAGTCACACTCAAAATCAAAGTGGAAAACCACACTACAGGCTGATCCAACTTTGATGTAATGTCCTTAAAACAAGTCAAAAGGAGGCTCAGTAGGGTGTATGGCCTCCATGTGCCCGTATGACCTCCCTACAACACCTGGGCATGCTCTTAATGAGGTGGCAGATGGTCTCCTGAGGGATGTCCTCCCAGACCTTTACTAAAGCATCCACCAACTCCTGGACAGTCTGTGGTGCAATGTGGCCTTGGTGGATGGAGTGTGACATGACGTCTCAGATGTGCTCAAGCGGATTCAGGCCTGGGGAATGGGGGGCCAGTCCATTGCATCAATGCCTTCCTCTTGCAGGAACTGCTGACACACTCCAGCCACATGAGGTCTAGCATTGTCTTGCATTAGGAGGAACCCAGGGCCAACCGCACCAACATATGGTCTCACAAGGGGTCTGAGGATCTCATCTCGGTATCTAATGGCAGTCAGGCTACCTCTGGCAAACCCATGGAAGGCGCTTTGCCCCCGCCCCCCAAAGAAATGTAACCCCACACCATTACTGACCCACTGCCAAACCAGTCATGGTGGAGGATGTTGCATGTTGCAGAACATTCTCTACAGCATCTCCAGACCCTGTCACGTTTGTTACATGTGCTCAGTGTGAATTTGCTCTAATCTGTGATGAGCACAGGGCGCCAGCGGCGAATTTGCCAGTCTTGGTGTTCTCTGGCAAATGCCAAACGTCCTGCATGGTGTTGGGCTGTAAGCACAACCCCCACCTCTGGATGTCTGGCCCTCATACCACCCTTATGGAGTCTGTTTTTGACCATTTGAGTTGCTGGAGGTCATTTTGCAGGGCTCTGGCAGTGCTCCTCCTTCTCCTCCTTGCACAAAGGTGGAGGTAGCGGTCCTGCTGCAGGGTTGTTGCCCTCCTAAGGCCTCCTCCACGTCTCCTGATGTACTGGCCTTTCTCCTGGTAGCGCCTCCATCCTTTGGACACTACGTTGACAGACACAGCAAGCCTTCTTGCCACAGCTCGCATTGATGTGCCATCCTGGATGAGCTGCACTACCTAAGCCACTTGTGTGGGTTGTAGACTCCGTCTCATGCTACCACTAGAGTGAAAGCACAGCCAGCATTCAAAAGTAACCAAAACATCAGCCAGGAAGCATATGAACGGAGAAGTGGTCTGTGGTCACTACCTGCAGAACCACTCCTTTATTGGGGGGTGTCTTGCTATTTGCCTAAATTTCCACCTGTTGTCTGTTCCATTTGTGCAACAGCATGTGAAATTGATTGTCAATCAATGTTGCTTCCTGAGTGGACAGTGTGATTTCACAGAAGTGTGATTGACTTGGAGTTACATTGTGTTGTTTAAGGCTAGGTTCACACTGCAGAATCTCGGGGCAGAAAGTTTCTGCCCGGAGATTCCGAATGCGGCCAGCGCCGACTGAATCAGTCGGCACTAGGACCATGTGGACACTGCAGTCTGCAAAAGACAACGCCGTTCTTCAGACGGAAATTTCTAAGCGCATTTTCCGTTCACAAATTCCGCTTCACAAATTCTAAAGTGTGAATTTGTGAACGGAAACCCAATCACTATACAGTACATTTTAGCAAGCAGAATTTCTGCCTGCAATTTCAAAGCGGAATCGCAGGCGGAAATTCCGTAGTGTGAACCTTGCCTAAGTGTTCCCTTTATTTATCTTGATCTTCTCATCTCTAGCGTGATGTGTCAAGTCAACTCTCTCAATGGCTTCAGGCATCCACCTGAGGAGCAAAAAGGGATTTTTCTTGGAGCCTGTTTAGCTATGAAGTCAAATAAGCATCTAGTTCCATTTGGGGCTTTACCACCTTTGGTGAAGTTTGCTTGGTTGCAAGAAAGAAGAGTTAGATTAGAGTTGGTGAACTAAAGAAAAGTAAAAAACTTCAGTTTCATATAGACATTTTTTAAATCTAGCCTCTTGTTATGTGAGAATGTTTCACAAATAGGCTTTGTGTGAGTTTTTTGTGCATGGTCTTGGTTCTTTACATCTTAACCCCTTGCGGACGGAGCCCATTATGACCCTAAGGACGGGAGCATTTTTTGCAAATCTGACCACTGTCACTTTAAGCATTAATAACTCTGAGATGCTTTTACGTATAAATTTGATTCCGAGATTGTTTTTTCGGGACATATTCTACTTTATGGTAGTGGTAAATTTTTGTCGATACTTGCATAATTTCTTGGTGAAAAATTCCAAAATTTGATGAAAAATTTGAAAATGTTGCATTTTTCAAACTTTGAAGCTCTCTGCTTGTAAGGAAAATAGACATTCCAAATAAATTATATATTGATTCGCAAATACAATATGTCTACTTTATGTTGGCATCATAAAGTTGACATGTTTTTTACTTTTGGAGAACATCAGAGGGCTTCAAAGTTCAGCAGCAATTTTCCAATTTTTCACAAAATTTTCTAAATCGTAATTTTTTAGGGACCAGTTCAGTTTTGAAGTGGATTTGAAGGGCCTTCAAATGAGAAATACCCCACAAATGACCCAATTATAAAAACTGAACCCCTCAAAGTATCCAAAATGACAATCAGTTTTTTATCCCTTTAGGTGTTTCACAGGAATAGCAGCAAAGAGAAGGAGAAAATTCAAAATCTTCATTTTTTACACTCGCATGTTCTTGTAGACCCAGTTTTTGAATTTTTACAAGTGGTAATAGGAGAAAAAGCCCCCCAAAATGTGTAACCCAATTTCTCTCGAGTAAGGAAATACCTCATATGTGTATGTCAAGTGTTCGGCGGGCGCAGTAGAGGGCTCAGAAGGAAAGGAGCAACAATGGGATTTTGGAGAGTGAATTTTGCTGAAATGATTTTTGGGGGGCATGTCACATTTAGGAAGCCCCTATGGTGCCAGAACAGCAGAAAACCCCACATGGCATACCATTTTGGAAACTACACCCCTCAAGGCACGTAACAAGGGGTCCAGTGAGCCTTAACACCATGCAGGTGTTTGACGACTTTTCGTTAAAATTGAATGTGTAAATGAAAAAAAAAAAATCACTAAAGTGCAGTTTTTTCCCCAAATTTACCATTTTTACAAAGGGTTATGGGGGAGAATGCCCCCCAAAATTTAAAACCCCATCTCTTCTGAGTATGGAAATACCCCATGTTAGGATGTAAAATGCTCTGCGGGCGAACTACAATGGTCAGAAGAGAAGGAGTGCCATTGAGCTTTTGTAAAGAGAATTCATTTGGAATGGTAGTCAGGGGCCATGTGCGTTTACAAAGCCCCCTGTGGTGCCAGAACAGTGGACCCCCCCACATGTGACCCCATTTTGGAAACTACACCCCTCACAGAATTTAAAAGGGTGCAGTGAGTATTTACACCCCACTGGCATTTGACAGATCTTTGGAACAATGGACTGTGCAAATGAAAAATTAAATTTTAAATTATACGGACCACTTTTCCAAAAATCTGTCAGACACCTGTGGGGCGTAAATGCTCACTGTACCCCTTAATACATTACATGAGGGGTGTTGTTTCCAAAATGGGGTCACATGTGCGGGGGGTCCATTGTTCTGGCGCTATGGGGGCTTTGTAAATTCATGTGGCCTTCAATTCCGGACACATTTTCTCTTCAAAATCCCAATGGCGCTCCTTCTCTTCTGAGCATTGTAGTGCGCCTGCCGAGCACTTTACATCCACATATGGGGTATGTTCTTACTCAGAAGAAATGGGGTTACAAATTTTGGGGGGCGGTTTTTCCTATTTTCCCTTGTGAAAATGAAAAATTTAGGGTAACACCAGCATTTTAGTGAAAAATTTTTTTTTTTTTTTCATCCAAATTTAATGAAAATTCGTCAAACACCTGTGGGGTGTCCAGGCTCTCTATACCCCTTGTTACGTTCTGTGGGGGGTGTAGTTTCCAAAATTGGGTCACATGTGGATATTTATGTTTTTGCGTATGTCAGAACCGCTGTAAAATCAGCCACCTCTGTGCAAATCACCAATTTAGGCCTCAAATATACATAGTGTGCTCTCACTCCTGAGCCTTGTTGTGTGCCCACAGAGCATTTTACGCCCACATATGGGGTATTTCCATACTCAGGAGAAATTGGGTTACTAATTTTGGGGGGCTTTATTTCCTTTTACTGCTTGTGAAAATAAAAAGTATGGGGCAACACCAGCATGTTAGTGTAAACATTTTTTTTTTTTTTTTTTTACATTAACAGGCTGGTGTAGCCCCCAACTTTTCCTTTTCATAAGGGGTAAAGCCCCCCAAAATTTGTAGTGCAATTTCTCCCGATTACGGAAATACCCCATATGTGGCCCTAAACTGTTTCCTTGAAATACGACAGGGCTCCAAAATGAGAGAGTGCCATGCGCATTTGAGGACTAAATTAGAAATTGCATAGGGGTGGACATAGGGTTATTCTACGTCAGTGATTCCCAAACAGGGTGCCTCCAGCTGTTGCTTAACTCCTAGCATGCCTGGACAGTCAGTGGCTGTCCAGAAATGCTGGGAGTTGTTGTTTTGCAACAGCTGGAGGCTCCATTTTGGAAACACTAACGTACAATACGTTTTTCATTTTTATTGGGGGGTGTATATGTAGTGTTTTACTCTTTATGTGGTAGTGTAGTGTAGTTTAGTGTTTTTAGGGTACATTTGCACTGGCGTGTTATGGTGAGTTTCCCGCTAGGAGTTTGTGCTGCGGCAAAAAATTTCCCACAGACCAAACTTGAAGCAGGAAACTTACTGTAAACCTGCCTGTGTGAATGTACCCTGTACGTTCACATGGGGGGCAAACCTCCAGCTGTTTCAAAACCACAACTCCCAGCATGTACTGACAGACCATGCATGCTGGGAGTTGTACTTTTGCAACAGCTGGAGGCACACTGGTTGGAAAACCTGCAGTTAGGTTCTGTTACCTAACTCAGTATTTGCCAACCAGTGTACCTCCAGCTGTTGCAAAACTACAACTCCCAGCATGTACTGACAGACCGTGCATGCTGGGAGTTGTAGTTTTGCAACAGCTGGAGGCACACTGGTTGGAAAACCTTCAGTTAGGTTCTGAATTATCCAACCAGTGTGCCTCCAGCTGTTGCAAAACTACAACTCCCAGCATGTACTAATCACCGAAGGGCATGCTGGGAAATGTAGTTATGCAACAGCTGGAGGTTACGCAACTATAACTCCCAGCATGCTGAGACAGCCGTTTGCTGTTTGGGCATGCTGGGATTTGCAGTTTTGCAACATCTGGAGGGCTACAGATTATAGACCACTGCACAGTAATCTCCAAACTGTGACCCTCCAGATGTTGCAAAACTAGGAGTTGTAGTTTTGCAAGACCTGGAGGGATACAGTTTAGAGACCACTATATAGTGGTCTGAAACTGCATTCCTCCAGCTGTTTCAAAACTACATATTTCAGCATGCACAAACAGCTGTATTGGCATGCTGGGAGTTGTAGTTTTGCAACATCTGGAGTGCTACAGTCTCAGACTGTAGCCCTCCAGATGTTGCTAGGCAACTTACCGGCTTCCGTAGGATCCAGGGAGCCGTCCTCTTCTGCCGCCCGCCGATCTCCGTCGCCCGCAGCCTCCGGAGGGGTAAGTGGTCGTCGGCGCCCAGTCCTCTTCGTTTTCCCCTTTCTGCCCTGCCTATTGTGGGTTGGCGGGACGGGGAAAACAAAAGTAAACCCCTCCGCCCCCGATCTGCTATTGGTGTTTGCGTCTAGACCACCAATAGCAGGGATAGGAGGGGTGACACCCCTGCCACCTCACTCCTATCCCTTCAGGGGGATCGTAGTTGTCTTAGACAACCGCGATCCCCCTTCTATTCCGGGTCACCATAGACCCGGAATGACCCGGAATCGACGCAAATCGCAAGTGTGAATTCACTTGCGATTTGCGCCGATCGCCAAAATTGGGGGGGGGGGGGGGGGGCATTTGCACAGGGTGCCTGCTGATAGATATCAGCAGTCACCCCGGTCCGGTCCCCGCTCGGCGGCCGAAATTTCGGGGACCGAAATTCCCACGGGCGTATGGATACGCCCTTTGTCCTTAAGTACCAGGATGCAAGGGCGTATGCGTACGCCCTTCGTCCTCAACAGGTTAAAGAACTTTTTAGAACTTAACGAGGCATATGTTGATGGATTTAATGCTCATCATAATCTTAGTGTTGTTCTTTCATATGAAAGATGCGATCAGGTACAGTATGTATGGTGAGAAAAATAAGGGCATGGTCAGACAATGATATGTTGCCAAAGTCTATTTTGACATTGTCTTGTATGAACCAGTTGTTGATCATAAACATGTCTATGAGAGTAAAGGTTTTGTGATGATTTGAATAAAAATAAATGTTTTGGTATCATGGAGGCATTGTTAGATATCATGGTGATCTTCCTTGAAAAACTTCAGCCCTAAATGATGGGAAAGTCTACTGCCTTTAGATGTGGAGTCCATAGATGTATCGTGGATGTTAATAAAGCTTCCACAGATAATGTTTTCATGAGATTGCCTTATATTTCTTTTTTTTTTTATTATAAGGTTAGGTCCACACAGTGTTTTTTCAGGCATATTTCATTTGTCAAAATGTGTCTTCAGTTTTTTATATTAATGTGCTCTTTTTAAGTCAATGGGAAAGTGTTTGTGCATACAATATGTAAAAAATATAACCTAAAATGACTTTGTCTGATTTTTAAATAATTTATTTGCAATTTATGGTGGAAAAGAAGTATTTGGTCAGTAACAAAAGTTCATCTCAATACTTTGTTATATATCCTTTGTTTGCAATGACTTTTTCAAACCTTTTCTGTAAGCCTTCACAAGGTTTCCTCGCACTGTTGCTGGTATTTTGGCCCATTCTTCCATGCAGATCTCCTCTAGAGCAGTGATTTTTTTTGGGGCTGTCACTGGGCAACACTGACTTTCAACTCCCTCCAAAGGTTTTCTATGGGGTTGAGATCTGAAGACTTGCTAGGCCACTCCAGGACCTTGAAATGCCTCTTGCAAAGCCACTCCTTTGTTGCCCGGGCAGTATGTTTGGGATCATTGTCATGCTGTAGACCCAGCCAAGTTTCATCTTCAATGTCCTTGCTGATGGCAGGAGTTTTTCACTCAAAATCTCAGGATACATGGCTCCATTCATTCTTTGCTTTATACAGATCAGTCGGCCTGGTCCCTTAGTAGAAAAAAAGCTCCAAAGCATGATGTTTCCACCCCCATGCTTCACAGTAGGAATGGTGTTCTTTGGATGCAACTCTGCATCATTTCTCCTCCAAACATGACGCGTTGAGTTTTAACCAAAAAGTTCTACTTTGGTTTCATCTGACCATATGTCATTCTCCCAATACTCTTCTGGATCATCCAAATGCTTTCTAGCAAACTTCAGATGGGCCTGGACATGTACTGGCTTAAGCAGAGGGACACGTCTGGCACTGCATGATTTGAGTCCCTGGAGGCATAGTGTGTTACTGATAGTAGCCTTTGTTACTTTGGTCCCAGATTTCTGCAGGTCATTCACTAGGTCGTCCTGTGTGGTTCTGGTATTTTTGGTCACCATTTTTGTGATCATTTTGACACCACAGGGTTAGATATGCGTGGAGCCCCAGAACGAGGGAGATTATCAGTGGTTTTGTATGTTTCCATTTTCTAATAATTGTTCCCACAGTTGATTTCTTCACACTAAGCTGCTTGCCTATTGCAGATTCAGTCTTCCCAGCCTGGTGCAGGTCTACAATTTTGTTTCTGGTGTCGACAGCTCTTTGGTCTTGGCCATAGTGGAGCTTGGAGTGTGACTGTTTGAGGTTTTTTATACTGATAACAAGTTCAAACAGGTGCTGTCAATACAAGTAACAATTGGAGGACAGAGGAGACTCTTAAAGAAGAAGTTACAGGTATGTGAGAGCCAGAAATCTTGCTTGGTGGGTTATAGGTGACCAAATACTTATTTTCCACCATAATTTACAAATAAATTTGTTAAAAATCAGACAATGTGATTTTATGGATTTTTTTTCTCATTATGTCTCTCATAGTTAAGTTATACCTATGATGAAAATTGCAGGCCTCTCATCTTTTTTTAAGTTGGAGAACTTGCACAATTGGTGGCTGACTAAATAATTTTTGCCCCACTGTATGTGACATCATGAAGAAACTGGAAATGATACCTTAAAGCCAATGATGAAAGGTCAGCTGCTGCATGGTCTGTAGCAGTAGAGGAGGCCAGGAAGTCTAGAAACCACTGCAATTGTTGTGCTTTGTTGTGTAAAGTGCTGGAAAAAGTCAGCCGTTTTGAAACGCAATGGGTCATGATGACAGCCTAGTGGTCTCTTTACTGGGCTTTCTGCTAGTATAGATGTTTTGTTTTGTCAATCAATTGCTGTTCTGCTTGGAACCCAGAACATGGTTTGGACTTTTTTGAAAGACAATTCCTTTAACCCCTTAATGACCCAGCCCATTTTCACCGTAAGGACCCAAGCATTTTTTGCACATCTGACCAATGTCACTTTAAGCTTTAATGACTCTGGGATGCTTTTACTTTTCTTTCTGAATCCGAGATTTTTTTTTTTTTTTTGTCCGCGACATATTCTACTTTGTTAGTGGTAAAATGTTGTTGATACTTGCATCATTTCTTGGTGAAAAATTCCAAAATTTGATGAAACTCTAACTTTGAAACTCTCTGCTTATAAGGAAAATGGACATCCCAAATAAATGATATATTGATTCACATATACAATATGTCTATTTTATGTTGGCATCATAAAGTTGACTTGTTTTTACTTTTGGAAGACATCAGAAGGCTTCAAAGTTCAGCAGCAATTTTCCAATTTTTCACAAAATTTCAAAAAGAGTTTTTCAGGGACCAGTTCAGTTTTGAAGTGGATTTGAGGGGCCTTCATATTAGAAATACCCCATAAATGACCCCATTATAAAAACTGCACAAGTATTCAAAATTATATTCAGAAAGTGTGTTAACCCTTTAGGTGTTTTACAGAAATAGCAGCAAAGTGAAGGAGAAAACTCAAAATCAAAAATTTTTACACTCACATGTTCTTGTAGACCCAGTTTTTGAATTTATACAAGGGGTAAAAGGAGAGAAATCTTCCTAAAATTTGCAACCCAATTTCTCTTGAGTAAGGAAATACCTCGTATGTGTATGTCAAGTGCTCTGTGGGTGCACTAGAGGGCTCAGAAGGGAAGGAGCGACAATGGGATTTTGGAGAGTGAGTTTTTCTGAAAGGGTTTTTGGGGGCATGTCACATTTAGGAAGCCCCTATGGTGCCAGGACAGCAAAAAAAAAAACACATGGCATGCTATTTTGGAAACTACACCCCTCAAGGAACGTAACAAGGGGTACAGTGAACCTTAACACCCCACAGGTGTTTGACGACTTTTCGTTAAAGTTGGATGTGTAAATTAATTGTTTTTTTTTTAAACTAAAATGCAGGTTTTCCCCCAAATTTTTAATTTTTCAAGGAGTAATAGGAGAAAATGCCCCCCAAAATTTGTAACCCCATCTCTTCTGAGTATGGAAATACCCCATGTGTGGACGTCAAGTGCACTGCACTTTTTTATTAATACTTTATTTCAATAATACTTGGTCACATGTTACTTATATGTCCACTTAAAATATAGGATAGTTAATTTAAGCCTTAACTACCCCCATTTGTGAGGGTCAGGGTTTTTGTTTAGAGTCCCATGCAAATCTATGGGAAATGTTCCCACATAACTTCTGTACGGCTGGAGATATTTCAATAATACCTGATACACATGTTACTTACATGTCAAATAAAAATATATGATGGTTAAATTAACCCTTACCTACACCCTTATATATAAGATGTTTTTTTGTTTCAAGTCCCATGCAAGTATATGGGACTTCCAGTACCTTACTCCACAAGCTCCGCTCTGCATCTCCTGGTGAATGTGTCAGTTCAGCTTTCAGGTCACACCCAATCTCACAAAGACACTCCCGCTGTTTAAGCCCCACCCTTTTATTATCTACCCTTTTTGTGCTTCGGTCTGGCTTGCAAATCACGCCCAGTCCCACAAAGCCACATCCCCTTCTATTTTCAGCTTACAATATCTTCATCACAAATCAGTGATGGACAGGATATGAGGATGGGACATGAGGTCGGGATATGGGGACGGGATAGGAGGTCGAGATAGGAAATCGGGATAGGATGACGGGATATGAGGTCGAGATATGAGGACGGAATTTGGGGTTGGGATATAACAACAATATATGAGGACGGGATATGAAGTCAAAAGCTTCCTCCTTTTTTTTTATTTTCCTCCCCAACCAGGATTAGGAAGGGAAATATGGGCAATGCCAGGTACTCAGCTAGTTCTCTTATATTAGACAGCTCTTGTGAGTCTCCTGGCTTTTCTAGTAGATGCTGTTGTAAAGTAATATGCACCTTTATACAGCAAACATGTGCAAGGATACAGACAGAGACGCTTTTAATTGCATGCACTTTTAATGAGTTTAATTGCAGTGTAAAGTAACAGCAACACAACAGAGAGAAGACACGTAAGTCAAACAGACGCTGCAGGATACCTTGAGCCTGTAGCTCCTTATCCTCCAGTGGGAATGTCCGCACCGCGCTCTGTCCTACGCGAGCTGATGCCTCATCACATTTTATAATTAAGTTACTAAGGAAGCCGCACTGTGGGAGACATGGAAAACAGTGGAAGGTTCTCCCACTGCTCTGTTTGTGCTTTTAACTTTTACACTAATGATGCTGGATGAGAAATTTATATATATATATATATATATATATATATATATATATATATATATATATTATTTCCTTTGTAAATTCCCTGTATGTTGCTTTTAGTAAAAAAAAAAATATATAAAATCGCAATTCGAACAGAATTCCTGTTAAAATTCTGATTCATGTTGTCTCCAGACTTTTTACATAAGAAAGTTGCTAATTAATACTTTTGTTTTTGTCAAAACATTAATAGCTAAGAAAGTGTTTCTAACTTTAGTATGCCTCTTAATTTGAGAAGTGATGGGAACCAAAGACAATCTGCAACAAAAAAGGGATTAAATAGCTATAGTTGTAAATAAGATCTAATCTATAACACAGCAGTGATAAAACAGAATGCATTGTATAGCTACCTGCCACATATAGCCATTGTATAACATCCACATATAGCCATTGTATAGCTGTGAAATATGGATGGCATATGTGTCTTCTGTGTCTACAGTGATACGTACTCTATATTTTGTCAATTAGAGCACAGATCACAGTACTGGTATTCATATTTGCCCAGTTTTCAGGTTTACAGGACAAATTGGGACAACTATATCATGTAAGAGAAGCATTCAAGGATATTTTGTTCGGAGGGACAGGCTCTGGACAAGGCCACCCTTGTCATAACAGAAATATTTTGTGGTTAGGCATCTAGGCTGAAAATAAGAAGCCCAATGTCAACTTAATATGGTCAAAAACTCATCCCATCCCTCTATTCGGTGGAATGGGCATTAAGAAACCATGAGACTTTCATGATCTGGTAAAAGCATTCAATTGTGTTTAACACTGACAAAAGTGGTGTACATTTGACCATAATAGGTTGGCTTGAACTTATTTACCACCCTTGACTTTTAGTATTTTTTTTATTTTTTATTTACTGACATGCCTATGTTTATTATGACTCAACTGTATTGGTTTGTTAAGCTCAGACAATAAAGCATAGGAAAGTAGTAAGGGAAGGGTAGGAAGAACAGAAACGTGAGATTTATTGGTTAGGCATGGGCAGTAGAACAGGAATGGCATAAGTGGAGAGTCATGTGGGATGTGTATAATAAAAGCTTGTTTAGGTGTAGTGGGGACTCGATAGTTTATTAGTTTCAAAGCTATATAAAAGGGGTACACCGACATCCGGTGAAAAAAAAAAAATCCTGCAGAGGCATGTCGCAATGTTTACCTGTCTGCTCCAGTACTGAAATCACCAAAAAAGCGTTTTTTTATGTCTATGGGTCTCTTCCTTCATCAGATAATCGCTGTGCTTCTACACAACAGACTCAGCAAGTCTGCAAAATCTGCTGTATTCATTCCCTGTCTGCTTCTCTGCCTGTGGCATTGCTTAGAACAAGGCAGCATGCTGTAACCACACCTTATTCTCTCCAATTATCCCAATAAAGATATACAGACATTGGCACAATTGTTTGTACCCTTCCGTTAAAGACCAAAATACTCACAATGCTCCCTGAAACTGAAAAAAGTTATGATGAATAACAATTTACTGAAACTTAACTAATAAAAATCGGACATTTTATAACTTCCCAAGTTTTTCGTGTAATGATATCGACCCCAGCAGTAATGGGCTGCTTGTCATCTCCCTGCCTTAGCTTTTATTGACCCTCCGCACTAGCGCATCCCCCCCTCCCCCTTCCTTACCTGGACACAGGATGTCTGCAGCCTCAATGGGCAGCAAAATCTGCTTCAGCAAATCTGCAGCAAAAATAGGGATGTGTGAATTGACTCATAGGGCGCATTCACACACACTGCATCTGCTGTGAATTTAAAGTTGTAAAGTACGCAATTGTGGATCCCCAATTGCAGATTTTACAAGGGAATTCTTATGTATTTTTGATTGCATTGTAAAACTGCATCTGCAGGTCCACAACTTTAAATCCTCAATTGCAGATCATTAACTTCAAATTCGCTGCAGATCTGGTATGTGTAAATGCACCCTTAGGCCTTGTTCACATGGGCAGATTTGATTGAGAAATTGCAATGTGCTTCCCATTGCAAGTTTGAAGGGCAATGGAGTCAGCAGCAAACTTTCTCAGCCGAAAATCTGCAGCGGAACATGGAGAGCCTGCCCCCATTCAAACTTAAAGATAGAAAGATTCTGTGAGTTCACAATCAAATCTGCCCATGTGAACTAGGGACACTCTGGTGGAAACCTTTTTTTTTTTTTTTTCTTCAAATCAACAGGTGCCAGAAAGTTAAACAGATTTGTAAATTACTTCTATTAAAAAATATTTACTCTTCCAGTACTGTTTAGCAGCTGTATGCTACAGAGGACATTTTATTTATTTATTTTTTGTCTTGTCCACAGTGCTCTCTGCTGACACATCTGTCCGTGTCAGGAACTGTCCAGAGCAGCATAGGTTTGCTATGTGGATTTTCTCCTGCTCTGGACAGTTCCTGATACGGGCATCATGTGTCAGCAGAGAGCAAGACAAAAAAGAAAAAAAAAAAGAATTTCCTCTGTAGCATACAGCTGCTAAAAAGTACTGGAAGGGTAAAGATTTTTTTAATAGATGTAATTTACAAATCTTGAAAGAAAACGAATATGTGCAGCTCACAACCAACGTCCGAGGTATATGTGGTTAAAAAGATCAGTCTCCACTAATCGACAATAGTGAATAGTAACAATAATATTATATTAACCACACCTCAAGGATGATACACAATGAACAAAAATTGCAGACAGTTTGATTGATAGAAATGCAGAACAATTTATTATACAATGTGAATTCGGGTAGAAAACAGACATAGTGCACATCTACAATCTTGTATAATGATCTGATTGCTTCTCAGCATAATATCAAAAAATAACAAGTTGTTAGTATACATTTTTGATCAAAAAGTACAAGCCCACTCGCCACGTCAAGGCCACCTATTAACGTCCCTAGCATAAAATGGCGCAGCACTGGGCGGCGACCACCACCGCCGTGACACCAGTGCCCACGGGGGGAAAATGACCCACTGGCAGAGCGGCCTCAATGCCACTCAAACCAGTCTATGGGTCGCACCTCCCCGCAGACACGGCGCCACGGCAGCAACGGACACCGCACAGCACCACACCAGTGTGAACAAGGTGTAATAGCTCACTTACCATGCTCTCCCAGTCAGACTGGGAGGCTGCTAGGAAAGAAATGGCCCTTTTGTAGCTAACTACTACTTATATAGGGTATGGCTGAGGGGGTGGGGAAGAGTGCAGCACATGTTCAAACAACAAAAAAGGAGGGGATAGAAAACACAGTGTGAATTTGGGTAGAAAACAGACATGGTGCACATCTACAATCTTGTATAATGATCTGATTGCTTCTCAGCATAATATCAAAAACTAACAGGTTGTTAGTATACATTTTTGTTCAAAAAGTACAAGCCCACTCGCCACGTCAAGGCCACCTATTTAGAGTGGGTCCCTAACATCCTTAGCATTTATTATACAATGTTATTCATAATATAAAATCAATTAAAAAATTTGATTATTAAAACATAAATGTAAATAACAAGACTGATAGAGCAATAGTATATATAATGTTTTACCATTGGGCCCTAATGGTATATAGAAATGAGTGTAGCACTGCTGTTTATGTAGTTGTTAAGTTATCGGCCGATTGACCGGCATAGACTGTTAGTCCGGCAATTAGATGACTATAATGTTAAACAGTCTTTGGTTAACAGACTAAGCTGTTCAGAATTATTAGCTACTTAAATAGACCCCTTCTTCAGTAGGCAAAAGATAGGTATATTTTGCCTACTGAAGAAGGGGTCTATTTAAGTGCCCTGTAATGCATCTAGGTCTAGACACAGTCTGAATAGAGCATTAGAAATATACACTGCTCCTCTAGAAGCCGGCACATCAATTGAAACAAACCATTTATCCATCTACTGCATCAGCTGGGAGTCTCACCTACCTGCCGCACAGACTTGCTTCACACGCTGTTATATGCACAAGTATCCTGTCCTGGCCGGTTAAGCAGAGGTCCGATACCAACACAGCCGCACACCGCCACTACGGACCTCCAACGTGGGAGTCTCATGCCAGAGCCCCACCGCTAGACAGATTCCAGCCATCGCTTACAATACATCAATTTTATCATCTTTGGCCCGTCGCAGTACAGAGACCAGCGGACAGGGTGAGAGACAACCAATCCCTAATAATTCGAAACGGCTTAGTCGGTTAACCAAAGACTGTTTCATAGTCATCTAGTTGCCGGACTAACAGTCTATGCCGGTCAATCGGCCGATAACAACTATATAAACAGCAGTGCTACACTCATTTCTATATACCATTACAGCCCAATGGTAAAACATTATATATACTATTGCTCTATCAGTCTTGTTATTTACATTTATGTTTTATTAATCTAAGTTTTTTTATTGATTTTATATTGTGAATAACATTGTATAATAAATAGTTTTGCATTTCTATCAATCAAACTGTCTGCAATTTTTGTTCATTGTGTATCATCCTTGAGGTGTGGTTAATATATTATTATTGTTAATTTACAAATCTGTTTAACTTCTGGCACCAGTTGATAAATAAATAAAAAATAAAATAAAATAAAATAAAAAATGTGTTCCACCGGAGGTGAAAATCTGCAGCAGATCCTGTACGTGTAAATATATACTAAAGGTCAGTTCACATGTCCTTATTTTGTTGCAGATCTGCTGCCCATTGACTTCAATAGGTGGTAAAATCTGCTGCAGCTACAAAATACTATTATTACCTTCAATGGGTCTGCTAAAAATCTTCAATAGTGCCAGATTTGTCATTACTTTCAGCAAATTTTGTTAAAGGGAGTCCACTTCTGCAGCCATTGCAGTAAAGAAAATGCAGTTTTTGTTTCAAGTCTTTGTATATGGCTTTGGTCTTCATTTGCCAAGT
The DNA here is from genome assembly GCF_029499605.1 of Hyla sarda. Classification (NCBI taxonomy): domain Eukaryota; kingdom Metazoa; phylum Chordata; class Amphibia; order Anura; family Hylidae; genus Hyla; species Hyla sarda. The sequence goes on from NC_079197.1 coordinate 33,514,966, forward strand.
GACAGATCCAATATCTGCTATGTAATTGTATGGACTCTACTACTTTATTATTTATTGGGTTTGTTGTCTATGTGCTTTATCTCTGCTATACTTAAAAAAAAAATTCAAATAAACCTTTCATTTAAAAAAAAATTATAAATGAAGACTCAATTGTATTGTTTTCAGCTCTTATGCAGCTTTATGGTTATGGGCTATAAACTGTGTTTTCTGATCCTACAGTCATGTGGTACTTGTGTCCCTATTTTGACTGACCTCCAATTGACCAGAGAATAGAAGAGGGGATGGAGGATCAGGCTTTGTAGTCCATAAGCATGGAGACCCATAGTCCACCATAGGTGCTGTATGTGAAAGTAAAAAGTACATAATGCCTTTAAGAAAACAAGAAATAATAATTAAAACTATTAATACAGTAATAAGTACAATGTGTAGAGAAACTCGAGCACATGATATTTGGAGGTACTAAGTTGTAGCCAACTGATAAGAGAGTTAGGACTAGAAGCATATGTTTTCTGTCACTGATAGTGGTAAGTTAGTATTGCAAGAATATCTAATATGTGATTATTTCTCATCAGATTGGTTGCCGTGCAGTAAAGAGACTTGTACGTTGCACAGTCTTTCATGAGCTTTCACTGCCATCCTGAGCCTTGAGTTCCTACTGACATAAAACAGTTCTTTTAGCAGGGATACAATGAACATTGACTTATTTATCACTCTCCACCACAGATTCCTGGGGGAGACATTCACAGGCCACATTTGATATCATAGAAACTTTTCTGACCTCGCTGCTAAATGATACTATAGTTATTGTCATGTCTGATCAATAGACTAGAGAACATTTTATCTACATTTGAGAGGAAGTCACAAAATAATTGTAATAAATTCTTCAGTCATCGTCTTTTACCGAGTTACATTCATTTTGATTAAAAGAGCTCAATCCATAAAAATTACTTTTTAACTCATTTCCTTTTTAATATTCAGTTTTTCTTTACTTATTATAAAACATTTATTTAGGAAGCTGCAGTCTTCTTAACAATGTTTATTTCCACAGTAAAGGGATATTCTGCCTAGGAATCGACCGATTATCGGTTCGGCCGATATTATCGGCTGATTTTCACGATTTTTGATATTATCGGTATTGGCAATTACCTTGCCGATATGCCGATAATGCCCCACCCCGAGACCGCCATCGCCGCTGCCCCATTGCCTCCCCCATCCCCGGTTTTATAATGACATGTTCCCGGGGTCTGCGCTACTTCTGGCTCCTGCGGCATCCTGCGCTATTGCTGTGCGCTCCGCTGTGCAATGGCGAGTGACGTCCTCAATGCGACGTCATCGTCAGTGCGCACAGTGACAGCTCAGGATGCCGCCGGAGCCAGAAGTAGCGCAGACCCCGGGAACAGGTAATTATAAAACCAGGGATGGGGGAGGCAATGGGGCAGCGGCGGTGGTTGGACTAGGGAGGACCCCAGGACAGGGAGGGGGAGAGAAGCGGGTGGCGGTCTCTGGCCCCGCAAAAGCCGCTGCTGTTCATAGATTTAATTTGCCCGCTTTAAATCATTGATCTGCAGTGGCTTCTGCCGGGCCGGAGGGTTGGTGGAATAGCCGATAACTTATACTGGGATATCGGTATAAGTTACCGGCTATCGGCCCCAGTGTTCACATATTATCGGTGTCGGCCCTAAAAAACAATATCAGTCGATCCCTAATTCTGACTTAACTTATCCACTATCCACATAAGGAGATATTATTAGAGCACAGGGGGTCCGACCGCAGGCCTTTTCCCTACATACAACTTTTAGATGCTGGCCGGATTCCTTTGTTTTCAATGGAGCGACAGGTCAGCACATGTGCTGCCACACTATTTTTTGTCTGTGGAGGTACTGTAAATAGCAACCGATGTACTCAGCTTTCCAGTGGGGCCATATACAATGAATTAAGTAGTGTTTGCCAACCTGTAATTCCATTGAAAACAAAGAAGTCGGGACTGTGTTCTCCCACTTACCCCATAGCTTTCCTCAGGGGCGGACTGACCCACCGTTCCATTCGGACATTGTCCGAGGGCCCGGCCGAGGAAAAGGCCCAATGTCCGCCACCTGTCACATATAATCGCAAGAAATTTTACGTTTTTTATTTTTATACACCTGGGCCCGGCCCGGGGAAAGGGCCCGCGTGGCTGCTGTGTTATTGCAGATAATTCTTGCAATGGAGAAGAGAAACCATGGCACTCAAACTGCTGGAACACTTTATTATAACATGGGGATATACAGACACTGGGAGCAAAGGCAGAAGGACGGGACGATGACCATTTCGCCACTAACTGCGGCTTCAACTGGACCTGACTGCCGTCGTTCCGTTCTTCCACCTTCGCTCCCGGTGTCTATATATCCCCACGTTACAATAAAGAAGCACAAGTGTTACAGCAGTTCGAGTGCCGTGGTTTCTCTTCTCCATTGCAAGAATACTCCCCAGTCTGTTGTCCACTGAGCACCGTATAGCTGGAGACAGATTAACTGAAGCTGATTCACTGAACACTTCCAAATGCACACATGTGTGTTTGTTTGTTGTAGCAGTGCCGACTGTGTTCTCTATTTTATTGCGGAGAATCACTGTGTCGGAGCCGGGCCAGGAGCTGAGTGTCACTGTCATTCCTCTTCCAGGCCTTTAAGAGAACCGCAGAGGCTGCCTGGGAGAGGAGCTTAGGTCACCTCCCACACGTGACCTCACGACTAAGCACAGGAATTCACTGTGCCACGGCCGCTAAATAACTCCCTGCTCTGCCGGCTGTCTGCAGACACAGGGCCAAGGAGCAATGCAAGAACAAGCCAGCCTGGCCAGGTGGGTGGCTTTTGAATGTTGTAGTTGTATCTTCTACCTGTCTTTTACTGCTCCTTACATGATGGCAGTGGCTCAGTCAGACATGTAGCTTATATCTCTGACTGTGCTATCATATAGGAAGTGGTGAAAGACAGATAGAAGATAGTGAGTGAAGGAGTTGGCTACCCAGCAGCACAGAGGATTTCTGTCAGGAATTGTAGGGAGTCAGACAGACTGAAACAATATGTCTGCCTCACTACAGTTCCCTCCAGAAATACTCTGTGCTGCAGTGCTAATGCTGTAATCAGTCTAAGAGGGGCAGGAAAAACAGTCCAGGTAAAGTGTGGTGGCTTTATGAATGGACTAGTCACTATCTTCTATCTACCTTTCACCGCTCCCTACATGATTGCACAGTCAGAGATATTAGTAAAATGTCTGACTGTGCCACTGTCATCATGTAGGGAGCGGTAAAAGGCCGGTAGAAGATAGTGATTGAAGGAGTAGCTTCCCAGCAGCACAGAGGATTTCTGGTGGGAACTGTAGTAAGGCAGACAGCATTGTTCAGTGTATGCTATGGCAAGTTTGCATGTATTATTTCCCTATGGGGACAAGTAAATTGGGAAAAATGTAAAAAAAAAAAAAAAAAAAATTATAAATGTAAAAAAACCCTTCCCCTAATAAAAGTTTAACCTGTTAAATCCCTTAAAGGTGTACTCCGCCCCTATACATCTTATCCACTATCCAACGGATAGGGGATAAGATGTCAGATCGCCAGGGTCCCGCTGCTGGGGACCTCCAGGATCGCCGCTGCGGCACCACGCTATCATTACTGCACAGAGCGAGTTCGCTCTGTGCGTAATGATGGGCAATACACGGCTCCTCCCCTCATGACATCACGGCCCGCCCCCTCAATACAAGTTTATAGAAAGGGACGTGGCGGTCGTCACGCCCCCTGCCATAGACTTGCATTAAGGGGGCGGGCCGTGATGTCACGAGGGGAGGAGCCGTGTATTGCTCATCATTACGTGCAGAGCGAACTCGCTCTGTGCAGTAATGATAGCGCGGTGCCGCAGCGACGAACTAAAAACCACATCGCATGCTATTTTGGAAACTTACCGGATGCTGAGAGCGGAGCTCCGAAAGGCAGGGCAGTGGACAACCCCTTTAACACCCCACAGGTGTTTGATAAATGTTCATTAACCTGTTAAGGACCAAGGGCGTACCTGTGCTTCCTGAGTCCACTCCCTTTCTATAATGTGGGGTCGTAGCGGGTCGGCCCGGCCTCTGTAAGAGGCCGGGATTTGTGCTTAATAGCACGTGGCACTTACCGCGGTGCCTAGCGCTATTAACGGTTTAGATGTGGCATTCAAAGTTGATCTCCACGTCTAAAGGCATACTAAACTACCCCCGGCTAGCTTAGTGTGCTGTTCGGGACCACCACGGGGAAATGGTGGTGTTCCGAACAGCTGTATGACACGAGGAGGGTCCCCTTACTTGCCTCCTGGTGTCCGATCGCCGAATTACTGCTCAGTGCCTGAGATCCAGGCATCTGAAAGGAACGGGGAACAGCGCTCTGTGGTGTATTAAAAGAGGATAAATTGTGTATAAAAAAGCATGTAAGCTGCTCACCTGGTCGAGTTGTGTAAGCACATACACAACAATGGTGAGCACATGGATTAAGGTGTCCGCAGCCCTCCGGCCCAAGGATAAGTGTAGGAGTGGGTAGCTTCAATAGAGACGCCGGCTCAACGTGGTGCTCGACACAGACCAGGCAGGTGGATGATAGACAAGGTGTTTATTTACCCAGAATGCAACGTGTTTCGCTGTCTAAGCAGCTTCATCAAAAAAAAAAAAAAACGGTGTAAATAAAAATAAACAGTTGTGGTATTGCCGCGGGCGGAAATGTCTGAATTAAAAGAATATATTGTAAATTAAACCGCACGGTTAATGGCGTACGCGCCAAAAAATTTCCAAACTCCAAAATAGCGTATTTTTGGTCACTTTTTAGATCATGAAAAAATTAATAAAAAGCGATCAAAAAGTCTGATCAATACAAAAATGGTACCGTTAAAAACTTCAGATCACGGTGCAAAAAATTAGCCCCACTCCACCCCGTACACGGAAATATAAAAAAGTTAGAGGGGTCAGAAGATGACAATTTTAAACGTATACATTTTACGTACGACAAAATCAAACCTATATAAGTAGGGTATCCTTTTAATTGTATGAACCTACAGAATAAAGATAAGGTGTCATTTTTACCAAAGTATGTACTGCGTAGAAACGGAAGCCCCCAAAATTAACAAAATGTTTTTTTCTTCAATTTTGGTGCACAATTACTTTTTTTTTCTGCTTCGCTGTGGATATTTTGGTAAAATGACTAATGTCACTGCAAAGTAGAATTGGTGGTGCAAAAAAATAATCCATCATATGGAAGTTTAGGTGCAAAATTGAAAGCGTTAGGATTTTTAAAAGGTGATGAGGAAGAAATGAAAATGCAAAAAACTGAAAAATCCTGCGTCCTTATAGGGGTACTCCGCCCCTGGCATCTTATCCCCTATCCAAAGGATAGGGGATAAGATGTTAGATCGCCTCGGTCCCGCTGCTGGGGACCCCGGGGATCGCCGCTGCGGCACCCCGCCATCATTACTGCACAGAGCGAGTTCGCTCTGTGCGTAATGACGGGCGATACAGGTGCCGGAGCAGCGTGACGTCATGGCTCCGCCCCTCATGACATCACGGCCCGTCCCCTTAATGCAAGTCTATGGCAGGGGGCATGACGACCGCCACGCCCCCTCCCATAAATTTGTATTGACGGGGGAGGGACGTGACATCACGAGGGGTGGAGCCGTGACATAACGATGCTCTGGCCCCTGTATTGCCCTCCATTACGTGCAGAGCGAGCTCGCTCTGCGCAGTAATGATAGCGGAGTGCTGCAGCAGCGATCCCCAGGGTCCCCAGCAGAGGGGCCCCGACGATCTGACATCTTATCCCCTATCCTTTGGATAGGGGATAAGATGTCTATGGGCGGAGTACCCCTTTAAGGAGTTAAGGGGTTAAAGTGGGATGTGAAAAGAAGAAATTTGATTTTTTACACAAAAATGCTGGGGTTACTCCAAATTTTTCATTTTCACAAGTGGTAATAAGAGAAAGTGTCACCGTAAATTTGTAAATACATTTCTTTGGCGTAAGGACATACCTCATATTAGGATGTAAACTGCTCTGTGGGGGCACACCAAGTCTCGGAAGATCAGGAGCGCAGTCAGGGGCCTTGAGCATTTACATTGCTGCCTATGGAGCCAGAACAGCGGGACCCCCCCTCAAGGAGCGTTACATGGGATACACGGTTACTAAAGCGGGGAACGGTGGGCCATAAAACAATAAAATAGGTTATGTTCCCAGAATGATGACCCAGAGCATAGCCAAAACTGAAAAATATGCCCACCCCAAACCCTATGCTCTGAATCATCATTCTGGGAATGTGACGTGTGTGGCTGTCCTTAAACTGTTGCCTCAAATGCGCACACTGCTCAGGTGGAGAGAGAGCGCTGCGCATTTGAGGCAACATAAAAAAAAGTCCCTGATGATAATGACTCAGTGACCCATGACCCAGAGAAAAAAATACCCCCAGAGGTCTTAGAAGTTATTATTTTTTTTTTTTTTATAAGTTTTATGGGCAATTTAGTGGTTTATGGGGTTAAAATTTGGAATGTACTCTGGACTTGGTACATTGGGGTAAAATTATGGAAAATTAAAATGAAAAGGCAAAATTCAGTAGTGTGATACTCCCTGAAGCAGTTTTTAATGCAGAGGCCCGGATGATCGGGGCAAGTGTCACATTGAGTGGTGATGTCCTTCCGTATCCCCCTCTTGTGACACACACTGCATTTTTTCTGGGACCGTCTCTTCTTTCCAGTGTGGGGGACCTCACCTGGAAAGTCTTGGCCTGGGGCTATCCTGGCACCTATATTTCCAGTTCCTTGGTAACTCTGGCCTGCTCTTTCCCGGTCACCAAAGATCAGGGCCTTTAGGACTTCTTGGAACCGGCCGGCTCCTTGCATAACCGTGTGCTCAGCCTGGCTGAGGTGGGAGATTTCTGTGGCCTGTGATAGGCTGTGGGCTCTGTTATGTTCCCATCCCCAGCGTGAGGTCGTTGCCGTCATTTACCATCACTAATCAAACCATGGACAGATGTTGCGCAGTTTCTAGAGAAAGGTAGTCACATTTTTCTAATCCTTGACATCCCCTCCTTTTGGAATAAATAGGCAATAACAGAAGAATTATAGGGGGCTCACACTTTTGTTTTTCCACATCATTGTATTAAAGGGGTATTCCGGCTTTATACATCAAAGCATAGGGGATAAGATGTATGATGGCTGGGGACCCCCGCAATCTCTGTGCAGGCCCAGCCATTCTGTGCCGGGCGATGCCTTCGAGACGGGGATGTGACATCACGGCCATGCCGGGGGCTGCACGAGATCGCTTGGGTCCCCAGCGGTGGGACCCCTGCGATCATACAACTTATCCCAGTCCTTTGGATAGGAGGATAAGATGTATAAAGCTGGAATACCCCTTTAATTTTTAAAGTAGATCCAGGATCGGGTAATAAATCGCTGGTTCAACCGTGACACACAGCTGATCAAAAGTAAAAGATTCTTGACATTAATGTTCTGATGTTCCTGTGGACACTGGCCTATGGTGCAGCACTGGTTAAGACTCAGCATCCTTTGTTGGTCCAGGTCAACAAATCACAAAGTGTATTGTCGAGCGTATTATTCCATTGGTCTTAGTCTTCTCACTGTTTACCTAGAAATGAACAAAAATATGTGTAGAATGTTGTACGAGAAAATAAATGTAAATTAGTCCTGGACGCATGGTGTGTGTTCTCAGGAATTTAACCCTGCGAGGACTGTTGGAGGACCTGTCGCTTCTCGTGCTAATGGCCTTGTTACTGCCCATTGTGCTACCGAGCAGTGTCCCTTTTCCTCTCGCAGCTTCATCACATCCTTCACACAGTCAAATACAAAGTAGGTGCCACCGAGTTGTGTGGATATATGAATGGTAAATAAATTGGTGTTAAATATATGCATCAGACAATTACCATGCGTGCAATTACAGGCTTAATTAAAGTTCAAGCCCTGAAAAAAGATAATCATTTGTTTTTTTTTAAAAGCACAATTAGAGGTGTCCTGATAATTGCCGGTTTCACAATCATATCTATATTAGCAATTTCATGTAGCAGTTCTATTCTTCAAATATGCCGGTATAAAATACAGCCCGTAGGAGTCTATTGATGCCGTCTATCTATCAATTTCTGTGTTCCTCAGGCCACATGACCCACATGTTTGCTTTGTCCACACCTGTGCTCCCAACAGCAGGGCCCGGCCTTCGCCCCTTTTAACATGTCTTTGTCAGGCAGTCAATGAATAGCTAATCTTCAAACCCCATGTTAAAAGCTATTGCAGCCCACACCGTTGTCCTGAAAACTCCTACCAGCATGCACCTGAAGCAAAGCTGGCAGCAGCAGCCTTTATGTGTTAATTACACATGCAAAGCCTATTATACAGAGAAAGGGTAACCTGCTGGCAGTGAAAATGAAGTGAATCTGCCCTTCCTGTGCAGTAAGTAAATTGAAGGTTCATTTCGACCGGAGATAATAGTTTTCAGATTCCATTTTGTGTATCTGCGACTTGGAGATGTACTTAACATTTAAATCATCCGCAGGGGAACAAACCTCCTTTAAATTTACATGTTTTAGGCTTGGAGCTCTTCACTTAAAATGCTAGTTATCCCTGCTGACTCGATATGCAACCCGACCAGCACAGATATCTCTTGGAAGGTACTGGTCGGCCTCGAAAATGGATATGATAAAGTTACTGACGTAGATTTAGATTGTATATATATATTTTTTCCGAGTTATAGTTGCTGATTGAAGAAGAGGGATATGCTTCTAGATGATAAGGCAATTCCCTTAATTATGTCTGCTTGTACCCCCTGGTTCTACTCTCAAGGCGGGTGACCTTAAACCCCTTAAGGACTTACGGCATACGGGTACGCCCCCGTTCCCAAGTCCATAAGGACTCAGGACGTACCTGTACGCCCTGATCCCACTAACAGGGTTTAAACCGATCTCACGAGCGGAGAGCGGGTTAAACCCTGTGGGTCCCAGTTGCTATGGGCAGCCAGGACCCACGGCTAATGCCGGGCACTGCCGATCGGGCCGATGCCCGGCATTAACCCTTTAGATGCCGTGATCAAAGTCGATCGTGGCGTCTAAACTGAAAGTAAAACTATCCCGGCAGCTCAGTGGAGCTGATTGGGACTATCAAGGCAGAATCGCGATGTCCTGATCAGCTTACTGGACGACGGGAGGGTCCTCACCTGCCTCGTCGTCATCCGATCGGCTATCTACTGCAGGCTAGAGCAGCAGAGCGCCGGTAACACTGATTAATGCTATGCTATGACATAGCATTGAACAGTGTATGCAATAAAAAGATTGCATGGTATAGCCCCCTAAGGGGGCTAAAAAATTAAAAAAAGTTAAAAATGGTAAAAAGTAAATAAATAAGAGAATAAATGGGAATAAGCCTTTTTGGTCACTTAATATACCATAAAAATATGAACAAAAAGTCCCATCAAAAAAAAATGGTACCAATTAAAACTAGAGACCATGGCACAAAAAAGTAAGCCCTCATATAGCCCCACACGCGGAAAAATTAAAAAGTTATAGGGGTCAGAAGATGACACTTTTAAATATACTAATTTTGGTTCATGTAGTTATAAAAAAAATTTAAGTAGTAGAATAAATAAAACCCCACCCCACGCAAGCAAATGAGCATGCATCGTGCCATTTGTGCAAGTGACTCAGTGGGACTCCCTTAATCCATCTCCTCTGGGTCTTCTGTCTCACCTTCCTCGTAACCCTCTAGCTCCTCTAGCTGCTCCTGTTCCTCCTCTCCTATCAGATGGCTAGAAAAACCACCCATCTTGCAAAACCTAAACTGTGCTACACTGTGCCCCTCCCCCCTCCTCCTCCAATTCAGCCCCCACAGGGCTCATGTAGCCATGAGATGTAGGCGCCATGTCTCCAGTGCCTTGCCAGCCATTGTTTGGAACATGTGTTGTAGTAGATGATGCAGTGGAATGCAGTCATAATCCTGGTGACTGACTAATGACTGACTGGCTTCCTCTAAGGGCCTGAGCAAACGGCAGGTGTCACGTATGAGCTGCCACTGGTCCCCCTATCCACTTGGATCATCAAGAAATCGGTGATGGCTTTTCTCTGTTCTTATAGGTCCAACATATGGAGGGTGGAATTCCAACGTGTGGAAACGTTGCAAATCAGACAATGTTGGGGGATACAGTTCTGACGCTGCAGCTCAAGCAGGGTGTGCTTTGCGGTGTATGAGTGGCTGAAGTGCATTCAAAGTTTCCTTCCCATTGTTATGATGTCTTGCAGATGTAGGGAACACTAAAGGAACCGCTTGACAACTAGATTGAACATGTGTGCCATGCAGGGCGCATGTCTCAGGCTTCCTTGTCACATCGCAGACAATATGTTCTTCCCTTTGTTGGTCACCATGGTTCCCATTTCCAGTTTTTGTGGAGTAAGCCATGATTCAATTTCTTGATGAAGGGCTTTTAGCAGTTCCTCCCCTGTGTGACTCCATTCGCCAAGGCAAACAATGTGAAGAACAGTGTGACACCGCCGTGCCCTGCACGCATGGTATGCTGGAGGGGCACTGAGACTTGTCCGTGCAGTGGAGACTGAGGACACGGTGGAGGATGAGGAGGCAGAGTAGCACACTGTCGCAGGACCAACGGCCTGAGAGCGTGGAGGCGTGACCTGTCCAAGTTGCTGTTGAGGCCGTGCAGGAACCGCATTCACCCAGTGGGCCGTAAACGACATGTATTGTCCCTGACCATAGTTCCAGCTTCACACGTCGGCACTGCCCATTGCACTTTGATACACACCTACAGGCTCAAGGACTGGTCCACCTTCTGTTCCACAAAATTGTGTAGGGCTGGTACCTTCTTCGCAAAGAAATGACGGGTTGGGACTCTCCACTTCGGCTCGCCATAAGCCATCAGTTCCCTGAAAGGTGCAGAGTCCACCACTTGAAAAAGGAAGGACCGCAGCACCAGCAACTTGGGCAGGAGCACATTCAGCTTCTGCGCCGTTGGATGAGTGGGCAAATAATGTTGTCTCTTGGACATGGCTTCGCCAATGGATTGCTGGCGGAATGACTGATTTGAAGTAGGAGGAGCAGGAGAATCTGGAGCGACAGAAGATGGGTATGACACACAGCTCCCTTTGGCTGAGGTGGTGGAGCTTTGGCTGGCTGAAACATGGAGCAGCGTGCCACTGGGTGATGCAGCAGGCTGGACCACCACATTGGAGCCACAGTTCTCCCAGGCCAATTTATGGTGACGCTGCATATGTTCACATTGGGACCCTGGCCACAATTCACCTTCTGCCGATACATTTTTCATGTGCCCTTGTTAACATCCTCCGGATGCTTGATGAAAAACTACCACACCTCTGAGTAGCTGATTTAACCACCAACAGTCTGCACTGATTGACTGCTACTGCCGCCGACTCCAGGACCCCTGTTCCACTACCTCCCGGGAAGGTAAACTGCTGCGAAGCAGGTGGTCTACCCCGGGCACATTTGGCTCCAGACTTTCCACTTATGCCACCATGCTGACTGCCAACCATACTACCACCTTGCTGGCTCAGCTTCACAGGAAACCTTCAACCCTCTTCTCCTGATGATGATGATGAAGTCCCTTCTGCACCCGGCTCCCAAGTGCGATTGGCTTCATCATCATCGAGTTGTGTCTGCACATCACTGATGTCCTCCTCAGGTTCCTGGAAAAGGGTCTGCTTCAGGAGCCTGAATGCTCACAACAATACCTCCCATGCCTCTCCTCATCACTACTTGCCCACCTGGCGGACGAAGCGGCAAATGTCTTCTCCATCTCTTGGCTGGGCAGTAGCTGCTGACTGTCTTCTAATTGATCGTCCTCACTAAAGAGTAGACCTGAATCCCCAGCATAAGTTACTTCTGTGGGGGAGGTAACAGCATAGGACAAAGGCAATGGGAGGACAGGGACTGCTCCAGGGCCATGCCAACTGAGTGTTGTGTCTGGGGAACCCACAGACTGTTGATTGGGGGTGTCAGATGTCACTTGTGATGAAGTGGATGACCGTGTTAAACAATCAATGACAACAGATGGGTTGCTGGTCCAGACATGACCGCTAGCTGATACAGGGAGCTCAGGCCTCTTGCTGCGACTCCTTCTGTCACTCGCCGCTTGTGTGCTGTGACCTCTGCCTGATAAATTTAGGCCTTTGCCACTCCTCTGTGCATATCCTGGCACTTCTCTGCCTGACATACTTAGTGGGTATGTGAGGGGAGTACAATACACTCCACTACGCTTAAAACAGTATTTTCTACAACACCAGCAGTTGTGTACTTTTGGCTGGCCTTTCACAGTATCTAGGCCCTAAGACTTTAACAGGAACAAAATAGTACACCACTTGGATGTACGTATGTGGAATGCATTTATGAGGGGAGGACAATGCGCTCCAGTACGCTTAAAACAGTATTTGTCTACAACACCAGCAGTTGTGTACTTTTACCTGGCCTTTCATAGTATCTAGGCCCTTAAGACTTTAACAAGAGCAAAATGGTACACCACTTAAATGTACACACATGTTACACTTAATAGAGGACAATATGCTTTTAGTGCTTGACTCACCCTTACTGGCTGGCTACTATTAGCTTTTCACTTGATGTACACACCAGTGCTGCAGCACATCGTCGCTGTATACTACACCCAAAATTGCAGTTTATCTCTAAATCTGACTCCCTTCCCTATCAGTGCTTCTAGGTTGGATTTGGGCTTGACGTGAATCGCTTCTGTAAAAAAGCTTTTCTGTGTATTACACTGCTCCCTGTCACTTTCTGCAATAGAACGCTGATGTGACTGGGAGGTGAATCGCTGCTGTAAAAATGCTTTTCTGTGCAACACACATTGCTTTCTGTGTCTCTCTCTCGCTCTCTGTAATAAAAGTGACTTGTCGCAAGATGGCTGCTGATTATATAGGGCTGTGACATAACAGGGGTGGCTGCTAATGGGCTGCATGTGATTAAGGGTCATCCCACCTACTTGCCTTCCCAGGATTCCTTGCCCGATGTCCTCACATGTGGATTCACCATTTTAGATGCCGTGGAGCCTGGACCACACTAGAGTTTAATGAACTGATTTGCGGCGATATTCGCATTCATTGCGAATCAAAATTCTCCTGAAATTCGTAAATAATTTGGATTCATGAGATTTGATTCGCTCATCCCTAGTGTCAACCACAGAACAAAGCAGTGGCCAACATGCTTTCTCTATGCAACATGCTTTCTCGTGTATCTCCCACTCTCCCATATAGATACATGGAGAGGGACGGGTTAACTATCACTTTGCACAAGAAGAGCTAGGCATCGGGTCCAAGCAGTCAGATTCCCTGCCAAGAGGTACAACGTATAAAATGTTTTTGATCCCATTTAATTTCCCCTAGTGTAGTGCTGTAGAGAATGTAAACCCTTGTGGCAAAAATGGTTATACACCAGGTAACATTGTTATTGTAAATATGTTAGACATAAAGGCCTAATAAAGATCTAATAAATGTAGGTCCAAAGGCCAACAATTATTTGGAAGTTCACACCATTTTTTTTTTTATTTTTTTATTTTTTTTAGCATAGACTGTATTAGGAAGAAAAAACGGAATTCTTGAAATGCTTTTAATTTGCCCCTCAAAATTTCTTTTGAATTGGCAAGTGACCAGGAAAAAGTAAAAAGAAAAATAGGCTTGGTCTATAAGCAATGGGTGTAGCTTACTGGCACACATTTTGTTCTTCTTATGGCAAGTGTAGATTTGTTTTCTGACTTTTAGGGCCCATGCACATTCCGGATATTAATTCCAAGCAGAAGTTACTTGCAGCAGATTCCCATTCATTTCAATAGGATTCTGCTGCTCAGTGCACACCGCAGACGTTACGTAGCAAAATTTCTTAAGTGGATTTGGATTTAACCAAAAGAGTGAACATATATATTCTTTGGTCGGAATCTGCCTGGAAAAGCCCATCAGTCACTGGGATTTTTAGTTGCAAGGGTTAATTTCCTCATTAAAGGGGTACTCCGGTGAAAAACTTTTTTTTTTTTTTTTTTAAATCAACTGGTGCCAGAAAGTTAAACAGATTTGTAAATTACTTCTATAAAAAAAATCTTAATTTTTTTCAGTACTTATTAGCTGCTGAATACTACAGAAGAAATGTTTTCAACACAGAGCTCTCTCCTGACATCACATGCACAGTGCTCTCTGCTGACATCTCTGTCCATTTTAAGAACTGTCCAGAGTAGGAGAAAATCACCATAGCAACACATATGCTGCTCTGGTCAGTTCCTAATATGGACTGAGATGTCAGCAGAGAGCACTGTGCTTGTGATTGAGCAGAGAGCACTGTGTTCCAAAAAGAAAATAATTTCCTCTGTAGTATTCAGCAGCTAATAAGTACTGGAAGGATTAAGATTTTTTAATAGATGTAATTTACAAATCTGTTTAACTTTCGGCACCAGGTAATAAAAAATAAAAAAAAGTTTTCCACCGGAGTACCCCTTAAAATTCAGCACAAATTTAAGTTCAATTCCACCCCAGATCTGCTGACAGAATTCATTTCTTGCTGAATTTCCATTGTAAGCATGAGCCCTTAGGCAGTCCAGAATACACTTATCTTATTAAGGGTGCATTCCCACGTGGCGTATTTTGCTGCGTATTTGGTGCTGCGTATTTTCCTACCCATTGACTTCAACAGAGAAAATAAAATACGCAGCAGCAAATACGCCGTATGGGAATGTACCCTAAGAGTTACGCACCTTCTGAGAAATTTGGTGCAAGTCAATCTAACTTTCTCCTTTCATAGGCTGGTGGAAGATAAGACAGACTTGGAAAAATTGCGGCTAATTTTTTCTTCTCTCAGTCTGGAATTATTTTGCTTTAACTGGAGGGAAAAAGTGTATTTCATGTGCAAAAATATATGATATGATAATCCCTGGACTTTATCATGATAATTCTATTGCATTATTGCTTTGAAAGCTCAGTAAGCTACTTTGATATTCTTCCATGAGATAATATATTCTCAGTAATATTCATAGCTCATTGTATAATTTTTTTTTGTATGGCTGTTGTACATGCTGCTCCAGCCAAACCCCGCAGACCTTTATTTCTGCTTTACAAGAAATGTATAGCGTGCATTGTTATATAATCTGTCAAAGGGAACGGCAAGAATTAAACAGCCATGACACCGTATTCAGATTCTTCCTTCTGAAACACGGGTGAAGGATGCATTTCTGACACAAGAGCATTGTGAGCGTTTCCTTACACTCTGGTTTCCTTGGTGCCCTTGCCGGATTTCTCCCAAGCTTTGCATGGCTTTTCTGGGCCTCTGATCTATTAACAAAAAAAAGAAGAAAAAAAAAATATTTCACGTTTCTTAAAAATCCATCTCTTCATCTGTTTCATGTTGGCTTTTATTGAAATGAATAGAATCTTGCACATTTGTTAAGTGTTTTCAGGGTGCTGTGCCTGGGAGATGTACCAAGTCTCTATGGGTCATCTTTGGGGTCAGGAACCTGAGAAAGGCATTTTTTTTTCTATTACACAAAATATGTTTCTGCTGCTTGTTCATTTTTCTTTTGTTGGAAAGGTATATCTACTCTTTTTTTTTTTCCCTCCTGTTCTTCATTAAATAAAATTTGCCTTAGCAATTGAGCCTTTGATGTCACCTGTGATTGTCTGAATTATTGTAACTGGTTCACAGTAATTAACACTTTTAGCGGGGCTCATCATAGAGCGCTCGCCTCTGACAGTGACACCATGAAAGGATTACATGAGGCTGGAGACTTTATTATGTTAGAGAATATTTGAGATTTATATTAGTTGTAGATTAGTGTACCGTATAGAGGTGCACTGCGACCTTATGAGTGATACAGTGTCTGCCCTTAATCTACATTTAAAATTGGACATCTATTTCTTGCCTGGTGGTATGCCTTTTCAAGCTGAGTTCATATATCTCCTTTAATCCAGAAAAGTCTTGAATATGAATGTCTGATTCATATATCTGGATCTATTGCACTCCGCATACCATTCAGTGTCCCCTAGACTAAAAGGCTGCATGGTGCCAGATCTATTGGCGACATAACTTGCGCTCCAGTATGGGTGCGCTGTATCCAGTAAGGTTACATGCAGCTCCATTTGATTCGGTGCAGCCACGCCAGATGCCAACTACTCTGGATTGCTGAACAAATGGGCAACGGCCCTCAGATGACCCTTTTTCCTGTGGTGCATTCCATATGTTAACTTATCATGGCTCTTAGTCATTTTATTTACTTTAGCACCCCATTATCGCCTACAGGTCTACTGTATGGAGCTTTCATTTTTACTTGGACTGAGGCAAATTAGCTCCGCTCCAGAAAAAAGACAAATGTATACCCTTCTCTAACTTGTTAGTGGCAAGCAAACAGTGGTCAACTGATGGGTGACTCTTATTTTTGGAGAATGCTCTGGTTTAGCTGGTATGAAAAAATTAAAAAAACAATATATATATTTTTTTTCCCATGATGCATTGTATGGAAGGACATCTCTATACACTACTGCAGAACCTTTTCGGGACCCAACCATAGTCACTAGGTCATTGAATTGAATGGGACCTGTGCTGATCTAAGTATCCCTGTATCGGAGGTATGTATTATAATGTGAACCCGGCCTTAAATTAACAGGGAAGGTTGAGTTGAAGAGCTGGGAAGCAGCTTATATGACATTATAACTTGAAATTCAGAATTTACGTGTCAATTGGACTTCCATGAGGAACTGATCTTTAGACACCTTAAGCATAGGGTATATATTGTATAACAATTGTGAAAGCTAAATCACTATATAATTGATTACCAAATTAAAATAACAAATATGGCAATAGAGGTAGGATAAAAAAAGTAATAAACCATGGCTGGATTTCTTTATTTTTTTTTCCTTTTCCTTTTGCTTTTTTTTTTATTTTATTTTTTTATATAGTATAGCTGAAGTGTATAAGAAAAAGAATACAGTATGACCCTTATAAAATAACCAATTCCAGGAATAGTTCCTAAAAATAGTTCAGTGGGAAATTACTACTAAAGTACCTGATTTAAAAGTCATTTTCATTTTGTTTTGCTGTAAATATAAAAAGTAGATCGTACTCTGATAGACTGTGTGAATTATAAAGATATCAAATATGTAAAGACACTTATTTAATGTTTTGGCCACATTTTTATGTAAATGATATGCCCCTAACACAATCTGTGAAACAATTACACAACAAGACATAGAAGAACTGTATGAAACATTGGTTAATTCCAAATTCCACTTTGCCGAAATTCATGCTGTCTCGCTGGCCCTGAAGTATCATCAGCAATAAAATTAGCATCTTTTGAATGTTCGTCATCTGTACATTTTGTATCCAACCCTTAATCCATCAGCTAAATGAAGTTGTTACACTAAATATGAAAAATATATATAGTGCTTCATCTAAATACGTCTCCCTGTGGAATACCTTAATGTTGAGCGCGGAACATACAGTCTCATCTGTCGACAGTGGATTTCAACACTTGTGACATTCTAATTAAACACGTTATACTTTCTGGTCTATCTCATGATGAGCTGTAGATCATGAAAAGATGGACATGGGGCTGTTAATTAAATTTCTCAGATCTGAATTTACATGTCTATACAGTGTCACCTTATGCTTTGCACGTATTATTATAGAATAGTTTATACCTCTCTGTTGATTGCTCTTTATTACTCTTCAAGGTCCATCTTCATACATTTCTCCAAAACTTCTTACAGGTAGCCCGGCTTTTTCAAGCAGTACAGTTTGAGTGGCCAATTATGCAATAATTATGGAAAAGTAAGATTTTCTAAAAAGGACTTCTTGAATAGGTTCTTCCTTGGAAGTAATGAAGTATTGCTAGTGGGGTGTTTAACTGCTAAGACCCCCATAATGTCCAGAATGAGGAGGACACTGTGCAAGTTAAAGGGAACTTGTCATAATTTCTTGCTGTCTGAACCAGGGTTCATCAGGGCAGTTCCTGGCAGCTTCTTCCTGCTCTACCAGCCCTGATTAATCTCTGCGTGATCTATCCATCAAGGCGTATGGGCCAGACAGAAAGGACTGCGGACTGCCCTGACCACTCGTGGTTTAGACTGCTTGAAAGTAATGACGCCATCCTTTTAAGCTCAGTTTTTTTCTTTTACCACCGTCCCTGTCTGAGAGCAAGATGCCTTCAGCTTTTTTCCAAATGCATATGGGGTACATTTTTTAAAAGTGTGTAATATTTTTTGCCTTTAATAAATCCCCACAATAGGTCCTCCATCTTGAAAAAGCAACACTCATGGTATTATGCTACGTGTGGGAATGCAAAACAGCCTAATTTTCCTTAAAGCATTTTCTGTGCAAAATGTATTGATAAACTATTCTCAAGATAGGTAATTGATATCAGATGCATGAGGGTTCAACATCTGGCACCCTTGCTAATAAGTGGACAGCATTATACATTCTTTAGGTCATCAATACATTTTGGTCAGAAAACTCCTTAATGGAGCTGTGTTGCAGTTCCCTGTTCTGAGGAAGATGATGAGACCTTGTTTTTGGTCAACTGTGGTCTTATTGATTGGCCCCAATATTCTGTCAATATGCGTTAACATAAAAAATGGAAATACCTCTTTAAATCTATGGTAAATGATCTTCCAATTTTCTTATATCCAAGTTAAGCTGGATGTTCTCACATCCATGGAAGGAGAATAGCCAGATATACCTAATCTATACAACTCACAAGGTTTGCTACTGAATCCAGCTGAGACATTATGGTATGAAGCATACAAAGTATGTTTCGCGAGGAATTTATTCTTGCTCTATCTAAGTATGTGAAAGAAGTGTAGGACTAACAGTAGGCCAGCAACTGATTTCAGGTCAAAACAGAAGAGATAAGAAGTCCTAAGAGCTGACTGACTAGACCTAAGTAAATAAACATTTAGAATTAAGATGCTGGAATTAAAGTCAGGGGACCTTGAAAAACTCTCTAGAAGAGCCAATACATTTTTGGGGTCCACATAGAAATTACTGGAAAATTATGTCCAAAGCTAGCAGCCATGTGGTTACTTGGAGAGCCACCTATGAATATATCTAGCACTCAACTCCACAAAACTAAGTGATGTCTTTGGTAAGAGAGGTGACTAAGAATTCGATGGTCACACCGGCTGCGCTCCAAAGATTCTGTGTGCAGATTGGAGAAACTTCCAGAACTTCAACCATGACTGCAGCATTCCACCACATTTAGGCTTTATGGCAGAGTGGCCAAAAAATAGAAGCACCTAAAGGCCATTGTCTCCACAACACCCCTGCATCGTATCTACCTTACACTCCCCTACTTGTGTTGTATCCACTTATATTGGATCTCAATGAAAAGACAAATATAGCAATCTGAAGAGTGAGTGACGCATTCTTTTCTCTATGCATATTCAATATACTGAACAAATCGATTTTCCTATTTTCAGAATTATTAAACTCTCAAGATATAGAAGAATCACTCTCTTCACATCTAAAGTCTGCAGACACTCCTCAGAATTAGGATTGGACAAAAATGTAGACAAAAATATATGTCTCTAGTAAAGGAGAACTCCAGAATATAAAAATTGTCCCCCATACTGCCGGCAGTAAAAAAATAAAGATGTACATACCTTCCTCCGCTCCTCCGGTAACCGGCTCCTGTGATCTTCTTCCTGGTTGCTAGTGGTCGGCGAGTCATACTGCACTCAGCCAATTACTCTGCCGCTCAGCCTATCGCCTGCCGAGTCGGGACTTCACTGTGCCGGTGATTGGCTGAGCGCAGTATGACTCGCCGACCACCAGCAACCAGGAAGAGGATCGCGGCAGAGACCGGAGCCCCGGGGGAGCGGAGGAAGGTATGTACATCTTTATATTTTTTACTGCCGGCAGTATGGGGGACAATTTTTATATTCTGGTTTAGGTCTGAAAGTGGGTAAGGTTCTCAGACGATCCAACATGATCTTTAGATAAGGGGACTTAGATGAAAGGGCCTGTAGTTCTCAGAGTCTCTTAGCTGACATGATAGCCTTAAAAATAATACTTTACATGATAACTATTTTATGACGGCAATATCAAGTGGTTTAAGTGCTGAAGCTATTAATCCGTTTAAAACTACTGACAAGTCTCAAGAAGCAACAGGAGATTTAACTACAGGTCTATGATTCTATAAGGCCTTTAAAATGTCTTCTGATTAATTGTTCATTACCCAACGTAGCATCCCTAAAAGCATTTATAGAGGTCATATGGACTCTGAGTGTATCAGATTTTATCCCTTTTTTAAATCCATCTTGAAAAATTTGAAAAGGATAATGGGAAGAGTAATCTCTGAATGTTGTTTTTCCTGCAGCCATGCTGAAAATTTTCACCACATCCTAAAATAGATCTTATTAGTAGAAGATTTTCTTGCAGGTAGAAATTATTTCTTCAGATAATCCATTATCTTAGTTTATTTCTCTCATAAAGCAAGCTGTCAGATGGAGCTTGTGTAGATGTGGATGGTAGAGTCCTTGTTGAGCAAGTAGATCTTGATGACATAGGAGTTTCAAATATTTGCCTTTTAATTGTTTCAAGAATACTGGAAACCAGGCCATTCGAGGGCAGAATGAGGCAAGCAAAATGATTTTGGGATTCTCTCAAACCCATCTTGGTCAGGATCTATGTTATAACCACCGGAGAACTAGAGGAAATATGTGAATTAATTTGTGTCCATGGCAACATAGAAGCTTCCCACCAATCTGGATAATCTTTTATTTTTTATTTTTTTCTATATCAAGGAGCAAAACCTGTTGACTTGATGATTGCTCTTTGTGGCCATGATGTCCCACTGGGGACAACCCATTTGCGAACTAGGAAATGAACTACTGCCTCTGCCAATGTCAGGATCTTCCTGAATTGGTCCAACAGGATACGGGACCT
This sequence comes from Hyla sarda, assembly GCF_029499605.1. Classification (NCBI taxonomy): domain Eukaryota; kingdom Metazoa; phylum Chordata; class Amphibia; order Anura; family Hylidae; genus Hyla; species Hyla sarda. Next base: position 33,535,891 of record NC_079197.1, read on the forward strand.
TGCAACCTCCTGCTGCTTATCCTAAACATCAACGGTGTCAGACTGGATGGTGTAACACTAGTGTTAAATTTCACATATTTTTTAGCAAATATTTGCAATGCCATGATTTCTCACTTAACATTTTTGTCCCCCGTTTTGTCGAAAATGTTGCCTCCAACCATCACATACCATATTTTTTGCCGTAAAAGTTGGTGCGTCTTATACGGCGAATACACACACCTATCGCGGTGGTCCCTGCGGCCATCAACGGCCGGGACCCGCGGCTAATACAGGACATTACCAATCGCGGTGATGCCCTGTATTAACCCTTCAGACGCAGCGATCAAAGCTGACCGCCGCGTCTGAAGGGAAAGTGACACTAACCCGGCTGCTCAGTCGGGCTGTTCGGGACCGCCGCTTTGAAATCGCGGCTTCCCGAACAGCTTACAGGACATCGGGGGGGACCTTACCTGCCTCCTCGGTGTCTGCTCCGTGCTACGATCCCTTTCATGGCCGGCGCTCTCCTTCGACGTCGCCGCGCACGCCGTCCCGTCATCCAATAGGAGCGGCGTGCGTAGCGGCGTGATGACGGCGACGGAGAGCGTGGATCCCGGGGAAGAAGACGTCCGGAACGTCGGGGACAACACAGGGACGCGGCGACAGTGACGAGGCTTCCCGAACAGCTTACAGGACATCGAGAGGGACCTTACCTGCCTCCTCTGTTTCTGCTCCGTGCCAGGATCCCCTTCATGGCCGGCGCTCTCCTTCGACGTCGCCGCACATGCCGTCCCGTCATCCAATAGGAGCGGCGAGCATAGCGTCGTGATGACGGCGATGGAGAGCATGGATCCCGGGGAAGAAGACGTCTGGAGCGTCGGGGACGCGGCGACAGCGATAGAGCGACATCCAGGGCAGCGGTGACAGGTCCGGAGTGGCGGGGACACGTGAGTACTACCTCCTATCCAGTGGTCTTCAACCTGCAGACCTCCAGATGTTGCAAAACTACAACTCCCAGCATGCCCGGACAGCCAACGGCTGTCCGGGCATGCTGGGAGTTGTAGTTTTGCAACATCTGGAGGTCCGCAGGTTGAAGATCACTTTTGGGTTCAGAATCTTTTCTTTCTAGATTTTGCACCTTTAAAATTGGGTGCGTCTTATATGCCGGTGCGTCCTATAGGGCGAAAAATACGGTAAGGTATATGTGGCTCACAAGGTAGAAAAGGTTGGGTACCTCTATAAGCCTTATCGATATTATAGTATGAATAATGTTACAGTCATGGCCAATTTAATTTAATGTGAATCCGTATGTTCTATAACATGGTGAACAATACATGTGTGGAAGGTGTTAAGTTTATCTGATTCTGCACTCGCTATACATTGTATGAGAAGTGTGCTGCATTAGATCTTGAATTGTTTCCTTATTGTTACCCGATGTGGCTACACAATGTTCTTTTGAAGATTTTCCATGCAGATCATTCTACAAGATAACCTTTTGGCCTTGTGGGAAATGTGTGTTATACGGAGAAATCTCTGCGAGCGCTGACAAAGAAGCAGCTAATGAAAGCCACCCCATCATTTCTTTTTTTGTTGTTGCCCCAGCCGGTCTTTTTGCCACTGTTAGGAAATCTATCTGTTCTGAAACCTAAACCTTTGTGCCCAAGGAAAATTTTAGCCCTTTTTACCAATTTATTTTAGTATTTGTTTTTATTTAGCCATAATCCTCATCATGATCACACACGGTAAAGTCAGTCATTGCCAGGTACAAAAGTAGAAGCTAAGAAGGTTTGCTTGTTGCTCTTAATTCAATTGACCACAACTAGAGATGAGCGAACTTACAGTAAATTCGATTCGTCACGAACTTCTCGGCTCGGCAGTTGATGACTTATCCTGCATAAATTAGTTCAGCTTTCAGGTGCTCCGGTGGGCTGGAAAAGGTGGATACAGTCCTAGGAAAGAGTCTCCTAGGACTGTATCCACCTTTTCCAGCCCACGGGAGCACCTGAAAGCTGAACTAATTTATGCAGGATAAGTCATCAACTGCCGAGCCAAGAAGTTCGTGACGAATCAAATTTACTGTAAGTTCGCTCTTCTCTAACCACAACCATAGAAAAATAGATAAATCTTGTAAAACCTTTTTGCACTGACCACAGGTCCTCTTGGAGTAGTCCATCAAGGGCCTTTTTTTTTTACACAGGACATGGGCTGCAGAAAACGAACGCCCATCTCGCTGGTCGGGGATTTTTTAGAGCAGCAGGGCAGAACAAATTATCTGGATCATACATACGACCTTTTAAATTCTTCGTTACCAGCCTTAGATACTTTGTTTACACAGGGCGATGTGTACCTTATAGTGATGTTTTTATTGGGTGCATTAAAAAATGTGATCAGCAGACGAATGAGCATCTGCTTGTTCATCAACTGATCACTAGCCCTTTTACACAGGCAAAAACTTTTTTATATATATCAACTGGCTCCAGAAAGTTAAACAGATTTGTAAATTACTTCTATTAAAAAATCTTAATCCTTTCAGTACTTATGAGCTTCTGAAGTTAAGGTTGTTCTTTTCTGTCTAAATCCTCTCTGATGACACGTGTCTCGGGAACCGCCCAGTTTAGAAGAGGTTTGCTAAGGGGATTTGCTTCTAAACTGGGCGTTTCCCGAGACACGTGTCATCAGAGAGGACTTAGACAGAAAAGAACAACCTTAACTTCAGAAGCTCATACGTACTGAAAGGATTAAGATTTTTTAATAGAAGTAATTTACAAATCTGTTTAACTTTCTGGAGCCAGTTGATATATATATATATATATATATATATATATATATATATATATATATATAAAAGTTTTTGCCTGGATAACCCCTTTAAGTTACAGCTGTTATCTGTAGAGGGAAACTGCTGATGACCACTAAAATGTATTATTATATAGGTCAGATTAATGAAGGCTAGCACAATATTTGACTCTGATTATGTCTTTTAGAGCCACTATCTTATACAGTGTTCCCTCAACTTACAATGGCCTCAACATACAATAGTTTCAACATACAATAGTCTTTTCTAGACCATTGTAACTTGAAACCAGACTCAACATACAATGCTTTGGAATCTGCGAAAAGTGTCAATGGCTGGAAGAACCAACCAATCAGAATGGATATTTCACTGGTAAAACCCCTGTGCATGCACTGACTGATGTCTGGTAGCGCCCCCTACAGTACAGGGAGGTATTACATGTTCTGTACTCTTTACCTGTGCTAGGGTTAGCTGCTCCTTTGGGCATCAGGTGAGGGCATGATACTTTTTTAGGACATTGTGTGTTCTGTACAGGATCCTGAAGAAGCTCCTGTACTCTACATAGACCAGTGTTTCCCAAAAATGGTTGCCTCCAGCTGTTGCAAAACTACAACTCCCAGCATGCCCGGACAGCCAAAGGCTGTCCGGGCATGCTGGGAGTTGTAGTTTTGCTACAGCTGGAGGCAACCATTTTTGGGAAACACCGACCTAGACAGTGATTTACAGCTCCCAGCAGATCTTTCTTACTTTTATATGTAAGGATTTGCTTTATCTGTATTAGTTATCTACTTATTTATGTTTAATCCTCACTTTTTCCTATTTTTGGATGACATTTTGGTGGCTTCAGAACCAATTACCAGGTTTCCATAGAGTTATTGTGTCAACATATGATGGTTTCAACATACAATGGTCATCCTGGGACCGATTAATATTGTAACTTGAGGGACCACTGTATTATGTTGTCCTGCTTCTGTGGTATTGTATATTGCACTTCACTCAAGACGGAGAGACCTCTCACTATGACTTCCGTTGGGCCAGTCCTACCGTGTTTCTCCGAAAATAAAACCGAGTCTTATATTAATTTTAGACACAAAAAAACACACTAGGGCTTATTTTCAGCATAGGGCTTATTTATTTATGGGGGGGGGGGAGGGAATGTGGAGGATGGGGGCTGTGGGAGTGTGGAGGATAGGGGGCTGTAGCAGTGTGGAGAATGCCACACCCCCCCATCTTCCACACTGCTACAGCCCCCCATCCTCCACACTGCAATACAGCCCCCCATCCTCCACACTGCTATACAGCCCCCCATCCTCCACACTGTTATACAGCCCCCCATCCTCCACACTCCTGCAGCCCCCCCATCCTCCACACTCCTGCAGCCCCCCATCCTCCACACTGTTATACAGCCCCCCATCCTCCACACTCCTGCAGCCCCCCCATCCTCCACACTCCTGCAGCCCCCTCCATCCTCCACACTGCTACAGCCCCCCATCCTCCCCTTCCCCCGTCGTCCTCCACACTCCTACAGTGCCCCCCACCCCTCTGCCATAATAAACCAGCACTTCCCCACCTTCATAGCGTCCGCAACTAAAGCTGCAGCTCTCGGCGGCGGCGGGATCTCCTTCTGCTGCTTACTGGTAGCAGCCGGGGCAGGGACATGTCCGTGACATCGGGCGTGCATACGCGCAGACGTTTTAAAGCGACAGTGTCCCTTCCCCGGCTCATTTAACTTGCCAAGGGACTAGCCAAAGGGGGAGGGCGGGGGGGGGGGGGGTCGCATTACTGGCTGCCCCGGTCCCGATCTGGACCGCGGTCCGCCAGTTGAGTACCCCTGGCCCTAGGTCTTATTTTCGGGGTAGGGCTTATATTGCAGCCCACCCCGATAATCCAGCTAGGGCTTATTTTCGGTAGGGTGTATTTTCGTGGAAACAGGGTACCTTTAACAAGCTGCTTCATTTCAGATATAATCATAAAACCATACATATGTGTCTGGTGCCATCAGTTGCTCCTTGCGATGTGTCTGTGTGCTAGACAGAAATACATGATATGCTCATGAAAATGTGTATAACTTTATCTTCAATTGTGCTTAGCTAAGGTGTAATACAACTGTCTGTACTTAGCTAATATAAGTGAACCCAGGCTACGATAATTGTGTGGCAACTAATATGGCCATAAGTTAACACCCCTAATAGCATACTACTAAGTATTCCCAAGCTTTTTGATGGCAATTATATCGACCTATGCAGTACAATGGCACCTCCTCTGCTGCTTTTACTAGGTAGAATTGAGGTCAGGATTTTAAGAAAGCTCATTGACTGAGGTATAGGAGATGTTGTGGGTTTTCAGACAATGAAATCTATTTTCAGTTGTCTAATAAATTAACATATATTGGTAAATAAAGTTATTGGGGGAGACTTATCAAAACCTGTCCTGAGGAAAAGTTGCTGAGTTGCAACCAATCAGATGAATTCTTTCATTTTTGAAAAGGCCTCTGAAAAATGAAAGAAGCGATCTGATTGGTTGCTATTGGTAACTCAGCAACTTTTCCTCTGGACATGTTTTGATAAATCTCCCCCATTGTGCTACCTTTCTGTGGCCTTTATGCTTTCCTTCTGCTTTTGATGCAGACTCTTGTGTCTTCATTAACCCAACATCCTGTTTATGTGAACACTCTAGCTAGGAATTCAGCTAACTCTAGAAGAAGGTTTTATAGTCTAAAAGGAGTAGTAGGAGGAGGAAGATGGAGGGTGAATTCTTAGCTAGACTGTACCCAGGAACAGGATGTCTGTTACAGGTTGTACACCAAACAAAAAATTGGGCTGCATCAAAAGCAGAAGAAAAGCATGAAATTGTAAGGACTGCTTGAACGAGAGCTACTTATATGGTATTACTCTCCATTCCTGTTAATAGAGTGGGGTCACATTATTAAATTTCTTTTGATGGTAAGAGGTAAATTATAGATTTTGATTACATGTGTTCATGGATTCTCACAGTACAGACCTGTTTATTCAGTAATATTGATTATATTTGTTTTCTTTTCCAGTGCTCCGATGCCCTACCTCATAGGAATACACTCAAGCCTAATGGAAGTAAGTTATTTCTATGTGTATGATTATAAGTTCTAGTTGTAATTTGCTCACATTGCTCTAAGAGCTCATGCATACAGCCACATTATAACTTCTTAGAAAAGCTGTAAGGGCTTCCATAGAAGTGCATGAACTGAGCACTTGCATAGCTTTAGAAACATAGATGAATGATCATATGATTCATCTAGTCTGCCTCATATAATTTCCTCTTTGTGTTTGTCTTAGGATTGGTATATATTAATCCCAAGCATGCTTAAATCACCTAATAAGGATTTACCAACCTCATCAACTGGAAGGTTATCCCTGGCCTCTAATAGTCTTTCTTCGATAGGAAAATATGTTTTTGACACTGGCCCCACCTCCTCCCCAACTAACTTCAAATTGTTCTTGTATTTTTGTTTCTTAAAATCCACTCCCTCTTGAGATTTATTCAACAAAGTTTTCATTGGGGCTAAATGTGAACTTTACTTCCTGGCTCACCACTCGATCCGAGAGATGGGCTCCTTTGTAAGTCAATGTTGCCATCTCCTGCATGAAGCCTTGAGTGATGTACACAGCCTCAAACTTCTCCCTGCTATATCTATAGATTAGTGGTAGTCTCATCACCTGAGACCCTGACAGATTGAAACTTTTTCAAACTGTGTTTTCTAAGTGAATGTAATGTTTTAAGTCTTTCCTGATGTTTTATGTCTAAGACCTTCTCTAATTCTTGTAAGCCGTTTTTGGCACTGTTTTCATTATCAGTGTCTTTTTGAAGTTAAGACCTACAAAAATTAACAAAACGTATTGTGGATGTGGTCTCTCTACAACCCTTTACAGTGGGAACACAATCTTCTTCCTACTGGTTATGCATTTAGCTCTGAAGCCAAGCATTTGACTTGTACCGTTCATTGGAAAACCTTCTCCTGTGTGATTTAAAGACATAGAATACAATGTTGGACTGCATAACTGTGTGTGTGTGTGTGTATACAGGGCCCAAGTCCTGAAGGAACCTGTGATAACGGAGTTCCTGAACTTTTTCTACAGCAGGAACACCGTTCCCATTAGCAGGAGTCCTGTGAGACCTGCCCTTGAGTGGAAATCTTGGGTGGGTTCCTGTCCTTTTTTTTTTTTTTCCAGGACTTGACCCCTGCGTGTGTGTGTGTTATACATATATATATATATATATATATATATATATATACAGCAACAAGAGACAAGAGAATACAGCAGCACACTGCTAGCACAAAGATATAGATGAAACATGAGTATATAGATAAAACATGAGTATATAGATAGAACATGAAAAGCTATACAGCTGTAATGCAATAAATGAAGATAGGAAACTATGAAATTATGAGGTACTTAGCTTGCAAATTTGGCGCCAAATAGCGTGGACCGTCCCACCACGGTAAAGTGACCTCATTCTGCGACGGACCCTACACTGTGTATATGCCTCTGTGTGAACAGTACAGCAGGCATTGCAAGGTCTGAAACATCCAAGGCACCTAATATACACCTAATAGAGGTGGGTGATGTGCAGGAGCCAACATGGAGGTAGCCACTCCCCCGTATGTGTAATACAACCAAAGAATAAGTTGCCCAGCACTATTAATTCCAAACTATTGTAAAAACCTGGCTTGCAGGTGCAGGCTGCTGGGCTAAATATACAGCAACAAGAGAATACAGCAGCACACTGCTAGCACAAAGATATAGATGAAACATGAGTATATAGATAAACATGAATATATAGATAGAACATGAAAAGCTATACAGCTGTAATGCAATAAATGAAGATATGAAACTATGAAATTATGAGGTACTTAGCTTGCAAATTGTTTGGTTGTATATATATATATATATATATATATATATATATATATATATATATATATATATAATATAATATTTATTCAAACCTTCACCTTTTCTGTGCACTCTCCATGCAAATGGTTTGGCTTTTTTAGACAATGTATGTTAGTAGCAACAATAGTTCTAGAGGAGTTCTAGAGGGCAATAGCTCCACATATATGCAAACTGAATAACAAAAAATTATTATGGAACAAATGTGTCCTTGTCAGTGGTACCACAACAAACAACACCTATCCAAGTTTATCATAAATATGGTGTCACTGGTATATAAAGTTTCCCTTTTACTCATATTGAAATGAAAATAACATTGGAACTGGAGAGTCAAACATTGAGCTGTCAACATCTAACTCGAGCTATCGTTTCCAAGCTTCTTCAGTTTGGCATACCGGTACTCTTAAAAGTTTGGGTACCACTTATGAATTGAAACAGTGTCGTAAGTGTTTTGTTCTCATGGCCAGGGCCTCTACGTCCATTCTCACTTTCCGCCTAATTGTAGATATCCAAATTTATTAGGACATAGGCCTGTTGTTACCGATAGCAATTAATCTACTTTGCTATGCACAGGAACTTTCAGGGCGACTGCCCCCAAATCAGTATAGTGTAGCCTGGGCACAGAGATGAATTTATAGTTACCAGACCTCAAAAGAAGCAGTCTCATTGTTTGCTATGGGCAACTGCTTCACTTTTCCTCTGCCATGGTTTTGATAAATCACCTCCACCATCTGTAATATTAATATCATCATTACTTGTGAACTTTCCGAATAGAGTTTGGACATCAGAATTGAGGAATCCTTTAACAAGTTCCTCTTTTCGGTATGTGTTTGCTCACCAATGCAGTCATCTTTAGTGTGTGCCCTTCTGCTGCAGCCCTGTTGTCAAAAACTGCTAAATAAAGATGTCATTATCCACCCAAGTCACTGAGATGGAACTAGACAAACTTACAAATGCACCATTTATTTTGTTTTTTTTGTCTGTACAGGAGATGAGAAGTTCTTGGAAGGTTGCATCTGGCCTTAAATTTTTGAGTCTCTTAAACATACATTATAGAGCGTTTTCAGTATACTTTGCTGAAGAGATGAGGGAATTGTGAAAAGACATAAAGATGTAGCTGGCTGTACGAGGGATAAGTCATTATTTTATTTTTATAGTGCTAGGCATACTGAAACTGACACAATTGATTAGTGCGGAGAAAGTATTGTACGATTCCTTTATAAATCGGGAACTAATCCGTCAGCAGCACATCAGCTCTGTCACTAAGGCCAGATTATATTACTTGTTCTGCGTCTCGGGGAATTTGATGAAAAGCCTTGAGCGTACTCTGCTTGTTCTCTGTCAGATATTAGGACCAAGACATGGCTCAGTTTACGTGCACTGCAGAAGCATGGCTTGATTATTTCCTGTGTTTGATCACAGTAGGGTGCCACAGCATTCATCCTGCAAAAAGCTGTCTGCTATTTATGAGTTAATAAAGGCCAATGAAATTTCTGCACAGGTAGAAATTATTAGGCTCATTATGAGGATCTTGCACTCTCGGGGTCTCGCTCTCTCTTCCCTACTATTCTAAAAGCACAAAGAAAAAACAATTGGTAGAAGATGATGCTTGAACACTATCTGTGGTGTCAGTTCTGTCCTGCCGAAAAGAGCCATAAAGGACAAAGATGGCTGCTCTTACTACCTGGGATATAGCGCATATTATTCGGAGAACATTTGCTGTTTCCCCCCCCCCCCCCTTCATTCTCTGTAGCCTATGAATAGACGATGTAGACACTAAGTGCACAAAAGGGATGCCTTTTAGATGTAAGTAATCTGTTTCCACACTGATATGCTAACTTTATTCCATTTACAATGAAATGTCTAGTTTTATTAGAATATGTCAAATATGCCAGTAATTAAAAAAAAAAAAATCTGATACCATTAAGGAAGCCTTTACACCTGTTATAAGATCCCTGGAGAGAGTACCCAGCCCTAGTCTGTGGGAAATCATCCCACATTAAGGGGGTACTCCGAAGCATGTTTTCAAATCAATGGCTGCTGGAAAGTTATACTGAGTTTTAGCTTACTGCTATTTAAAAATCGTAATCCTTCCAGTACTTATCAGCTGCTGTATGCTCCAGAGAGGAAGTCGTAAAGCTCTTTATAGTCTGAACACAGTGCTCTCTGCTAAAACTTGTTTGTCTGTGTCAGGAACTGTCCCGAGCAGAAGCAGATCCCTAAAGCAATCCTATCATGCTCCAGACAGTTTCTGACGGCAGAGAGCACTGTGGTCAGACTGGAAAGAACTACACAACTTCCTCTGTAGTATACAGCAGCTGATAAGTGCTGGAAGGGTTATGATTTAATTTACAACTTTTTGGCACCAGTTGATTTTAAACCTTTTTTTTTTTTCTTTCCACAATACCCCTTTAAGGTAATATAGGGGTACAGGGGGAAAAAAAACACTAATACATCCAGTGTGGCATTGTAAACCAGCACAGAAGTTTTATCTTGGCCTGTTATAATACACCTTGGTGACTACAATGCCACACTTCACAGCTCCTAGATGAGACCTAACAGTATGTCTAAGGCTGAGTTCACACTAAGTTTTGTCCCATAGGGGACCGCATACGGCAGGGGGAGCTGAAAACTTGCGGTCCCGTATGTCATTCATTTCATTGAGCCGACCGGAGTGAAACACTGACTGCGGTTGGCTCATTTTTGTCCCGTATGCGGTTTTCCACCGGACCTGAAATCGTAGTCGACCACGATTTTCGGTGCGGTGGGAAAACCGCATGCGGGGCAAAAATGAGCCAACCGCAGTCAGTGTTTCACTCCGGTCGGCTCATTGAAATGAATGACATACGGGACCGCATACGAAGGCATACGGGATCGCAAGTTTTCAGCTGCCCCTGCCGTATGCGGTCCCCTATGGGATAAAACGTAGTGTGAACCCAGCCTAATACAACTTACTGATTCTAACAAGGCACTACATGTGATCACAACCTTATAAACTATGTAACAATATTGTATATTATATGTATTAAATAGTTTCATTTTGGGAATTTCAAATGTGCAAACATGTTCATTTACATCAAGAATTAATAGACACTGGGGAATATACTAAGAGACATTTATGAAAAATGACTTGCATATAGGGTGCTTTATAAGGGGACATCAATGTAAATGTGTGATAACAATCTAGCACTTGTGAAAGGATGTTAACATTTACATATAGTTCACTAAAGGTCCAGGAACACCTATTAAATATCCTAACAAAATCCAGTTATTTAGTTTATTGGTATTTTGTTATTGCTGGAACGTACCAATGAACCAAACTCTATTTACATCATGAGATTAAGGTGTTATGCCAATATCAATAGTTAGCCCCCCCATTTGTAGGATAGGGTATAACAAGTTGATGGGGTCTAACCGCTAAAACCCACACACATCTTGAGAATGGAGGAAAATTGTCCCTTGAATGAATCAAGTGCAATGTGCAACAAGGATTTAGAAGTGCCATAGACAATGAATGGAGAACTGGCCACCTATATGTGGGGCTTTCCATTCACCCTGGGCAAAATATTTCACTTATTAAGATTGGTAGGGGTTCCAGCGGTTGGACCCTGTCAGCTAGTTATCCTCTGTCCTGCAGTTAGGGATAATTTTTAATCTTGAAATTACCCCTTTAACCCTTAACCAACATCCTTTTGTACAGTATTTACAAGGCAGAGGTCACAGAGAAAAGCATGGTGTAGATGCAGAAGCTGAACTTGCACCATACACAATAGATATCAGCTGTAACATAGAGATTTTACTGTGCGGTAATGCCTGGAATCTAGGTGAGAAACCATTATACCTGCTTTAGCCACTTAGATGTTGTGGACAGCATCAACTATGTTGCCTAAGCCTTTAAACAGAGGAAGGCAGCTGCCTTTGTCACATGATTGCGCCCCCTCACAATGTGTGGTGCCTTTGAACCATTGCAGCCACAGGTCAAACAGAAGGCCTCAAGTCTGCCTTTATAGTAAAGCACCTGTCTAGGTGAGCATGATCAAGCCTAATATACTGTAATACAGAAGTATTGTTATGTATTCTACAATCACTTGGTAAAGTAAATAAATGCAGCAAAAAGCTTAATAAAATGTTCAGCCATATTAAGTAAAAAACAAATACCAGTAATTAGTTATTTTTTTATGCAAAAAAAAATGCATTATTGTGGAATAGACCACTGTACACAGATAATAGAGGTGAAAGTCTAATTATTCTCATAAACAGTCAGTTAAAGGGGTTATCCCAACTGGCAATGAATGGTTACAGTCTCCATGATCAGGGAGTTATTGCCTATGCTTTGGATAGGGGATAAACTTGCCAATTGGGAAAACCCCTGTAACTGAGGAGGTTTCTTTCCATTTCTGCTACAAGGTGCAAAGAAAGGCAGCATTAAGTACCGTATTTTTCGCCGTATAAGACTCACTTTTTCTTCCCCAAAACTGGGGGGGGAAAGTTGGTGCGTCATATACGGCGAATACCTGCGGCCATCAACGGCCGGGACCCGAGGCTAACACAGGACATCACTGATCGAGGTGATGCCCTGTATTAACCCTTCAGACGTGGCGATCAAAGCTGACCGCCGCTTCTGAAGCGAAAATAACACTAAGCCGGCTGCTCAGTCGGGCTGTTCGGGACCGCCGTGGTGAAATCGCGGCGTCCCGAACAGCTTACAGGACACCGGGAGGGACCTTACCTGCCTCCTCTGTGTCTGCTCCGGGCCGGGATCCCCTGCATGGCCGGCGCTCTCCTTCGACGTCATCACGTCGTCGCGCACGCCATCCCGTCATCCAATAGGAGCGGCGTGCGTAGCGACGTGATGACGGCGACGGAGAGCGTGTATCCCGGGGAAGAAGACGTCCGGAGTGTCGGGGAAACCACGGGGACTCAGTCACAGCAATGGAGCAACATCCAAGGCAGCGGTGACGGGTCTGGAGCGGCGGGGACACGTGAGTACGACCTCCTATAACAGTGGTCTTCAACCTGCGGACCTCCAGATGTTGCAAAACTACAACTCCCAGCATGCCCGGACAGCCAACATCTAGAGGTCCGCAGGTTGAAGACCACTGTTGGGTTCAGATTTTTTTTTTTTCTAGATTTTGGACCTTTAAAATAGGGTGCGTCTTATATGCCGGTGAGTCCTATAGGGCGAAAAATACGGTAAGTACTAAAATATTCTTTTTCACTGCTCTTTAGTATTGCCCGTTGATCTATTAATGGTGAACCTTCTCTTTTAAAGGGAAATGATCATCTGCTACCAAAAAAAAAGTAACTTTGTCCCTTGTCTATAATTAATATTTTATCATTTATATAATGGTTTACAAAAGACTCTAGCAACATTGTGAAGTATAATATTGTATGTATTGATATTAGAAGAACCTGGAGTTCATACAAGCTGACTCTTAGGTATTGTCTTCTGGAAACTATATTTAAATAGCCACTAACCTTTTAATATACTTTGCAGAAAGAGGTGGCACTTACCAGGCTTGTATTAATCCAATGTTTAATTAATGGCGGTGTTACTATATGCAGGCTCCATACTTAGCAGTAGAGATAAGCGAACTTACAGTAAATTGATTCGTCACGTACTTCTCGGCTCGGCAGTTAATGACTTATCCTGCATAAATTAGTTCAGCTTTCAGGTGCTCCGGTGGGCTGGAAAAGGTGGATACAGTCCTAGGAAAGAGTCTCCTAGGACTGTATCCACCTTTTCCAGCCCACCGGAGCACCTGAAAGCTGAACTAATTTATGCAGGAAAAGTCATCAACTGCCGAGCCGAGAAGTTTGTGACGAATTGAATTTACTGTAAGTTCGCTCATCTCTACTTAGCAGTACACAGCTGGCCTTTTCACGTAACTCCTTTCACTTTGTCATACTCCCTAAGGAGGCCTCGGGAGTTATGTGAAACTGCCATAGGCCAGCTGTGTTTAGCTGGGCCTGCGTGTTGTAACACCACCATCAAATAGATGTTGGACTCTATTCATACAAGCCTAGTAAGTAACACCTCTTTATTTCTTGTATTTTGGTTGGCACCTATCTATCTTTTAGATAGCGTTCCATCTGGGGTGCTCTATTCTATTTCAACCAGCACTGTTAACCTCAAAGTGATTCAAAGGCAGTGACGGTCAGGTTGGTCTGTACATTAAAAACTTTAAAACTTTGCATAGATCTGTAATATGCACAACGTATGAGAAACTTTGCTATATACAGTCATGGCCGTAAATGTTGGCACCCCTGAAATTTTTCCAAAAAATTAAAGGGGTATTCCAGGCAAAACCTTTTTATATATATATATATATATATATATATGTATATATATATATATATATATATATTATATATATATAATCTCAACTGGCTCCGGAAAGTTAGACAGATTTGTAAATTACTTCAATTAAAAGATCTTAATCCTTCCTATAGTTATTAGCTTCTGAAGTTTTCTGTCTAACTGCTCAATGATGATGTCACGTCCCGGGAGCTGTGTATGATGGGAGAATATCCCCATAGGAACTGCACAGCTCCCGGGACGTGAGTCATCAGAGAGCAGTTAGACAGAAAACAACAACTCAACTTCAGAAGCTAATAACTATTGGAAGGATTAAGATTTTTTAATAGAAGAAATTTACAAATCTGTTTAACTTTCCGGAGCCAGTTGATATATATATATAAAAAAAGTTTTGGCCTGGAATACCCCTTTAAGTATTTATCACAGAAAAGGTTTGCAGTAACACGTGTTTTGCTATACACGTTTATTCCCTTTGTGTGTATTGGAACTAAACCAAAAAAGGGAAGAAAAAAAGCAAATTGGACATAATGTCACACCAAACTCCAAAAAGGGGCTGGGCAAAATTATTGGCACCCTTAACTTAATATTTGGTTGCACACCCTTAGGAAAAAAACTAACTTGAATCAGTCGCTTCCTATAACCATCAATAAGCTTCTTACACCTCTCAGTCGGAATGTTGGACCAATCTTCCTTTGCAACTTTCTCCAGGTCTCTCTTATTGGAAGGCGCCTTTTCCCAATAGCAATTTTAAGATCTCTCCACAGGTGTTCAATGGGATTTAGATCTGGACCCATTGCTGCCACTTCAGAACTCTCCAGCACTTTGCTGCCATCCATTTCTGGGGGCTTTTTGACTTATGTTTGGGGTCATTGTCCTGTTGGAAGACCGAAGATCTTGGACGCAAACCCAGCTTTCTGACAATGGGCTGTACAGTGCAACCCAAAATCCATTGGTAAACCTCAGATTTCATGATGCCTCGTACACATTCAAGGCACCCAGTGCCAGAGGCAGGGAAACAACCCCAAAACATCATTGAACCTCCACTATATTTCACTGTAGGAACTGTGTTCTTTTCTTTGTAGGCCTCATTCCGTTTTCAGTAAACAGTAGAATTATGTGCTTTACCAAAAAGCTCTATCTTGGTCTCATCTGTCCACAAGATGTTTCCCCAGAAGGATTTTGGCTTACTCAAGTTCATTTTGGCAAAATGTAGCCTTGCTTTTTTATGTCTCTGTGTCAGCAGTGGGGTCCTCCTGGGTCTCCTGCCATAGCGTTTAATTTCATGTAAATGTCAACAGATAGTTCGCGCTGACACTGATGCTCCCTAAGCCTGCAGGACAGCTTGAATATCTTTAGAACTTGTTTGGGGCTGCTTATCCACCATCCGGACTTTCCTGCGTTGACACCTTTCATAAATTTTTCTCTTCCGTCCATGCCCAGGGAGATTAACTACAGGGCCATGGGTTGTAAACTTCTTGATAATGTTGCGCACTGTGGACAAAGGCAAATCTAGATCTCTGGAGATGGACTTGTAAGCTTGAGATTGTTGATATTTTTCCACAATTTTGGTTCTCAAGTCCTCAGACAGTTTTTGTCTCTTCTTTCTGTTGTCCATGCTTAGTGTGGCACACACAGACACACAATGCAAAGACTAAGTGAACTTCTCTCCTTTTTATCTGCTTTCTTGTGTGATTTTTATATTGCCCACATCTGTTACTTGCCCGAGGTGAGTTTAAAGAGCATCACATGCTGGAAACAATCTTATTTTTTCCACAATTTTGAAAGGGTGCCAATAATTTTGTCCAGACCATTTTTGGAGTTTGGTGTGACATTATGTTCAATTTGCTTTTTTTTCTTCCCTTTTTTGGTTTAGTTCCAATACACACAAAAGGGAATAAACATGTATATAACAAAACATGTGTTATTGCAATCCTTTTCTGTGAGAAATACTTAATTTTCTTGAAAAATTTCACTGGTGCCAACATTTCCAGACAAGACTGTATCTTATGAGAGAATTTTTTTCTTTATTTACTTAATATTTAATATTTCTTTTTTTTTTTTATCAAGCCTCCTTCCCCTTATAAATTAACCATTCATTCAAAGGCAAATATGCTCAACTCAAAGCTACTAGTCTTCTGTCTTGCTAAAGTACAGCTCTGTAATGTCCTCTATGTTCCTGCTATGTCTGGGGGTGCTTTGGAGATATCAGGGAGCAGGATACCCTCTTCTGTGTGTCATGTTTTGGAGACTTCATAGAGGCTAACCACCAACTAGCTTAAAGGGGTACGCTGGTGGAAAACTTTTTTTATTTTTTATTTTTTTTATGAATTGGTGCCAGAAAGCTAAACACATTTGTAAATTACTTCTATTAAAAAAATATTTATCCTTTCAGTACTTATTAGCAGATGTATGCTACAGATGAAATTATTTGCTTTTTGAATTTCTTTTTTGTCTTGTCCACAGTGCTCTCTGCTGACACCTCTGTCCATGTCAGGAACTGTCCAGAGTAGCATAAGTTTGCTATGAGGATTTTCTCCTGCTCTGGACAGTTCCTGATATGGGCATCAGGTGTAAGCAGAGAGCACTGTGGACAAGACGAAAAAGAAATTTGAAAAGAAAAGAATTTCCTCTGTATCATACAGCTGCTGAAAAGTACTGAAAGGATAAAGATTTAGTAATAGAAGTATTTTAAAAATCTGTTTAACTTTTTGGCACCAGTTGATTAAAAAACATTTTTCTCCACCGGAGTAGCCCTTTAAAGGGGTACTCCGCCCCTAGACATCTTATCCCCTATCCAAAGAATAGGGGATAAGATGTCAGATTGCTGCGGTCCTGCTGCTGGGGAGCCCTGGGATCCCCGCTGCAGCTCCCCGCTCTCATTACAGCACAGAGCGAGTTCGCTCTGCAAGTAATGACGGGCAGTACAAGGGCCGGAGCATCGTTATGTCATGGCTCCGCCCCTCGTGACATCACAGCCCACCCCTTTCAATACAAGTCTATGGGAGGGGGCGTGGCGGTCGTCACGCCCCCTCCCATAGACTTGCATTAAGGGGACGGGCCGTGATGTCACGAGGGGCGGCGCCATGACGTCACACTGCTCCGTCCCCCGTATCGCCCGTCATTACGCACAGAGCGAACTCGCTCTGTACAGTAATGATAGCGCGGTGCCGCAGCGGGAATCCCAGGGCTCCCCAGCAGCGGGACCGCGGCGATCTGACATCTTATCCCCTATCCTTTGGATAGGGGATAAGATGTCTAGTGGCGGAATACCCCTTTAAAGAGGAAAACTAGTTAAAACATTTCATATATAAGTTAAATAGTGGTCAGAAATAGTGCAACTTCTTATCCTGAAAAGTACTAGAAAAAGAGAAGGCACTTTTTTATTAAAATGCCTCTTATAATATGCTGCCTTTTAGGGAACACCCCATTTACTCAATGGTCTTCATCTGTATGACTTACGTCATTACAATTCTAAACGTTGCTTTCAGTTCTTTCTGTAGCAGCAATAAATAGACTCACTTTAATGATATTAGGCACTAAAATATTCACTTATTTTAACTGCAGGTAGTTTATCTTCTTAGAGGATTTTTTTTTTTTAGGAATTGGATCCCATAGTTTTATAAACCAATGTTGCTCTCAAAGTTATTGTTTGTGTAGGAGATGAGGAGAAGAAAGAAAAAAACACTCTGGTTGGCATTTATAGATTGAGCTCTGTACTTCAAAAAGCATCCAATTTAGCTCACAGATAAGTTCACTTTCTCCATTATGGACTAAAAAAAAATCTCAATGGGCTATTTGATCTGCTATTTACTGGTAAGTAAAGTCTAATTTGCAGAGTTATCTCTGTAGAAAGGGAAGCCTTAGACGGACAATTACATTAGTGTACTCGAGAGAAGCTGCTCAGTGATACTAAAAGTATTGAGTCTACATGCATGTCCTCTGAAAAAGCAGATAAACCAGAGGTAAACGCGGTAAAAAGCAAAAAAGCAGTTCATATTATTTACTTTGTCACCATTTTGCCTTCTAGTGATTAGGTTTCAGATCCAGAGTGCTCTGCAAATTTACTACAACCCCTGGCAAAAATGACGGGTTCATCACACTTAGAGGATTGTCAGACGGCTTTTTTTTTTACTTTATAGCAAATATACAAACACCACAGAAAAGGCACAAGACAATGTTAGATTAAAAAGGGAATGCTTTGGCTTCATGAAGGATACTACAAACAAATGAAATGATTTTAATGACATTCTCTAAAACAAGTAGTGGAAAAAATAGATGTACCGTATTTTTCGCCGTATAAGACGCACCTTTTCTTCCCCAAAACTGGGGGGGGGGGGGAAGTTGGTGAGTCTTATACGGCGAATACACACCTGTCGGGTCGGTCCCTGCGGCCATCAACGGCCGTGACCCGCGGCTAATACGGGACATCACCGATCGCGGTGATGCCCTGTATTAACCCTTCAGACGCGGCGACCAAAGCTGAACGCCGCGTCTGAAGCGAAAGTGACATTAACCCGGCTGTTCAGTTAGGCTGTTTGGGACCGTCGCAGTGAAATCGCGGTGTCCCGAACAGCTTACAGGACACCGGGAGGGACCTTACCTGCCTCCTCGGTGTCTGCTCCGTGCCAGGATCCCCTGTATGGCCGGCGCTCTCCTTCGACATCATCGCGTCATCGCGCACGCCGTCCCGTTATCCAATAGGAGCGGCGTGCGTAGCGACGTGATGACGACGAGCGTGGATCCCGGGGAAGAAGACATCTGCAGCGTCGGGAACGTGGCGACAGCGATGGAGCGACATCCAGGGCAGCGGTGATGGGTCCGGAGCGGCGGGACACGTGAGTATTACCTCCTATCCAGTGGTGTTCAACCTGTGGACCTCCAGATGTTGCAAAACTACAACTCCCAGCATGCCCGGACAGCCAACGGCTGTCCGGGCATGCTGGGAGTTGTAGTTTTGCAACATCTGGAGGTCCACAGGTTGAAGATCACTAGAATCTTTTTTTTTTTTCTCTAGATTTTGCACCTTTAAAATTGGGTGCATCTTATATGCCGGTGTGTCCTATAGGGCGAAAAATACGGTAAATAGTATGAAAAAAAAGAAAGAAAAGGTATGAAATTGAAATGTAATTTGTAATTTCTGTCAGTTTTTTATATCAAAATAATTGTAATATAGATAGAAATGTAACATAACAATATCATGTTATCAATAATAAAGTGTTCATTGTAAGACATTGTAACAATAAAAGGTGATTACAAATAAATAGTCAAAAAGCAATACTTAAAGGGGTTGTCAGGTAGTAGTAAAGGTCCTACTTATTCAGCTCTCCAGCATTTACTTCCTTCCCCAAACTGCCATAGAACTGCACCTTCATAGGCGAGAGAGGCCGGTCATGATCATCTCGTGAACAAAACCATACCCACACATGATGTCCAATAGCTGCACAATGTTGCCGCAACATACTACAGGCAGTATATACTGCATAATTGTAAGCGCTGCAGAATCTGTAGGCGCTATATAAATAAAATTATTATTATTATTATACATATTGGACATCGCCTGTGGGCATGGTTTCTCCCACATGAGAATTTCCCCTGTAGTATTCAGCAGCTAATAAGTACTGGAAGGATTTAGATTTTTTAATAGAAGTAATTTACAAATCTGTTTAACTTTCTGGCACCAGTTGATTAAAAAAAAAAAAAAAAAAGTTTTCCATCGGAGTACCCCTTTATAACAAGACCTCTGCAAAATGAAAGAAGCAAATTGGTTGCTATGGGCAACTCAGCAACTTTTCATCTGGACAGGTTTTTCCGATATTGACTCTGGAGCCACAGATTATCTCAAAAGTAAAAAAAAAAACAAAAAAAAAAAACTTTTTGATTGTAACTGTTGTGGCGCACAGAAGAGACTCAATAATAAGATTGCAGGGTTTTAACTATTTTTTTTTTTTATTCAGGATGGTCTTATTTTCCTGTGTCTTTAACCCCTTAAGGACCACGGGTTTTTCCGTTTTTGCACTTTCATTTTTTCCTCCTCACCTTTTAAAAATCATAGCCCTTACAATTTTGCACCTAAAAATCCATATGAGGGCTTATTTTTTGTGCCACCAATTCTACTTTGCAGTGAGATCAGTCATTTTACCCAAAAATCTACGGCAAAACGGAAGAAAAAAATCATTGTGCGACAAAATTGAAGAAAAAATGCCATTTTGTAACTTTTGGGGGATTTTGTTTCTACACAGTACATTTTTCGGTAAAAATTACACCTACTCTTTATTCTGTAGGTCCATATGGTTAAAATGATCCCCTACTTATATAGGTTTGATTTTGTCGCACTTCTGGAAAAAATCATAACTACATGCAGGAAAATGTATATGTTTAAAATTGTCATTTTCTGACCCCTATAACTTTTATTTTTCTGCGTATGGGGCGGTATGAGGGCTAATTTTTTGCCACGTGATCTGAAGTTTTTAGCGGTACCATTTTTGTATTGATCGGACTTTTTGATCCCTTTTTATTAACTCTTTCATGATATAAAAAGTGACCAAAAATAAGCAATTTTGGACTTTGGAATTTTTTTGCGCATACGCCATTGACCGTGCAGTTTAATTAATTATATATTTTTATAGTTCGGACATTTACGCACGCAGCGATACCACATATGTTTATTTTTATTATGTTTATATATTATTTATATGGAATTTGGGAAAAGGAGGGTGATTTAAACTTTTAATAAGGAAGGGGTTAATGTGTGTGTGTTAAACTTTTTTTTTTACCTTTTTTTTTCTTTTACACTTTGAGTCCCCTTAGGGGACTTTTAGGAGGAATCATTTGATTCCTCATACAGATGAATGGGATTACATACAATCCCATTCATCTGTGTGCTCTGCGCTCGATTGATAAAGCCTTATCCACCCCACTGGACCACCAAGGACTGGATACAGGCACCTTTAGACGCCGCTGTCAGCTTTGACAGCGGCGATCTAAAGGGTTAATAGCCGGCCGCGGCGATCGCCGCATGTCGGCTATTAACGCCGGCCCCCAGCTGCAAGAATCAGCTGGGGGCCGGCCGGTATGACGCAGGCTCGAGTCGGGAGCCCGCGTCATACCTCAGTAATGGCCATTGGACGTGTATACATGTCCATGGTCGTTAAGGGGTTAAAAGAAAAAAAATAAGTGGGTGAGATGATGTTTTGAGCTGACATACCTTACTAAATCCATTGGACCACCACGAAGGCTGCATTTTTCCCCACAGATTAGGGAAAAAAGGGTGTTATTCCAGAGAGAAAGATGGTAAATGAGAAGAATTTAATTTACAAAGGTTCTTTAAAGTGGCCCAGACCTTAAAATCATTTTTTGAGGTTGGCTTAGGGAAAGAAGATGAGCAGGAAGATTGGATAGAAAGTGGATGGACGTTGGGTATATCCAGTCATGCCCACTTGTGTAATGCAATTTGTCTGATAATGTTTAGCCACATTAGGAGCACCAACTCCATCTGATTTAGAGGTAACACAAATGTGATTTGCATTTCAATAATAACAGCACAAATCCTTCCATCTTCCCCAAACAATTTTCTTAGTGGGTAGTTGCTTGGGGTCAAGGAGACTACAGATAGGAAACCAGCATCAATGAATTTTACATTTCTCAAACAATAGCGCAGATCTAAATCTGTATATCAGAAGTCATATGCTTCTAGTTCTTACATATTGCCCACATAGTCTACTCAGTTTGTGAGTTGCTTAGGGACGAGGAGATATGCTAATACATAACCTTTTCATCTTATTAAATGGGAAAACGATGTTGATAGAACTAATAAACTAAAGAAGAGCCTCATTTCAACTTCATCACCAATCCTCAATTTCATGCAAATTTCAAGAGCGAATGTTCAAAAAGTTTTCCAAGTGATACAAATAAAGACAAACTTTTCTTTGTGCTCTAATTTTTGCATGGACAGGCATAAGGTTCTTATAAACATATCTGGGGAAGCATTCACTGATTAAAGCAATTCTGGATTTAATCTTAAAGGGGTACTCCGGTGAAACCTTTTTTCTTTTAAATCAACTGGTGCCAGAAAGTTAAACATATTTGTAAATTACTTCTATTAAAAAATCTTAATCCTTCCAGTACTTATTAGCTGCTGAATGCTACAGAGGAAATTCCTTTCTTTTTGGAACACTGATGACATCACGAGCACAGTGCTCTCTGCTGACATCTCTGTCCATTTTGGCAACCGTGCATAGCAGATGTATGCTAAGGGCAGCATGGTGGCTCAGTGGTTAGCACTGCTGCCTTGCAGTGCTGGGGCCTTGGGTTCAAATCCCACTAAGGACAACAATAAATAAAGACTTATTATTATTATTACAATAACGTCAGCAGAGAGCACTGTGGTCGTGATGTCATCAGAGAGCATTCCAAAAAGAAAATAATTTCCTCTGTAGTATTCAGCAGCTAATAAGTACAGGAAGGATTAAGATTTTTTAATAGAAGTAATTTACACATCTGTTTAACTTTCTGGCACCAGTTGATTTAAAAGAAAAAAGGTTTTCACCATAGTACCCCTTTAACCCCTTAACCTCTTAAGGACCAAGGGCGTACAGGTACGCCCTTGGTCCTGCTCTCCTGATATAACGCGGGGTTACACAGTAACCCCGCGTCATATCGCGGCGGGCACGGTGTCATAGTGAAGCCGGGACCCGCCTCTAATAGCGCGCAGCGCCGATCGCTGCGCCGCGCGCTATTAACCCTTTAGCCGCGCGCTCAGAGCTGAGCCGCGCGGCTAAAAGTGAAACCGAAAGTGGCCGGCTAGCTCAGTCGGGCTGTTCGGGATAGCCGCGGCTAATCGCGGCATCCCGAACAGCTGACAGGACAGCGGGAGGGTCCCTTCCTGCCTCCTCGCTGTCCGATCGCCGAATGACTGCTCAGTGCCTGAGATCCAGGCCTGAGCAGTCATGCGGCAGAATCGTTGATCACTGGTTTCTTATGAGAAACCAGTGATCAGCATAGAAGATCAGTGTGTGCAGTGTTATAGGTCCCTATGGGAGCTATAACACTGCAAAAAAAAAGTGAAAAAAAAAAGTGAATAAAGATCATTTAACTCCTCCCCTATTAAAAGTTTGAATCACCCCCCTTTTCAAATAAAAAAAAAACACAGTGTAAATAAAAATAAACATATATGGTATCACCGCGTGCGGAAATGTCCGAATTATAAAAATATATCATTAATTAAACCGCTCGGTCAATGGCGTGCGCGCAAAAAAAATTCCAAAGTCCAAAATAGTGCATTTTTGGTCACTTTTTAAATCATTTAAAAATGAAGAAAAAGCGATCAATAAGTCCTATCAATGCAAAAATGGTACTGTTAAAAACTTCAGATCACGGCGCAAAAAATGAGCCCTCATACCGCCCCATACACGGAAAAATAAAAAAGTTATAGGGGTCAGAAGATGACAATTTTAAACGTATTAATTTTCCTGCATGTAGTTATGATTTTTTCCAGAAGTCCGACAAAATCAAACCTATATAAGTAGGGTATCATTTTAATCGTATGGACCTACAGAATAAAGAAAAGGTGCCATTTTTACCGAAAAATGTACTACGTAGAAACGGAAGCCCCCAAAAGTTACAAAACTGCGTTTTTTTTTCAATTTTGTCGCACAATGATTTTTTTTTCCGTTTCACCGTAGATTTTTGGGCAAAATGACTGATGTCATTACAAAGTAGAATTGGTGGCGCAAAAAATAAGCCATCATATGGATTTTTAGGTGCAAAATTGAAAGAGTTATGATTTTTTAAAGGCAATGAGCAAAAAACTAAAATGCAAAAACTGAAAAAACCCCGGTCCTTAAGGGGTTAAGGACGCAGGACGTAAATGTACATCCTGGTGCGGTGGTACTTAACGCACCAGGACGTACGTTTACGTCCTGTGCATAACCGCGGGCATCGGAGTGCTGCCCGTGTCATGCGCGGCTGATCCTGGCTGCTGATCGCAGCCAGGGACCAGCCGGCAATGGCCGATGCCCGCGATCTCGCGGGCGTCCGCCATTAACCCCTCAGGTGCCGGGATCAATACAGATCCCGGCATCTGCGGCAGTGCGCGATTTAAATGAACGATCGGATCGCCCGCAGCGCTGCTGCGGGGATCCGATCATTCAGAACGCCGCACGGAGGTCCCCTCACCTTCCTCCTTCCTCCTCCCGGCGTCTTCTGCTCTGGTCTGAGATCGAGCAGACCAGAACAGAAGATAGCCGATAACACTGATCTGTTCTATGTCCTATACATAGAACAGATCAGTATCAGCAATCATGGTATTGCTATGAATAGTCCCCTATGGGGACTATTCAAGTGTAAAAAAAAATGTAAAAGTAAAAAAAAAGTGAAAAATCCCCTCCCCCAATAAAAAAGTAAAACGTCCAGTTTTTCCTATTTTACCCCCAAAAAGCGTAAAAAATAAAGTTTATAGACATATTTGGTATCGCCGCGTGCGTAAATGTCCGAACTATTAAAATAAAATGGTAATGTCCCCGTACGGTGAACAGCGTGAACGTAAAAAAAAAAAAAAAAAATTCCAAAATTGCTACTTTTTTAATACATTTTATTAAAAAAAAATTATAAAAAATGTATTAAAAGTTTTTATATGCAAATGTAGTATATAAAAAAAAAGGACAGATCATGGCGCAAAAAATGAGCCCCCACACCGCCGCTTATACGGAAAAATAAAAATGTTATAGGTCATCAAAATAAAGGGATTCTAAACGTACTAATTTGGTTAAAAAGTTTGTGATTTTTTTTAAGCACAACAATAATATAAAAGTATGTAATAATGGGTATCATTTTAATCGTATTGACCCTCAGAATAAAGAACACACATCATTTTTACCGTAAATTGTACGGCGTGAAAACGAAACCTTCCAAAATTAGCAAAATTGCGTTTTTCTTTTTAATTTCCCCACAAAAATAGTGTTTTTTGATTGCGCCATACATTTTATGATATAATGAGTTATGTCATTACAAAGGACAACTGGTCGCGCAAAAAACAAGCCCTCACACTAGTCTGTGGATGAAAATATAAAAGAGTTATGATTTTTAGAAGGCGAGGAGGAAAAAATGAAAATGTCGGCTGTCAGGGCATGTTGGGAGTTGTAGTTTTGAAACATCTGGAGGTCCGCAGGTTGAAGACCACTGCGGCCTTCGACATCATCCAGACCCCCCCCCACCCCCTTTAGTTTTGTACTCACCTCCGCTCGGCGGGACGTTGGGGTAAGCTGGTTCGGGCCATCTGTGCTGCAGGGACCGGGGGGGCCTCTTCTCCCTGCTTCGGGCCCGGAATAGAGACGTTGCCTTGACGTCCCTGTGCGTCGTCGTCAAGGCAACGTCACTATTCTGGGGCCGGGCCCAAAGTGCGGAGAAGAGGCTCCCCCGGTGAAGATGGACAACCTGGAACGACTATCCCTCCCCACCGGACGGTCCCTGCAGCACAGATGGCCCAGACCAGCTCACCCTAACGTCCCGCCGAGCGGAGGTGAGTACAAAACTAAAGGGGGTGTCTGGATGAAGTCGAAGGCCGCAGTGATTTTCAACCTGCGGACCTCCAGATGTTTCAGAACTACAACTCCCAGCATGCCTGGACAGCCATCGGCTGTCCGGGCATGCTGGGAGTTGTAGTTTTGAAACATCTGGAGGTCCGCAGGTTGATGACCACTGAGGGCGGAGAGTTCACTTGAGTATAAGCCGAGGGGGGTGTTTTCACCACGAAAAATCGTGCTGAAAAACTCGGCTTATACTCGAGTATATACGGTAATCTTTAACATTGCCTACTTCTATCATCACATTTCACGTATTATAATGCAGTGTAGCCATAGCTGCAGTCGTCATCATAAACACACAATTTGTATTGTGGATTCTAATCAGCCTCCTACTATGCAGGAATGTGGAGCATTATTAAAGACATCAAAATCTTACGTTGCGCGGCAGTAATTTCTTTCATTAGTCCTCTATGTCACTTTGAATATATCATATAATTTTGGTCCTTCAGTCACACTGGTGTATAACTTAATGATGGGTGCTCCTAATAACATGGCAAATTGTATGAAATATTTTTCAAGCTAATATGTCATGGAGATAATGCTATATTGTAATTGTGTGTGCCTGGCTCTTAAAGGGGTACTCCGGAGGAAAACAATTTATTTTAAATTAACTGGTGCCAGAAAGTTATACAGGTTTATAAATTACTTCAATAAAAAAAATGTTAATCCTTCCAGCACTTATCAGCTGCTGTATACTACAGAGAAAATTATTTTTGAAATTATTTTCTGACTGTTCAAAGTGCTCTCTGCTGACACCTCTGTCCATGTCAGGAACTTACACGGAAAGAGGTGTCAGCAGAGAGCACTGTGCTCTCAAACAGAAAGGAAATCCAAAAAGAAAATAATTTCCTCTGTAGTATTCAGCAGCTGATAAGTACTGGAAGTATTAAAATTTTTAAATAAAAGTAATTTACAAATCTGTTAAATTTTCTTGCATCAGTTGATTAAAAAAAATGTTTTCTGGTGGAGTACCCCTTTAAGCAGTCCCCCGATTTATAGAGTGGTGACATAAACTACTTTCATAGATATTTACGCCACTTCATGGCCTTCTTTAATACTGTTAAACAGTGATATGCTGTAAAAATTTTCTTTTATGTTAATAGTTAAAGGGGTTATCCAGGAAAAAACTTTTTTTTATATATCAACTGGCTCCAGAAAGTTAAACAGATTTGTAAATTACTTCAATTAAAAAATCTTAATCCTTTCAGTACTTATGAGCTTCTGAAGTTAAGGTTGTTCTTTTCTGTCTAAATCCTCTCTGATGACACCTGTCTTGGGAAACTCCCAGTTTAGAAGCAAATCCCCAGAAAAGAACCACCTTAACTTCAGAAGCTCATAAGTAGTGAAAGGATTAAGATTTTTTAATAGAAGTAAATTGCAAATATGTTTAACTTTCTGGAGCCAGTTGATATAAATAAAAAAGTTTTTTTTCCTGGATAACCCCTTAAATGTTCTTTCATGTTAATAGTCGTATTAATTGTCTTTTATGTTAATTAATAGTTATATTATAGACAAAGGTAGTTTATCCTACAGACCAGGTGTTGATTTATTAACCCCTAGAGGATGCAGGGAATACAAGTATGTCCTGGGCCCCTGGAACTGGACACCCGGATGTACATGTACATCCTGAGTCCCCTCATGGCTATGAAGCAAGTGCAAGCGATCGCACTGATGTCTGCCATTAACCCCTTGGATGCCGTGACCAATACTGATCATGGCATCTGCAGCAATGCAGCGGTTCCGGTGGCTGATCTGATCACCAAGATGGTGGACAGAGGCCTCCTCACCTGCCTCCTGCTGTCATCATGGGGTCGTCTTCTGTGGTCTGCCTTCCTATGCATAGCACTGATCAGTATTTGCAATCTAAAGATTGTAATAAATAGTCCCCTGTGGAGACTAAAAGTGTTAAAAATAAATTAAAAAAATAATTTTTTAATAAAAGTGAATAAGCCCCTCCTCCAATAAAAAATAAATACCCCTTTTTTTATTTTACAAAAAAAATTAATTAAATTAAATAAATCAACATACATATCATTGCATGCGGAAATGTCCGATCTGTTAAAATATTATATTCATGATCCCATACGGTAAATGTAGGATATGATAAACATAAAAAAGGTAAAAAATAAAGTCCAAAATTGCTGCTTTTTTGTCACATCACGTCCCAGAAAAAAAAGTTTATAAAAGTGGTACCAATGAAAAAAGTACCCTCTTACAGCCCTGTATACATAACGTTATAAAGGATCAGAAAAGGTCCATTTGAAACACACTAATTTTATTTTCAAAAAAACAGTCAGGGAAAAAAAATTGGGCATGTAGGATGTGATCTGCACAACCCTTTTTTGTTCTTAGAACAATAAGCTGCCACAAAGTAGTCTGGCAGCAGCTTCTTTTTCCCACCCTACTAACACCCCCATGACAAAACCATTTCCATTTTTTGCTCTCTTTTTGTTTTTCTCGACTTCTAATAGCAATAACTCTTTTGTACATGTACATACCCATATGAGAATTAGTTTTTTTGCGGGACAAAGTGTACTTTGTAATGACATTCTTCTCTTTTTTGTTTTTTAATATAATATGCTGCAAAACCAATAGAAAAAAAATTTGCGAGGTGAAAATGGAATTAGAAAATGTTGGGTTTCTTTTTCACATCGTTCACTGCAATGTCAAACTGGCATGTTATGTTGATTCTTTAGGTCGGTATAATTACAACATTACCCAATTTTTTTTATAATTTCTGTCATGTAAAAAAAAAAATTAAGATTTACATTTTCTGACCCCTATAACTTTTTCCTTTTCCATCTCTGGAACTGTTAAGGCTTATTTTTTGCACCAACATCCATATAGGTACCAAATTGGTGTAGATCAGACTTTTTGATTGTTTTTCTTTAATTTTTTTTCTTTATTGTTTTTTAAAATTCTTTATTTAAAAAAAAGGAGAATGGCCATTACATGCATGGGTCAATTATACAATGTATCCATCATATTAAAATTATATATAAAGCTTATCCATCTCCTCTCTTACTCATTAAGCACAGTGTCTAACTTATTCCTTCCCCTTTACCCTCCCATCACCCCCTCCTCTCTTAAAGAAAATAAAAATGAACCCCTCCTCCCAGCCTTCCCTCCTATCCCCCCTTCCCCACATCCCCCCCACCTTTTCCCCACATCCCCCCCACCTCTTCCCCACATCCCCCCCACCTCTCCTCCTGCCCTTCTCTCTCATTACTGTCTCATATTCTGTGGTATTTTGCAAATGTTTCCAATCTTGCCATGTGCTTAGAAATTCAGCTTCCGCATCATTGTTCGTCAGCCTCGAATTCTCCAAGTAGATGACCTCTTTCACCTTGGTACACCAAAAAGACACTAAGGGGGCTTTTTTATGTCTCCAGAAGAGTGGAATACAATTTCTTGCTGACATTACTAGGAAACTCAGCAGAGAATATCTGTACGTTTTCATAGGTGTATCATTGTATTGCAGCAGGAAAGAAGCTGGTGTCATGGGTATTTGTTACTAATAATCTTGTGTACCTTTACCCAAAACTCTGCAAGGACAGGGCACAACCAAAAATATGAAGAATAGTACCTTCCATTGTGCCGCAACGCCAGCACCTTGTATCATGCTGTTCTTGTATTTTGTGGAGACCACCCAGAACTCTGTACCATCGGGTTACTATCTTGTAATTAGCTTCTTGGGCCCGTGTGCTAATTGCTGAACAATGTACTAATTTAAAGAGTCTATTCCGCTCTTCTGGTTGTAATTGTATTTCTAGGTCCCTCTCCCATTTTTTGGCAAACAAGGAGAAAGCCCTCTTCCCCTATTGTTGACCAGGTCTTATAGATTTGTGAAAGGGCATGTTTCGTTCGACCTGTTGATATGCACATTTCTTTGAATCTAGTAGCCTTCTCTAAGTATCGGTCCGACTTTAGGATAGACTTTTTTATTATGATTGTTTAATTTATATTGATTGTTTTAATTAGATTTGTTTTTGGGATGTGATGTGTTGCAAAAATGCAACTCTGCCATTTGGTATTTTTTTCCAATTTTACCAGTGTTATTTTTTGATAGTTCAGTCAGTTCTGGTACTTGTATGAGCCATTATTAGATGGCTCATATAGATCAATACAGGACCTATGTCCTTTATTGATCCATCAAATCTGCACTCTATTGGTAGAGCCTGCCCAGACAGCACCAGCACTGCCATTCTAACAGCCATTTATGCTGTTGTGAACTTTGACAGTGGGCATCTAAGGGGTTAATAGTTAGCTGCGGCAAACGCCATGCATCGGCTATTACCAGTGGGCCCTGGCTACCAAAATGAGCCAGCGGCCACCAGGTATAAAGCAGGCTTGAGTCAGAAGCCAGCTCCATACATCCTTACCAGCCCCATGACTTATGTTACGCCGAGCGCTCCGGGTCCCCGTTCCTCCCCGGAGCGCTCGCCTCTTCCTCGTTACTGCAGCGCCCCGGTCAGATCCACTGACCGGGTGCGCTGCGGTACCGCCTCCAGCCGGGATGCGATTCGCGATGCGGGTGGCGCCCGCTCGCGATGCGCACCCCGGCTCCCGTACCTGACTCGCTCTCCGTCGGTCCTGTCCCGGCGCGCGCGGCCCCGCTCCCTAGGGCGCGCGCGCGCCGGGTCTCTGCGATTTAAAGGGCCAGTGCACCAATGATGGTGCCTGGTCCAATCTTCCCAATTACCTTGATTAGTTTCCACTTGTGCACTCCCCACTTATACCTCTCTTCCCCTGCACTCCCTGGCCGGATCTTGTTGCCCTTGTGCCTAGTGAAAGCGTTCCCTTGTTTGTTCCTAGCCCGTGTTCCAGACCTCCTGCCATTGCCCCTGACTACGATCCTTGCTGCCTGCCCCGACCTTCTGCTACGTCCGACCTTGCCTTTGTCTACTCCCTTGTACCGCGTCTATCTTCAGCAGCCAGAGAGGTTGAGCCGTTGCTAGTGGATACGACCTGGTCACTACCGCCGCAGCAAGACCATACCGCTTTGCGGCGGGCTCTGGTGAAAACCAGTAGTGACTTAGAACCGGTCCACTAGCACGGTCCACGCCAATCCCTCTCTGGCACAGAGGATCCACCTCCTGCCAGCCGGCATCGTGACAGTAGATCCGGCCATGGATTCCGCTGAAGTTCCTCTGCCAGTTGTCGCCGACCTCCCCACACTGGTCGCCCAGCAAGCCCGACAGATTGCCCAACGTAATCACCAGCTGGCATACTTGACCACCGTGACACTGCAACTTCAGTCACAGATTCAGCAGCTGCTGCCGCAGATACAGCAACTCCAGTCACAGACACAGCAGCTGCAACAACCATCTCCTCCGCCGGCTCCTGCAAATCCTCCGCAGCAACCGGCCGCTCCTAACCCCTGCTTGTCCCTGCCGGACAAATTTGATGAGGACTCTAGACTCTGCCGTGGTCTCCTTTCTGGAAAGGCCTTGTCTGGGGCCACACCACTCTGGGACCGCAATGATCCTGCCACAGCCACAGTCCAGTCCTTCTTCGCTGAGGTCCGTGGTGTCTTCGAGGAGTCCGCCGCAGCTTCTTCTGCCGAGACTGCCCTGCTGAACCTGGCCCAGGGTGTTTCTTCCGTTGGCGAGTACGCCATTCAGTTCCGTACTCTTGCTTCCGAGTTGTCCTGGAATAGTGAGGCTCTCTGCGCGACCTTTAAAAAAGGCCTATCCAGCAACATTAAAGATGTTCTGGCCGCACGAGAAACTCCTGCTAACCTACATGAACTCATTCATCTTGCCACTCGCATTGACATGCGTTTTTCCGGATGGCGTCTGGAGCTCCGCCTGGATATGGACTTTGTTCGCACGAGGCGTTTTTTCTCCCCGGCTCCTCTCTCCTCTGGTCCTCTGCAAACCGTTCCTGTGCCTCCCGCCGTGGAGGCTATGCAAGTTGACCGGTCTCGCTTGACACCTCAAGAGAGGACACGACGCCGCATGGAGAATCTTTGCCTGTACTATGCCGGTACCGAACACTTCCTGAAGGATTGTCCTATCCGTCCTCCCCGCCTGGAAAGACGTACGCTGACTCCGCACAAAGGTGACACAGTTCTTGATGTCAACTCTGCTTCTCCACGCCTTACTGTGCCTGTGCGGATATCTGCCTCTACCTTCTCCTTCTCTACTATGGCCTTCTTGGATTCCGGATCTGCAGGAAATTTTTTTTTGGCCTCTCTTATCAACAGGTTCAACGTCCCTGTGACCAGTCTCGCCAGACCCCTCTACTTCAATTGTGTTAACAATGAAAGATTGGACTGTGCCGTGCGTTACCGCACGGAACCCCTCCTAATGTGCCTCGGATCTCATCACGGAAAAATTGAGTTTTTGGTCCTCAGGTTCTTTGGCCCCAAGAAGAGGGGGAGACCCAAGGGGGGGGGTACTGTTACGCCGAGCGCTCCGGGTCCCCGTTCCTCCCCGGAGCGCTCGCCTCTTCCTCGTTACTGCAGCGCCCCGGTCAGATCCACTGACCGGGTGCGCTGCGGTACCGCCTCCAGCCGGGATGCGATTCGCGATGCGGGTGGCGCCCGCTCGCGATGCGCACCCCGGCTCCCGTACCTGAATCGCTCTCCGTCGGTCCTGTCCCGGCGCGCGCGGCCCCGCTCCCTAGGGCGCGCGCGCGCCGGGTCTCTGCGATTTAAAGGGCCAGTGCACCAATGATGGTGCCTGGTCCAATCTTCCCAATTACCTTGATTAGTTTCCACTTGTGCACTCCCCACTTATACCTCTCTTCCCCTGCACTCCCTGGCCGGATCTTGTTGCCCTTGTGCCTAGTGAAAGCGTTCCCTTGTTTGTTCCTAGCCCGTGTTCCAGACCTCCTGCCGTTGCCCCTGACTACGATCCTTGCTGCCTGCCCCGACCTTCTGCTACGTCCGACCTTGCCTTTGTCTACTCCCTTGTACCGCGTCTATCTTCAGCAGCCAGAGAGGTTGAGCCGTTGCTAGTGAATACGACCTGGTCACTACCGCCGCAGCAAGACCATCCCGCTTTGCGGCGGGCTCTGGTGAAAACCAGTAGTGACTTAGAACCGGTCCACTAGCACGGTCCACGCCAATCCCTCTCTGGCACAGAGGATCCACCTCCTGCCAGCCGGCATCGTGACAACTTATAGGGTGCTAAAGCGAATCTGACAGCTGCAATTTAAGTTCCAAACTGCTGACACTGTCAGATACCTGTTAGGACAAGGAGACACACAGTACTTTTTTATATTTCGGGCTGTGCTTCCATAATTTAGAAAAATGTTTTTTATTCTCTGGTGTTAAGGGTTAAAAAGATGTTTCCAAGCCCCTGACTTGCAAGTATTTAAACCCCTACTTTCTTCCCTTTCCCTGCTTCATTGACTGTCAGCTGAAAGCCAAGCCCTGTATTCAAATCTCACATCTGCACATAATTTTTTTGCACAGCATGGGAATGAGAATTGAAAACAGGGCTCAACTTCCATCTGACTGTAAACTATGCATAAACGGGGATTGGAGGAGGATTAGGGGGGGGCATTTCATCCCTCAGCACCTAAGGGCTTGGGAATGCCTTTTTTTTACCGTTTTAACCAGAGAACAAAATTATTTTCTATGTTATGGGAGCACAGACATATAAATCAAAGGTGCCAAGGAGATTTATCAAAACCTTTGTTGAGGTACTATTGGCCAGTTGCCCATAGCAAGCAATCAGATTGCTCCTTTTATTTTTGAAAGGTCCTTTTAAAAATAAAAGAAGCAATGTAATTGGTTGCTATGCGTAACTTGCGCCACTCTTCCTCTACACAGATTTTGATAAATTTTCCCTATGTGTCTCATTGTCCTAACAGGCATCTAACAGTGTCAGCAGTTGAAATGTGAATTGCAGCTGCAGATATAAAAATAGCTTTATCAAAGTCAGGCTAAATAAAGTGTAAAAATACTTAAAAATCTAATGTAAACATGGGTACAGTACAGCAACCAATAATATCTCAACTTAGTGTTATTGAAAACAAGTTACACAGAAAGCTAGGAGATCACAGTATAGAAAATCGTACAAAGGTACCAAAATAAATATAGTACACGAAGAACCATGCAAAAAATAGGTGTGAAAAGAAAAAGGGCATCCGTATTGTGACCTTTCCACTAAATAACCATTTGTAAATAGACATTTTTCATTAAAGGGTATTCCGGGCAAAAACATCTTATCCCCTATCGAAAGGATGGGACCCCCCCCCACGATCTCCCTGCAGCAGCCCCCATTCTATGATAGCAACGCCTCCTCCCATAGACATGAATGTAGGGGGAGTGGAGTGATGTCACGTCCCCGTCTCGGAAGCCTGTCAGTTTCCAAAACTGCAGACGCAGCTACGCAGAGAATGCGGGCTGCTGCAGGGAGATCGTGGGGGGTCCCAGCGGCGGGCCCCCGCGATCAGACATCTTATCCCCTATCCTTTCGATAGGGGATAAGATGTTTTTGCCCGGAATACCCCTTTAATTGGCAACATGTTACCGTTCTCTAGATTTACTTACTGGAACTAAGTAGCAGCGTCCAAGACATGGAGAAACATCCCCGTGTTTGAAGAAGTTGTTCTAGATGGACTATTTATTACCCTTAATGGAGAAGTGTGTGTGTGGGTGTGGGTGTGGGTGGGGAAGGTTGGGGACACTTTTCTGTTCTAATTTTCATCAAAGCTTGTAATGACAATTTGTTTATTTTCCCATGTTTGTGGAGGAAATCTAGTTCGGGGGCGTCTTGTATCACTCAGTTTGCGGCAGCTGCTTATGATAAAGATCTCCTAGTCACCTGTCTATGATCCTGGATACTACTGAAGAAGGTTTGTAGGGGGGTGGCGGAAGAGTGGAGGATTCACAGAGGGGGAGAGCAGTAGCCCACCTGCTGTGCCAGGATCAAAGGGTTGGAAGGTCAGAGGGCAGATCAGATTTAACCACATCTGTCTGTTCAATTGGTTTTTCAGATTGTAAATCTGAATGGGATTTCATTGTCTTCTCTACTTTTTAGCAGGCTATGAAATAATAACATTTTATATCTATAGTGTTTCCTGCTTCTACAGAACATTTTGACACATCTAAGTCACAATTAAAGGGCCTCGCTCAAATCTGCCCAACACTCCTGTCTGTTAGTCACAAATGACCAATGCTTATTTAAATACTCATTCTTATATTAATTTCAGATAAGGCATGGATACAAGTGTTTTGTGGCCCTAAACTGTTTGGAATGTTACACTAAATTGGAGGCTTAAAAATTATTTTCATTGCCTTAAACATAATAAATCTCAAATTCCTCGATGCACTCTCTCCTAGTCAACCCAGGTTAATTTAAGGCTATAGAAACCTGTCTGGTCAGGTGCATCGGAACTTTAGCTACCAGGACAGTAATATAACTCTTTATATGGGACTCTTTGGAAAACTCATAATCCAAGTTAATAGAGAAAAGTTCCTTGTTAAGGATACTCAACTATTATCCAGAGCATAGTGTGGTTGCAAATTGCACCTATGGCCCTGGTGGACCTGCCATTCAATTTTGCATCCCTAAGACAGCCTATTGATTTCAATGAGCATCATGTGATGTTTAGGGATATTTTTAGGAATAAGTAGGCTTAGTGCTGGCTTAAAAATTAAGAAAAGAAAAAAAAATAGTCATACTCACCTGCCTGATCCCTTTCATCTGCTTTCATCACAGTGTCATGCTTCCTTTGATCAGTATTTTCTGCTTTCCTTGACATGCCGAGAAGGCCCATTAATCCCTGGCTGAACAGGCCTTTCTTGTGTTGAGGTGAAAACAGGAAGCTCTCGGTAGCAGGGACCGGACACTGCAATGTCAGCAGTGGTGGGCGATCGGGTAGTGTCTACACTAATCAGCAGTAGCAGAGCACCATCAGTTGTGCAGTCAGACAACCCCTTAAATTTTTCTTTTGGTGGCACTGCAGGGGAATTGTTGGCCCATTTTCCCGCAGATAACCACTGATCACTGAGGGTTCCTGCTACACACTGTGTTTAGCTTGTTGAAGAGACCATTTTCTATCAAAGGAGTTTGTTCACAGACTTAAACCACTTAAATAGATTGTTTAGTCATTTATGTATGTCAAAAAGTGTAGAAAGCTACCAAGTGTAGAAAGCCACCACCACCACCTTTTTTTTTTCTCTTTGCTGGATTATTGTGTATAGAGAGCATGCAACAATGTGCTTTCAATACGAAATAATGACCAATGCCTAACAGTGTCCTTTTGACATAATCAGGAGCTGTGTCTCATGCACATAATATTAAATTGTGATGTGAACAGAACTATTTAGCAATAACAGAAACAACCATGGAAATGTCATGTTCAGGTTTCTGGCTGGTTTCTCTTAGATATTAAGAATAAGTAAATATGACTGTATCTTGACTTTAACTTCATAATGGATGTAAACATTATACAGTCATGGCTGTAAATGTTGGCACCCAAACTCCAAAAATTTGGCTGGACTAAATTTTTTCACCCTTTCAAAATTGTGGAAAAATAAGATTGTTTCAAGCATATGATGCTCCTTTAAACTCACGTGGGGCAAGTAACAGGTGTGGGCAATATAAAAATAGCACCTGAAATCAGATAAAAAGGAGAGGAGTTCACTGTGACTGTTACTAGTGGGGTACCACAGGGGTAAGTCTTGGGTCCTGTTCTATTTAATATATTTATTAATGACCTTGTAGAGTGGTTGAATAGTAAATTAGCAAACTTTGCAGATTATACTAAACTCTGTAAAGCGGTAAACACTATAGAGGACAGTGCACTGTTACAAATGGATCTGGATAGGTTGGAGGTTTGGGCTGGGAAGTGGCAGATGAGGTTCAACACTAATAAATGTAAGGTAATGAACATGGGGAAGAAAAATATGAGCTGGGATTATGCATTAAATGGGAGCA
The DNA here is from genome assembly GCF_029499605.1 of Hyla sarda. Lineage (NCBI taxonomy): Eukaryota > Metazoa > Chordata > Amphibia > Anura > Hylidae > Hyla > Hyla sarda. Next base: position 33,572,385 of record NC_079197.1, read on the forward strand.
CACTTGGGATGACTGACGTGGAAAAGGACTTGGGAGTCTTAGTTAATAGTAAATTTAGCTGTAGTGACCAGTGTCGGGCAGCTGCTGCCAAGGCAAATAAAATCATGGGGTGCATCAACAGGGGCACCAAACATGGAATACTGTGTACAGTACTGGGCACCAGTGTACAAGAAAGATATAGTGGAGCTGGAGAGGGTTCAAAGACGGGCAACCAGAGTAATACAGGGAATAGGAGGACTACAGTACCCAGAAAGATTATCAGAATTAGGGTTATTTAGTTTAGAAAAAAGAAGGCTTATGGGGAGACCTAATAACTATGTATAAATATATCAGGGGACTGTACAGAGATCTCCCCCATGATCTATTTATACCGAGGACTGTATCTATAACAAGGGGGCATCCTCTACATTTAGAGGGAAGAAGGTTTTTACATCAGCACAGATGGGGGTTCTTTACTATAAGAGCAGTGAGACTGTGGAATTCTCTGCCAGAGGATGTGGTCATGGTGAACTCTGTAAAATAATTTAAAAGGGATCTGGATGCATTTTTGGAGAATAATAACATTACAGGTTATGGATTCTAGATCTATATGGACAGAAGGTTTATCCAGGGATCTATTCTGATTGCCATATTTGGAGTCGGGAATGATTTTTTACCTCGAGTATGCGTTTTTTGCATTCCTCTGGATCAACTCCTTAGGGACTCATTAGGTTTATTGGTTGAACTTGATGGACTCTGGTCTTTTTTTCAACCTTATGAACTATGTTACTATGTTACTTAGTCTTTGCATTGTGTGTCTGTGTGTGCCACGCTACGCATGGACAACAGAAAGAGGAGAAGAGAACTATCTTAGGACTTGAGAACCAAAATTGTGGAAAAAGATCAACAATCTCAAGTTTAAAAGTCCATCTCCAGAGATCTAGATTTGCCTTTGTCCACAGTGTGTATCATTATCAAGAAGTTTACAACCCATGGCACTGTAGCTAATCTCCCTGGGTATGGACGGAAGAGAAAAATTTATGAAAGGTGTCAACGCAGGAAAGTCTGGATGGTGGGTAAGCAGCCCCAAACAGGTTCCAAAGATATTCAAGCTGTCCTGCAGGCTCAGGGAGCATCAGTGCCAGCGCGAACTATCCGTCGACATTTAAATGAAATGAAACTGCTGACACAGAGACATAAAAAAAATAAAAAAGCAAGACTACATTTTGCCAAAATGAACTTGAGTAAGCCAAAATCATTCTATGAAAACGTTTTGTGGACAGATGAGACCAAGATAGAGCTTTTTGGTAAAGCACATCATTCTGCTGTTTACCGAAAACAGAATGCGGCCTACAAAGAAAAGAACACAGTACCTACAGTGAAATATGGTGGAGGTTCAATGATGTTTTGGGGTTGTTTTGCTGCCTCTGGCACTTGGTGCCTTGAATGTATGCAAGGAATCATGAAATCTGAGGATTACCAACAGATTTTGGGTCGCACTGTACAGCCCAGTGTCAGAAAGCTGGGTTTGCGTCTGAGATCTTGGGTCTTCCAGCAGGACAATGACCCCAAACATACATCAAAAAGCACCCAGAAATGGATGGCAGCAAAGCGTTGGAGAGTTCTGAAGTGGCCAGCAATGATTCCAGATCTAAATCCCATTGAACACCTGTGGAGAGATCTTAAAATTGCTGTTGGGAAAAGGCGCCCTTCCAATAAGAGAGGCCTGGAGCAGTTTGCAAAGGAAGAGTGGTCCAACATTCCGGCTGAGAGGTGTAAGAAGCTTATTGATGGTTATAGGAAGTGACTGATTTCAGTAATTTTTTCCAAAGGGTGTGCAATCAAATATTACGTTAAGGGTGCCAATAATTTTGTCCAGTCCATTTTTGGAGTTTGGTGTGACATTATGTCCAATTTGCTTTTTTTTCCTCCCTTTTTCGGTTTAGTTCCAATACACACAAAGGGAATAAACATGTGTATAGCAAAACATGTGTTACTGCAATCCTTTTCTGTGAGAAATACTTCATTTTCTTGAAAAATTTCAGGGGTGCCAACATTTACGGCCATGACTGTGTCTTATGGGAGAATGTTTTTCTTTATTTACTTAATATTTTTTTTTTTTTTTTTTTTTTTTATCAAGCATCCGTCCCCTTATAAGTTAACCATTCATTCAAAGGCAAATATTCTCAACTGAAAGCTACTAGTCTTCTGTCTTGCTAAAGTAATTCACATCTTGCATCAAAAATTCCAGATTCAATCCAGCCTTCACATTAAAATACATTTTTACTACAGAATACATTAACACACACTAATAATGAATACAAATCTAGTATGCATGATAATAGTGTTTGGTGATAATTATCCACAATACAACAATAAAGTGCACACAGGAGGGAGGTACTTGGTGTTTAAATATTATACCTGAAGAAACTATTAGTTCCTTATTCCACCTAATTTATAGCTAGAAATTGGTCCCAAGGGATATTTGTTTGTTACCATATACTGCAGTGCCTATACCAGACCTATACTGCTATTAGGTGGCCAAGGGACGCTATCTAAATCAACACGCAACATGAAAGGTATTCCTTACCCATGGTGGGAAATCACCATCACACCCCTCCAACCTCGACGCACGTTTCGGATCTTTAATAAGAGGCAGTGAATATGGCTAGCTGCTGTGACCTTTTATATATGGTCTAAGTACTGGAGATTGATTTCCGGCCGCGTCCCTCTCTTTGGCGCATGCGTGCAGTTACCTCTGCGCCGAGATCTGGAGAAGGGTATGAAAAAATTCTGGTGCTCTGATAGTTTCTAAGAGCACAGTGACCTCTATCATTTTTAACCCCTTAAGGACACAGCCCTTTTTCACCTTAAGGACTGAGCCCTTTTTCACCTTAAGGACTGAGCCCTTCTTCGCAATTCTGACCACCGTCGCTTTAAAAATTAATAACGCGAAAACGCTTTTACCGAATATTCTGATTCTGAGATTGTTTTTTCGAGACATATTCTACTTTATCTTGGTGGTAAATTTTCGCCGTTACTTGCATCCTTTTTTGCTGAAAAATCCAGAAATTTCATGAAAATTTAGAAAATTTTGCATTTTTCCAACTTTGAAGCTCTCTACTTGTAAGGAAAATGGATATTCCCCCCCCAAAAATTTTTTATTCACAAATACAATATGTCCACTTTATGTTGGCATCATAAAATTGGCATATTTTTGCTTTTAGAAAAAATTTGAGGGCTTCAAAGTAGAGCAGCAATTTTCAAAAATGTCATGAAAATTGCTAAATCTGAAGGGACAGATGTTACAGAACTACAACTCCCAGCATGCCTGGGCAGTCCAGGCATGCTGAGAGTTGTAGTTTGGCAACATCTGGAGGGCTACCGTTTGGGCACCACTGTAACAATGGTCTCCAAACTGTGACCCTCCAGATGTTGCAAAACTACAACTCCCAGCATGCCCAGACAGCTGCCGGGAGTTAATGCTGCCGGGAGTGGCGCGATGCCATCAGCATATAACGTACTGGTGTATAACACACACCCTCTTTTTAACAGAGCATTTTAAGTCTAAATAAATAAATAAATGCAAAATAAATGACTTGGAAGCCACTTTATTCCCCCAACTTTGATTCCCCCCGTCTGTCACATCATTCTCCCTGCTCCTTAGTCTGATCCCCCCCGTGTCATATCATTCCTTTCCTTTTATCAGCCCCTGTGCCGCAACATTTCCCCCTCTCTGATCCCCTTGTGCCTCATTATTTCCCCCTGTGATCCCCCTTGTGCCTCATTATTTCCCCCTGTGATCCCCCTTGTACCTCATTACTTCCCCCTGTGATCCCTCTTGTGCCTCATTTCCCCCTGTGATCCCTCTTGTGCCTCATTATTTCCCCCTGTGATCCCCCTTGTACCTCATTACTTCCCCCTGTGATCCCTCTTGTGCCTCATTATTTCCCCCTGTGATCCCCCTTGTGCCTCATTATTTCCCCCTGTGATCCCCCTTGTGCCTCAATACTTCCCCCTGTGATCCCTCTTGTGCCTCATTACTTCCCCCTGTGATCCCCCTTATGCTTCATTATTTCCCCTGTGATCCCCCTTGTGCCTCATTATTTCCCCCTGTGATCCCCCTTGTGCCTCATTACTTCCCTCTGTGATCCCTCTTGTGCCTCATTATTTCCCCCTGTGATCCCTCTTGTGCCTCATTACTTCCCCCTGTGATCCCTCTTGTGCCTCATTATTTCCCCCTGTGATCCCCCTTGTGCCTCATTATTTCCCCCTGTGATCCCCCTTGTGCCTCATTATTTCCCCCTGTGATCCTCTTGTGTGTCATTACTTCCCCCTGTGATCCCCCTAATGCTTCATTATTTCCCCCTGTGATCCCCTTTATGCTTCATTATTTCCCCGTGTTCCCTCTTGTGCCTCATTATTTCCCCCTGTGCCTCATTATTTCCCCCTGTGATCCTCTTGTGTGTCATTACTTCCCCCTGTGATCCCCCTTATGCTTCATTATTTCCCCCTGTGATCCCTCTTGTGCCTCATTATTTCCCCCTGTGATCCCCCTTGTGCCTCATTACTTCCCCCTGTGATCCCCCCTTGTGTCTCACCATTTTATCTTGTGCCTCATCATTTCCCCTGTGACCCCCTTCATGTGCCTCATTTCCCCGTGTTCACCCCCTCAGCATTTCCCCCTTGTGTCTAATTTTTTCCTGTGATCACATTCTTGTAATTTCCCCCATTAACCCTGTTTTTTTTATTTTATTTTTTTTAATCTTTCCTTACCGGCCATGCTCCGACAGGCTCAGATTCACCGCACTGCCGAGTGATGACCTCTGCGAGGTGCCAGGGCCGTCATTCATCATCCCCTGCAGCCACCACTGGTCACTGATTGAAAGTAAAGATCAGCAGCCTTGCCGAAGCCACTTTAGAACAGTGACCAGCGGCTGGGCCGGATGCGACACCAAAACTGAGGACTCTTACTTTTAATCAGTGACCAGCGGATTTATCAGTGTACAACACGCAGGTAGGGTTTTTGCCTAGTATTTTTAAGTATGTGTTATACGCTAATAAATACGGTAATACAATGACTGCAGTATACATGTTGTCTTCACAGCTATATGTTGTATCTTGTATATTTTCCTCATGACTTTCAATGGGACTGATGCAGTGAGGATAACACTTTCAATGAGTCTATTGATTGCATATGAACAGAAAGATCACACAAGCACACAGGGAGAACAGTGGGGTTTAAATAACATTTTAAACCTGTCATAGCCATTGCTTGTGAACAAAATTCTTATCTCTATATCGATAACTGGTTTGTCTGTTTTCTGCTTTATTCTCTTCTCGTGTATGCCCATGTGGCTCACCAGGTGGAGTGGTTTTCCATCTGCAGCATTAATATGCACTTGGAGGCTCCATCATAAACTTTTCTCTGTGCATTATAAGATATTTAAGGCAACTCATGCAACCTGAGATGCCTTAAGAAACATCCTGAAGGTCTTTTGGAATCTGTGTGTTGGTTTCAGGTTCTTCTCAGAGTGTCCCTATGAGACAGTGAGTTGAGTATCACTTACCTCTTGCTTCCTTAAGATTAAAGTATTTCTCCTTTAACCTCAACTTTGGGGAATTCTGCAAGCGAGATAGAAGTCCACTCCCTGTGCCCAGATAGGACTGGCAAGGGGGATTACATTTCTTCATTTATATTGCTAAAAACATGAAACAAACAAAGTTAGAATGTAGAACTTTTTTTCAAAGTCTATTTTGGTTTTCAATAGTTGTTTGGTTTACATAGTAAAATATGTTTCCTTTTCTTTTCTTTTTGGTAATATAGAGGCAGCAGTATGTTGTTGCTAAAATACATTACTGGCTGTATTCTAATAACTATGGGGGAGATTTATCAAAACCTGTCCAGAGGAAAGTTGCCCAGTTGCCCATAGCAACCAATCAGGTCGCTTCTTTCATTTTTAACAAGGCCTCTGCAAAATGAAAGAAGTGATCTGATTGGTTGCTATGGGCAACTGGTCGACTTTTCCTTTGCACATGTTTTGATAAATCTCCCCCATTGGGTCCACGTTTGTGAACAACCATTGATCAGCTGGAATATTAATTACCCTGGTATGAAATGAGGTCTCACGGACTAGCCAACAGTATGGTACATGGATTGGTCACTTTCACCATATCAAGATTGTTTCTTACTTCATGGTTCTCAACTCTTAAAAGATAAGGGGTCCCAAATGTAGGATTTCTCCTCTATAATGTCTGGGAGTGTTGTTGAGAAGATAAGCCCTTTTTTTTGGACTTGAGTGTTCTCTTTCACAACCACTGAGAAAGTTGCCATTTGGGCAAGGGAAAGTGTGGGGCATCTGTGTGGGCACTAAGTTTACCTTTGTCCATCAGCTCCTCCGCCTGTATTAGCCTTGTCTCTTACAACTTAGATTGGGGGTTCACTTTACAGTGATTATCATGTTCATTTTTATTTGTGCTAGCACTGTGAGTGATAATTTAGAGACAGGAGGTATTTTGGTCAGCTCATGTCCAGGGGTTTACTGGTTGGTTCACCATACTTGTACTTTACTATTGTGATGGCCATTTTTTTTTGACAGATTATGTTATAATTGTATTTATACATTGTACAGAGGGTGGGTGCCCACTAGAGGGTGTTCTTCCCTAGCCCCCTCCAGTGAAGGGTTTTCCAAGTTGTTTGGAGTTGTTTTAAAGGGGTACTCCGGTGGAAAAAATGTTTTTTAAATTAACTGGTGCCTGAAAGTTAAACAAATTTGTAAATTAAATCTATTGAGAACGAGACCGGCACTGCTGGTAGTCCGGGAATGTGTAGTTTCATGGCAGGTGAATAACAGTGAACCAGGTGGTGCTCAATCTTTCAAGAAAGGCAGACAATTCCAATATGCAAAGATGAGATAATAAGACGGCACTCACCACGGTCGTGACTTCTTCATATCCTTTATTCAGGGATAGCAGGGAACAGAGGTGCAGCCTCAGGCAGGTATCATGGCAAGGATGCCAGGGACCTCAGCGTGGAGGTGACAGTAGCACATGTTTTTGCTATACACATGTTTATTCCCTTTGTGTGTATTGGAACTAAACCAAAAAGGGAGGAAAAATAGCAAATTGGACATAATGTCACACCAAAATCCAAAATGAGCTGGACAAAATTGACACCCTTTCAAAATTGTGGAAAAATAAGATTGTTTCAAGCATGTGATGCTCCTTTAAATTCACCTGGGGTAAGTAACAGGTGTGGGCAATATAAAAATCACACCTGAAAGCAGATAAAAAGGGGAGAAGTTTGTGTAGTCTTTGCATTGTGTGTCTGTGTGTGCCACACTAAGCATGGACAACAGAAGGAGGAAAAGAGAACTGTCTGAGGACTTGAGAACCAAAAGTGTAGAAAAAGATCAACAATCTCAAGGTTACAAGTCCATCTCCAGAGATCTAGATTTGCCTTTGTCCACAGTGCGTGGACGGAAGAGAAAAATTGATGAAAGGTGTCAACACAGGATAGTCCGGATGGTGGATAAGCAGCCCCAAACAAGTTCCAAAGATATTCAAGCTGTCCTGCAGGCTCAGGGAGCATCCGTGTCAGCACGAACTATCCGTTGACATTTAAATGAAATGAAACATTATGGCAGGAGACCCAGGAGGACCCCACTGCTGACACAGAGACATAAAAAAGCAAGACTACATTTTGCCAAAATGAACTTGAGTAAGCCAAAATTCTTCTACAAAAACGTCTTGTGGACAGATGAGACCAAGATAGAGCTTTTTGGTAAAGCACATGATTCTACTGTTAACCGAAAATGGAATGAGGCCTACAAAGAAAAGAACACCGTACCTACAGTGAAATATGGTGGAGGTTAAATGATGTTTTGGGGTTGTTTTGCTGCCTTTCGCACTAGGTGCCTTGAATGTGTGCAAGGCATCATGAAATCTGAGGATTACCAGTGCATTTTTGGTTGCAGTGTACAGCTCAGTGTCAGAAAGCTGGGTTTGCGTCTGAGATCTTGCATCTTCCAGCAGGACAATGACCTCATGCATACATCAAAAAGCATCCAGAAATGGATGTCAACAAAGCGCTGGAGATTTCTGCAGTGGCAGCAATGAGTCCAGATCTAATTCCCATTGAACACCTATGGAGAGATTTTAAAATTGCTGTTGCAAAGACCTGGAGCAGTTTGCAGAGGAAGAGTGGTCCAACATTCCGGCTGAGAGGTGTAAGAAGCTTATTGATGGTTATAGGAAGCCACTGATTTCAGTTATTTTTTCCAAAGGGTGTGCAACCAAATATTAAAGGAGAACTCCAGAATGCAAAAATTATCGTCCATACTGCCGGCAGTAAAATAATAAATAGATACATACCTTCCTTTGCTCACCCAGTAACCCACTCCGGTCTCCGCCGCGATCCTCTTCCTTGTTGCCAGTGGTCGGCGAGTCATACTGCACTCAGCCAATCACCGGCCGCAGCAAAGTCCCGAATCAGCCGGCGATAGGCTGAGCAGCAGTGTGACGTTTTTGGCCCCGGCAGCAGGTGCCGGTGTAGTGAAGAATTCTGTGTCTTGAAGCGCTCTCACACTGCCTCTCAGCCGATCACCGGCCGAGTCGGGACTTCGCTGTGGCCGGTGATTGGCTGAGCGCAGTATGACTCGCCGACCACCGGCAACCAGGAAGAGGATCGCGGCGGAGACCGGAGTGGGTTACCTGGAGGCACCGGAGGAGCGAAGGAAGGTATGTATCTATTTATTTTTTTACTGCTGGCAGTATGGGGGACAATTTTTGTATTCTGGATTTCTCCTTTAAGTTAAGGGTGCCAATAATTTTGTCCAGCCCATTTTTGGAGTTTGGTGTGACATGTGACATATGTCCAATTTGCTTTTTTTCCTCCCTTTTTTTTTATTTTAGTTCCAATACACACAAAGGGGCAGATTTATCAAAACATGTGCAAAGGAGAAGTTGCCCATAGCAACCAATCAGATCACTTCTTTCAGTTTGCAGAGGCCTTGTTTAAAATGAAAGAAGTAAGCTGATTGGTTGCTATCGGCAACTGGGCAATTTTTCATTTGCACACTTTTTGATAAATCTCCCCAAAAGGGAATAAACATGTGTATAGCAAAACATGTGTTACTGCAATCCTTTTCTGTGAGAAATATTTCATTTTCTTGAAAAAATTCAGGGGTGCCAACATTTACATGACTGTAAATATAGTGAGACAAGACATGTATTTTGGTTCAAAGTCAAATAATATGTTTCATAAATTACATAGTGCAAGATGCACAGTATCGTACATTATAGACAAGCAAAATGTGCAATTCATTCCTCATAAAGAGTATTTATCTATCAGCCCAAGGGATACTGTAAAAAGGATCTATATCATAAATCTTTGTATCATATGTTTCTATGTTAGGGTTCTATAGTATCCTTAACCCCTTAATGATGAGTGCCGTAAATATACGTCCTGTTGAGGTGGTACTTAACGCACCAGGACATACATTTACGTCCTAAGCATCATGCGCGGCAGGTCCCAGCTTCTGATCGCATCCAGGGACCCGGCCCTTAATGGCAGACACCCGCGATCCTGCGGATGTCTGCCATTAACCTCTCAGATGCCGGGATCAATACAGATCACGGCATCTGCAGCATCGCGGTCACTAAAATGGATGATCAGATCGCCCGCAGCGCTGCCGCGGCGATCCGATAGTACAGCACAGCAGACGGAGGTCCCCTCACTTCCCGCAACCCAGAGCAGAAGATGACCGATAACCCTGATCAGTGCTGTGTCCTATACATAGCACTGAACAGTATTAGCAATCGAGTGATTGCTATAAATAGTTCCCTATGGGGACTATTAAAGTGTAAAAATAAAAGTAAGAAAATAAAGTTAAAAAAATGGGAAAACCCCCTCCCCCAATAAAAACGTAAATTGTCCCATTTTCCCTATTTCACCCGCCAAAAAGTGTAAAAAAAAATATTTTATATACATATTTAGTATCGCCGCGTGCATAAATATCTGAACTATTAAAATAAAATGATAATGATACCGTATGGTGAACGGCGTGAACATAAAAATAAAGTCCAAAATAGATGCTTTTTTATAACATTTTATTCCCAATAAAATGTATAAAAAATTGATTAAAAGTTCTATATAAGCAAATATTGTATCAATAAAAAGTACAGATCACGGCGCAAAAATTGAGCCCTCATACCGCCGCTTATACGGAAAAATGAAAAAGTTATAGGTCTTCAAAATTGGGGGATTTTAAACATTTGGTTAAAAAGTTTGCGATTTTTTTTAAGTGCAACAGTAATAGAAAAGTATAATATCATTGGTATAATTTTAATCTTATTGACCCAAAGAATAAAGAACACATTTTATTTTTACCGTAAATTGTACGGCGTGAAAACAAAACCTTCCAAAATTAGCAAAATTGCGGTTTTCTTTTTAATTTTACCACACACACAGTATTTTTTGGTTGCGCCATACATTTAATGGTAAAGTGAGTGATGGCATTACAACGGACAACTGGTCGCGCAAAAAACAAGCCCTCATACTAGTCTGTGGATGAAAATATAAAAGAGTTAGGATTTTTTGAAGGCGAGGAGGAAAAACGAAAACCTAAAAATGTAATTGTCTGCGTCCTTAAGGCCCAAATGGGCTGCGTCCTTAAGGGGTTAAAGGGGTACTCCGGCAAAAAAAAAAAAAAAAATGTTTTTTAAATCAACTGTTGCCAAAAAGTTAAACAGATTTGTAAATGACTTCTATTAAAAAATATTTATCCTTCCAGAACTTTTTAGCAGCTGTATGCGACAAAGGACATTCTTTTCCTTTTGAATTTCTTTTTTGTCTTGTCCACAGTGCTCTCTGTTGACATGTGATGCCCGTATCAGGAACTGTCCAGAGCAGGAGAAAATCCCCATGGCAAACCTATGCTACTCTGGACAGTTCCTGACACGGACAGAGGTGTCAGCAGAGAGCACTGTGAACAATACAAAAAAGAAATTAAAAAAGAAACAAATTTCCTCCGTAGCATACAGCCGCTAAAAATTACTGGAAGGGTAAAGATTTTTATTAGAAGTCATTTACAAATCTGTTTAACTTTCTGGCACCAGTTGTTTAAAAAATAAAATAAAAAATGTTTTCCACCTGAGTACCCCTTTAAACATCTCTTTATCTTTTGCACTCTATTAATAAAAACAAACAAGATATGTAGCTTATTACTAAAGTTTCTATGTTATTGCAAATTCAGTTTGTGCCCACATTGCTACCCTCTTAACACAGTTGTTTAGTCTGGTTAGGTGTACATTGGGCTGGGGTTCAGCAACATAGTTTGCAAGTGACTATATAATCATGGAACCACTAGAAGTAGAATACAAAACTTCAATATCTTCCAATGGGAAAAAAATTGGAAACAGTAATTGGACAAAAACATCAAACTTTGTACTAGAGCCCTGCATGGTACTGTTCCTTTTAATCCCGCTGCAGCTGGATTTCTGACCATTCCAGCCTACTGCAGCAGGTGTTTGTTCCACTCCCACCTGCTAGCGCAACATTTGTGTCCAATCCCTCCCGCTAACGTGTGTGTCCAATCCCGCCTGCTTCAGCTCAGCCTGAGGAAGCGGGTGACCGTGAAACGCGTTGCATTATGGGAAATAAATCCTTTTAACTTCTTATCTGGTCTCAGCGCTTCCATTGATCCCGCTCTGCTACCTGAAGATTGCTTGTTTTCTATCGTGATTCTATTTCAGCGGGACGAAGCTGCAGAGACCCTTTGATGATACACCCTGTTCCATTGTTGTACTTGGTTGAAGTACAACTTCATGTGGTAAGCGCAATTCACACTTAGCGTTACCAACTCACCTTTGGTGTTACACTACGGAACGCATCCGTTTGTGCTTTTTTTTTATTTCAGCTCATTTATGACTCTAGTGTCTGTACATTCCTATACACATTGTGGCATGTGCAGAGCATTGCACCCTAGTGTAAAGTGTAAGTGTAAAGAAGTGTGTACACTACAGACTAAGCCTAGGTCATTGGTGCCCCCACAAGGACTCCCAATCCCAATGCAGGGCTCTACTTAGTACTATAATCCCCATAGGAAGAAGCTGTGTTTGCATTGCAGTCCTATCACAATTAAAAGTTGATATACAAATGCTGGAGCATCCCAGCTTAATTGATTTAGATGGCCATATAGGTATGATTTGTTTTTAATTCTGGCCCTTGAAAGTATTTTCTGGGCATTTAACATTGATGGCCTATCTGCAGGATAAGCTATTGATGTCTGATCAGCTGGGTGGTAACACCTTGCACCCCCACCATTCAGCTTTTCAGTAGAGCTTCTGCTCCGTTACATACATTATTAGTGGTGCAACGCAATAAAAATTTTGATCAGAGACTGGAAAATGTAGGATGTGTTTGGCCCAAAATAAGTTGCCCCACCCAATTTATAAAAAAAAAGAATATTTATTTTGGTCAAAAACCCTTAAAGGAAAACTGTCAGCCTGTTTGCCCACACTAAACACAATACACTGGGTTATAGTGTGGGTGAACAGGAGTCCAATGAGTGGTCACACACTAAAATACATCAAGTAGGTCCTGAGATATGTTCCCCCAAAAACCCTCTGCTAAATTAATTGTATTGATGTTAAAGGTCCTCAATAGAGCATGCTGATTCTTCAAATTTTAGCAAAGATCTGGGGGTTGTGGCACACAAAAAGGCATACTGGGGCTTGTAGTTTAAGCACAAATAGTTGACATAGAATGGGGAAAATATTTATGGGTCTAGCAGTTTTAAATTATCCAAAAATGAATATCCCTATCATCCCTGTACCCCCAGTCCCCAAAGTTTAACAAAGGAATGTCCAGCGCCAAGTGTGGTAAAACGACAGGTACTTTATTGTAGGATCAGCGGATACAAACTTGCATCAGGCAGGAGCCTGGCTCCTGCTGGATGCAAGTTTGTATCCACTGATCCTACAATAAAGGACTTGTCGTTTTAACGCACTTGGCGCTAAACATTCCTTTGTTATACTGCTGTCGGCTAAAAAAAAACACAGATGAGGTTAATAAAAAAAATGGGTAAAGTAATCTCCAAAACCCATGCAGGGTGTTTTGGTATGCAGTGGTACTACCTACCAAAAGGAAAAGGACAACAAGGAAGGACAGCCAGTGACAGGGACATGGTTGTCCATTGCACATTGATACACAAAGGGTGCAAGCGCTATCCCCCCCTGGTCTGATTATATGGAAGAACTTTTGTAGCACATATTGCTGAAAATAATTAATCCTGTCCATGATAAAAATGTATCAGCAGCTTGCTGTGTATGGGGTTGCATAAATACAGACTGATCAAAGTGGCCATGCTTACCCCCTGTCCATTGCAAGAAGCACCTACAATCGTCTCTTGAGCATCAGAACTGGTCCATGGGACAGTGGAAGAAGGTAGTCTGGTCTGGTGAATCATCTTTTCTTGTACATCATGTTAATGACTGTGTACGTCCCTTATCTTGGAAAGAAGACAAGCCAGCAGAGGCAGTGTGTGGTGTTCTAGACAATTTTCTGCTGAAACCTTAGGTCCTGATGGATGCTACTTACCAGTTAAACTAACAATGTTTACCAACTAAACACTGTTGCAGGCTAAAGTATTCCCTAATGGCGGTGGCCTCTTTCAGCAAGAGAATGCCCTGGTCACATTGCAAAAATTGCTCTGTAGTGGTTTGAGGAACATGACAAAGACCTCAAGGTGTTGACTTGACCTTCAAATTATTTAGATCTCTATTGGATCAAGCATCTGTGGTAGAAAAACATGTCTGATCTTATGGGGAGTTCGTACCTCGTAACTTACAGGACAGAAAGGACCTCCTGACGACTTCTCTATGGCAGATACCTTAGGAAACCAACAGAGGTCTTGTGGAGTCCATTATATAACAAGAAGTGGACAGCACAAGGGGGACCTACACAATTGTATGTTTTCCATGTTATAGCTGATCAGGAAATACCACACATGCATTTGTTACGTAAGGGTTTAAACATGTCTTAACTCATTCTTTGGTTTTGTTTTCAGAAAGTTAAAGGTATGAGCCTGGAAGATGTAGTGGTTCTAAATGTAGACACCAACACTTTGGAGACTCCCTTCGATGACCTTCAGAATCTACCAAGTGAAGTGGTCAGTGCTGAAACCTTTCATATTATTCATTGTTACAGATGTGTTTTTTTTTTTTAGAGAAAAGTCACTTGAACTATAAATATAATTTAGGTGTTTTATGAAGATTTTAAACATTTAGGCTCAGAATTTATGCCACATTTTCCATGTATGTTTTAAATAATTCTGGATTTTTCTTTAGCAATTTTCCAAAATTTCTGTAGAAATTACACATTTCTCCTATGATTTGCACAACTGCAAAATAACACATTTTTGTTACGATTTTGGGACAATTGCCGCAAAAACTGAAAAAATGCAGCAAGAGATGTTTGAACACAGTCTCAGGAGAGGTATATAACTACTATATATATCCTAATGCCGTATAGATAGCGGTAGAAGCAGTATACAGATCTGGGTGGAATAGGGAGGGGTCTGAGAGCTGCAAGTAGTTGATCTGGTTATTGATGATGTCATGCTGCTGTTCACAGAAAGTCAGCTGACCCAGGACTGACATCCTCTGACACTCATTAAGCACAGTGATTTTCTGTGAGTCAAACTGGTGATCACATGACCAAGTTAGAGTAATGAAATGCATAAATGCAGCTGCACTGGATTAAAACAAATAGTGCTGTGTGACTAGTGATGGTGAGTGTGCATAATATGGACAAAAAATAAAAACAAAACCTGGAGTGCTTCTTTTAAAGTGGAAATGAGAAGCCTCAGTATGTCTAATATTGTTAGTCTTTCCCTGATCTTATTTAACTTTGCTGTTATATAAATCCTGTTCTCCCGCAGGTTGATGTGGTCTACACAACTGTGTGCATTTAAGGAACATTTACAAATAAAAAAAAAAAAAAAAGATTTTTATTAAGTTAGAATATATTCAGCACACACCACCATTGTAATAGATGCAAGAAACCTATTGGGTATATGTTAATATTGTTGTATGCTAATTATACATATATACTTGTACATGATAATGAATAAACAAAAACAAAAAATAATATATATATATATATATATATAGAAAATCCATAAAAAGCAGCACATCCAAAATAGTGAAATGGGTGCAAGCCTGTTGAACCTCGATGCTCCGGTTCTTACTAGATATGAAATGGATAAAGGCAGCACACCACGATGGTATAATCCAAAAAATCGTGAATTTATTCCATGATGTAAAAAACAACGTTTCAAGACTTGAAAATGGCGGTGAGAGATCGCCGAAACGTTGTTTTTTACATCATGGAATAAATTCACGATTTTTTGGATTATACCATCGTGGTGTGCTGCCTTTATCCATTTCATATATATATATATATATATATATATATATATATATATATATATATATATATATATATATATATATATATATATATATTTTTTTTTTTGTATAACAATTTCCAGAATAGTATAAATTGTACTCAAATGTACATGTATGTTAAAACGTTAACCAAAATATGCTATATACAATATTTATCAAATCTGTATCAACATGTTAGTTTTTCACTGAGCACCATATTAGGCTGGGGGTTATTCACTTTTGAAATCTTACTTGCATTTAAGAATAGTGCAAAAAAATTATCCGGTTGTATACCTTTTAGACCAGACATAGTCTACTTTTGGCCAAAATTGATCTGTGTTTACACACCTCCCTACACATTGACCTCTACACAATGGCACAAAGCATTCTGCTATAGAAGTCAATGGGGGACATTTACTAGTCTAGTCTATTCTGGGTATGCTTATAGACCAGCGTATGTGGTAGTCTCCTGTCTATTGTGCTCCTAATTTATCAAAGGTCTCACAGCCCTTGATAAATTCTGTGCTCAGACTTCAGGGCTACAGCTCAAACTGCATTTAGACCTGCTCCAACATGGTCTGAAATTTCAGCGTATTTTGGGCAGATGCGACTTGTCGCACAAAAGACGCACTTGATAAATTCAGCACCAATGCATTTTCCAATGCATTTCCGTCTAAAATAGACTTGGATGCATCATGTTCTAAAAATCCTCTAGAGCAAAAGTCGCAGAAAAGTCGCACATATTTAGACTGCGACTTTCTGTGCGACAAATTTAGACAGGAAAAACCAGTCTAAATCCTTTGATAAATCTCCCCCAATGAGTCATGTCCTGACTTACTTAGTCTACCCTTGTGCCTACTGTAAAGCAAATCTCTGCTGTTCCAGCAACTGATGAAGGATAAAGAAAATGTAGTAAGAAATGTACAAGCAGAAAATAAAAATAAGATGATTGGCACAAGATTGTTAAAAGGGAACATTTTCCTCAAGAAGCACAATGATATTATTTATTTTATGTTTAAGAAGTCTGCAAAATGCATTTTAATAATATATGTCATACTAAAATGTCCACAATAGACAAGTCTGGGATCTTTGCGCTCACATTTTCCTTTAAATGAATGTAAAAAAAAAGGCAGCGTTCAGCTGAAATCCCTAAAATACGCCAACATAGCATAAGACCCAGCGATGCGCAAGTGTTTAAGGCTTGAACTCTCTCCTATATAATTTATGCTTTATTAATGAAAAGTTTGCCGGTTGCTCTTTTTTTTTCTCCCATATTACGTATAAATATTTATAATTCTTGCATATTATATGTAGTGTTCGTAGACGCACGGGGGTACCTCTTGCTGTCCTGTTATTCTAGTGTTCTTTTCTTTCAAGGCCTTTTCTTCTCACCCAATTTCCCAGGCAAATTGTGTAGAATAACTCAATATTAATCAGGCTCCTATGTTCCTGCATATTCTTATTGTGCTGTAGAATGGCCGGTGCTTTATTCAATTCTTAATGCTCTCCAGCAAATGGGCTGAGTGATGCTGTTGGTTAAATGCTTTTCATTAGCTAAGACAAAGTTTGAACAATTTCGCTTGCGGTTGTATCGATGCCACCTGCTACTGAAGTACTCTTAATTAATAGATCAAAGCTCGGGTACATGGGCTGCAGAATATACAGACCGGGAAAGGTAACAGCTCTTTGATCTGTAACACGCTGTGTATGGGGGGGGGGGGGGGGTGTAATGCTTATTTCTTTACTTATCGGCTGTTTTTCCAAATTTATTTATTCTTTAGAAGAGCGGGATTACTTATTATTTACATGTAACTTCTTCTTATTGTTATGTTTCTGATAGAATGTGCAATATAGTTGTAGGCGTGGTTTAAATATTTTTATAATATGACTAATATATGCTAGGATACAAATAACAAACCACCAGACCACGGGGATAAAGCCTTTATTGCGAATCCGACCACTAAAACGTCACTTATTAAGTAATAAAGACTAAATATAACGTAGGTCACAGGGTTAATAGAGAGGTCAGGTATGATGTGATTCACATTAAAATGTATGAATATCATTGGGCATCAGAAACTTGTAGACACCTGGCAGCCTGCAGTGCCACCTGGTGTACGGTCACATCTGCCTGCACTTGTTAAAATCAAACACACATGTCCCCCACTCTGGGGGTGTTTTGGTTGTTTTCTTAGGATACAAATAACGTTTATTTATCTGAATTGTAAGCTTTGAACAATACCTTTTACCGTAAAATGTTTGGCTATGTTCACACGTGGGAATTTCTGTCCTGCATCCCGTTGCCAGATGTTTCCGGATTGGAAATTTCGTTTCCATGCCCACAGAAAGAATGAATGAGTTATTTTTTTTCTGCGGACACTGCACAGAATGCATAGCCGCATTCCCATGTTGTCCTAGCGCCCGCAGTTTGAAGAATGTCCACACGGAGATTTTCTGTGCGGACATTCTAAATTGTGAACATAGCCTTTCTGTCAGTAAGCTAGTCACTGCAGATCTAACAAACTGTCATTGTTAAAAACTTTTCATATATTGCAGGACTCATTATAATATGACATTTCACAATATACACCTGTTAATTCAAGCTCAAAATAGCCACCACTACGGGTTGCCTGTCTTTTAGCCAGACAGACTAGTCTAGATTATACAGCATACTGGATACCGGCCGTAAAGCATACCGGTATCCAGTATAGGAGATTTCTATTGCGTATGCAAAACTACAGATAAAGGATGTGTGGACATGCTGGGAGCTGTAGTTTTAAAACAGCTGGAGGCAACACTGCTCTAACACAGTTATTTACAAACATTGCACCTCCAGTTGTTACTAAACTACAACTCCCAGCATGCTGAAGTGGTCAAAGCTTTCCCGGACTCCTGAATGACAAAGAAGTTGATCAGACATTCAGGAGTCTGTGAAAGATGAATGACACACAGTGACAGCTATGCTGATTAGCATCCAGCTTTACTAGGAGAAGATAAAACAGATAGAACATGTATTCATAAAAATGCTGTACTTTTATCTAAAACATCCTTGCACTAATTTTATAAAGATCTATTCTTATATTTATACATTTTATCCTGTTATGAATTCACCATAATGTCTTCTGATTACTGCAGGCAAGCTCCAAGTATCTTCCTCTGATACATGACAGCATAAAACCAGAGAGGAAAGGGTTACAGAGTAGAGAGTACTGATTGGCTGACTGCACATGCTTGCTCCTGTGAGGGAGACAGACTGACACGCCCCCTCCAGCCTGCACAATGAAAAAGTAACTCACCAGCAGATAAATGCTTATATCTCTGGATATATAGGTCCGAGACAATTATAAATTAATTATAAATTAATTAAAAATTATATGCACATGATCAGGATTGCTTCCTGAGTAACATATCACTTTTTTTCTTTTTTTTGCACTTTGACAGGTACGCTTTAAAGGAGGTGCCATCATCCCCGCTCTCCACAAGCTGTAGCTCTGCAATAGGAGATAGAGCTTCCTGCTCTGCCTCCATAGCACCTGACCGAGTGTAATGTGATTCTATGGCACTGGGTTTTGCAATGGAGATGGGTGTTGTGAAGGCAGAGTGGTAAGTCCTGTCTCCTATTGGTAAATTGCGAGGAGCGGAGAGAATGCCACCTCTGTTGAGGCATTTAGGCTAATTCAAAATGAAGGTAATATAGAAAAATGACATGTTGCACTATAGTAATATTTCATTAAGTGAATAAAACATTGCAATGCATTGCATTTTTCTGCAGTGCCACCACAGCACGATGGAGTATTACATAGCACCCATGAAAATGTATATTGCACAAAGATATTGGGGTTTATTTACAAACGTGATCCCAACTCTTTTGTTGGGTTTTGCGCCCAAATTGTGTTGCACGTTCCATGCAACCCTCCATTTTACAAGAAAAAACCCGAAAAGGGGGGGGTGGCCACGGAGAAAGTAGGCGTGGCCACAACAAAGTGGGGGTGTCCCCGGAAGTTTTGAAAAATCCCAACATATTTACTAAGGTTTCCACAGAAAAATGGTGTATTTGAACAGAGGAAAACCCCAAAGATCAGAATAGTTGTAAAAAAAAAAAATAAGCAAAACATAGGGAAAAGTGACAAATGAATGCCAAGTAAATACCTTGGGAAATCAAAACCCACAAAGAAAACGCTACTCTCCACTAATAGTAAATAAACCCCATTGAGTCCTCCTGGGCATGAGATCTTCTTTGCAGCTAGTATCCATTCAGTCTACATATGGCTGTTAGTGCATATGAACTAGGATTTAAATAAGGCTGACATCCCTATCCCTACATGTGACAGAGAAGTGTAGAACAAGCTCAAACTGTATTACAGCAGACATGCCAGAAGTGGTTAAGATTGGAGATATTTCAGATTCCTTAGATTCCACAGTCAATAGCCACTGCATCTAGGTAGACCAGACAATTTGTGGAAGTCCCCTACCTCATCTGATTGATGGTCCCTGAAACCTAATCGCAGGTGCCGAGCAGTAAGATGGCAGCTGGGGGCCTGGATAAGGAAAGGTGTAATAGATTATTGAGATAAAGACCAATACACTGCACTACAGTTGTATTGCAGATACCCAACTCCATTTATTTTTTTAACCTTGCCTCCAAAGATGGATTAACTCTTTAAAGGGGTGCTCCGGTGCTAAACATCTTATCCCCTATCAAAAGGATAGGAGATAAGATGTTAGATCGCAGGGATTCCGCCGCTGGGGACTCGCGCGATCTCTCCTGCAGCACCCCCGTTTTTTCCAGCTGCACAGAGCGAGGATAACGGCTGATAACGAGCGGTGCAGGGGACATAGTATCGTGATGTCATGGCTCCGCCCCCTCATGATGACACAATCCACTCCCTCAATGCAAGTCTATGGGAGGGGGCGTGGTGGCCATCACACCCCCTCCCCTAGACTTGCATTGAGGGGGTGGGGTGTGACGTCACAACGGGGCAGAGCTGTGAAGTCACCATACTCCGTCCCCTGCACCGCCCTTCATCAGCCACAGAGCGATCCTCGCTCTGTGCAGCTGCAAAACGGGAGTGCTGCAACAAATTATCCCCTATCCTTTTGATAGGACATAAGATGTTTAGCACCGGAGTACCCCTTTAAGGACACTGTCAATTTCTTTTTTTGTGTTTTCGTTTTTTTTTTCCTCCTCTTCCTTTAAAAGACTTAACTTCTTTATTTACCTCCATGTGAGGTTTGTTTTTTGCACAACCTGTTATACTTATTAATGCCTCCTTTTATTTTATCATAAACTGTATGGCAAACAAAAAAAGATATATATTATTTGTGAGGGGGATTGAAAAGAAAACCATACTTTTATAAACATGGGGTGTTCACAGATGTATGTATTTATCAGCTGCTGTATACTACAGAGGAAGTTCTTTTCTTTTGGGATTTCCTTTCTGCCTGACCATAGTGCTCTCTGCTTACACCTCTGTCCATTTTAGGAACTGTCCAGAGCAGGATAGGTTTTCTCTGTGGATTTTCTCCTACTCTGGACAGTTCCTAAAATGGACAGAGGTGTCAGCAGATAGCACTGTGGTCAGACAGAAAGGAAATTCGAAAAGAAAATAATTTCCTATGGATCATACAGCAGCTCATAAGTACTGGAAGGATTAAGGATTTTTTAATGGAAGTAATTTACAGATCTGTTTAACTTTGTGGCACAAGTTGATTAATTTTTTTTTTTTTCCAGTGGAGTACCCCTTTAACAATCACAATTTAAAAATTACTGCATCTACTGACCTATGTACAATTGAATTTCTGGACCTTATCGTTACCAGCACATCAAGCAAATCCATTTGCAGCACTTGCCACATACCCACCTCTACCAATAGTTTCATCCTCTTTTCAAGTTGCCATCTACCAATATGACTCCTCAACATACCAGCAGGACAGTATAGAATGATTAAAAGGATTTGTACAGAACTCACACAAGAGAAATAGAAGTACAGGCCTTTACTACCAAATTTCAGGAACATGGTTAGCCACGTAAAATTCTCCAGTCCGCTCAATCAAAGATTTCACAGCAAGACAGATCCACTTATTTTGAATCTACTCTAAAAGATAAAGATTACTCTGAGAATGAAATCAGTCTCATCCTACCCTATTACAATGAAAACAAAAAAGTTGAAACTATCATTCGACAAAACTGGCATCTCCTACAGCAAGACCGATCAATACATTATATCATACCACCCGCCCAAAAAATGATATACACGAAATCCCTTAGGCCGTACAATAGCCCCAATCATCCAAAATCCACATGCAGAAAGCAATCACACATGGTTGAACATAAAAGGGTTCCACCATTGTGGAATTTGTTCCAACTGTAAACGGACAAATTTTTCTAAATCAACTACTACAGTACACTCTACTACAAACAATTTAAAATGGGACATCAAAGAACCCATAACACACAACACAAAACAAGTCATCTACATCCTTCAGTGCATATGCAATAAACAATACGTTGGAAGAACAAAAAGACCACTTAAAACACGAGTATTCGATCACATTTATAATATAAGAAAAGGGAATGAGAAACACTCTCTCTCTCTGCGCACTTTCTTAGATTCCACAAGCAAGATCCATCACAACTCAAGTATTTTGGTATTCAGATCATTGAGAGATTGGAGAGGTGGGAATTTTTTGGCCAAGATGTTGAGATCTGAATCGAGGAAGATTTATGAATTTGAAACGATAGAACCCAAGGGTCTTAACTCTTTGTTAGAGATTTTTGTAGGATCCCTGTTGGGCTCTGACCCATTCCCTGTCCAATGCCCGGCTGTTTACCCAGTGCTTGGACAGTGTCCGGTCCCTAGCCCATCAGGAATATTTTCCAGCAAACCCACCACAACAGCAAGTCTAACCAATCAGGAAGTTCCTTCAGGAAGTTAGTCTCAAATTATCCCTTAATTTTATTATTTTTATTTATCTATCTATCTATCCATCTAAGCAAAAAATTCTGCAGCACTCCAAATGCAGTGAAAAGATGGTGGATTTATTTAGCCCAACGGCATAGCTATGCCGTTGGGCTAAATAAATCCACCATCTTTTCACTGCATTTGGAGTGCTGCAGAATTTTTTGCTTGGTATCTACAATTGACCCCTCACCTGGGACAACGACCTGCTGGCACCTGGCATCTTCTTTCTATTTTTGGGTTGATCTGCTTCCATTTTCTTCTTATCTATCTATCCATCTATCTATCTATATAGATAGATATACAGCAACAGAAGAATGCAGCAGCACACTGCCAGCACAAGGATATAGATGAAACATGAATATGCAGTTAAAACATGGAGAGCTATACAGCTATGGTGTAATAGATGCAAATGTGAAACTATGAAATAGTGAGGCACTTAGCTCGCAAATTTGTCTCCGCCGGCGGTCAAATAGCTTGGACCGTCCCACCGTGATAAGGTGGCCTCATTGGGACGGACCCTACACTGTGAATATGCCTCTGTGTGAACAGTTCAGTAAGCATGGCAGGGTCTGGAACATCCAAGACACCTTATATACACACCTGATAGAGGTGGGTGGGGTGCAAGGCCAATATGGAGGTAGCCACTCCCCCGTATGTGCAATACAGACAAAGAATAAGTCAGCCAGCACTTTAGTTGATACCAAAATATTGTATGGACCTGGCCTACAGGTGCACGCTACTAGGCTAGATATACAGCAACAGAAGAATGCAGCAGCACACTGCCAGCACAATGATATAGATGAAACATGAATATGCAGTGAAAACATGGAGAGCTATACAGCTATGGTGTAATAGATGCAAATGTGAAACTATGAAATAGTGAGGCACTTAGCCCGCAAATTTGTCTCCGCCGGCGGTCAAATAGCTTGGACCGTCCCACCGCGATATCTATATATATATATACATATATACATATATATATATATATATATATATATATATATATATATGATTTTTTTTTTTTTTTTTTTTAATTTCTCTTTTTTTATTTATTTATATTTTTATCCTTTTTTTTTGGGGGGGGGGGGTTATTTGTGTTCTGATTCACTCACATTAATCTCACACTTCCATACTGAACCATGCTTATTTCTATTTCTATTTTGATTTATTCTCATTTTTTCACTTCATATTTATATCGATGTTCGCTTTATTTCATTCCTACTTTTTCATGTAGTTACATTATTTATTCTCTTTTGCTGAATAATTGACAGAAACATTGCATCTCTCTCACTGATATTTTAAGGATATATAGGATTTAGCTGGTAACATTAGTTATACCATATATATATATATATATATATATATATATATATATATATATATATATATATAATTATTTATTTTAACTAATTATTGATAGGATGCCACATGCAGTATAAACCCTATTTATTCTACCAACAAGTAACTCCCAATCCTAACTAACAGGATCCACACCATGGATTTCAATCATATGGAAGGGAGTGCCTTTTAGTAACTCCCACTCCTAACTAACAGGATCTGCCTATTAGTATGACACACTATAAAATAGACCATCATGCCATGGAGACCTATACCAATATCTAGCCATTAATAAAGGGGGACTCCCCTGAAACTCGTATTGCCTTATCAGTACACCATATGGTTGAGTACTGTCTGTCGCCTTATTGCCACTGCATATCAACATTCATACTTCCTTGCAAGCACTGCAGTCCCTTCAATAGGAGACCACTGCCAAATGTGAAAGTTGCTTTATAATCTCTCAACTGCTGCACGAGGATGCCACAGTTGAAGGCTGTACCTGTGACTCCTGCTGCCCGGACATTGCAGCAGTGAGCCGGGCGCAGTGAGCCGTGCCATCCTGTATAGTTCATCCAGCGGGACAGACTGTATCGCTACTATACTGCTATCTCTGGTTATCCAGCGATTACTAAATCTTGTATAGAAACTACTTATATAAATCAAGCTGTTATTCAACCAAAAAAAAAATTTCAAATTAATTTTTTATTGACATTTTGAAGCAGTTACAGATATAAAACTGTGCATGCAGCACAACGGTAAAAGTCAGCAGTATCGTCATAATCAGGCATATTTAGTAAACAACAACAGGAAGCATACACGGGCCACTTAGCACAATAATGTCAGAGTCAAGAGACAAAGTGGTCGTCAAATGTGAGGGCTGCGTGTAATACGTATGTAGGCGCGACCGGAGCAGGTAGCTGTTTACTTAACATATGTAGGTATGAGTCAGTGGACCACACCGGTTTGTGATACGGGAAGGAAAAAGGGAGAAAGATAAGATGGAGGAAAAAGTGCCAGAGAACGGCAAAAAAAGACAGTGACAGAGGAGGGGAAGGGAAAGTAGGTAGGTTGGCACCTGCAGGCTGAATGAGGAGAGGCTTACCTTGCGGACGGAACATCCTCCGTCAATCCCTGGGCCCCACAGAATTGTATCCAACGAAAAGTAAGTGTGCGATTTGTGTCAAGTCCTAATTAGCGGGTAGAGGTATGCAGGGTCTTGAATTCCGGAGAGGATACAAAATGTGACCAAGGGCCCCATATGCTATGGAACTTGTCAAATTGGCTTTTTGAGTCCGCTGAAAATTTCTCCATTTTGTAAATGTGGGAGACTTCTTGAAGCCAGGACGAAAGAGCTGGGGATGAGGTCGATTTCCACAACCTTGGGATTACTGACCTAGCCGCTATAAAAAAGGAAATGGAGGAGTTTGGAGTCTTCTTCCTGTGGGTTGAGCATTCTCTATACGTCGCTGAGGTGAAGGCCGTGAAGTTTGGTTCTAAGTGTTCTGAGTTTACTGTGGGAGATATTTGACCTGCCCGTAGATGAGTCAATCGAGGGGAACAATGGGAGATTGAAGTCTCCATATAGGAACACTGGGCCAACTGCAAAGGAGGACAGGGCTTCTAATGTTTTCAGAAGAAAAGGGATCTGTCCGTGATTGGGAGCATATATGGAAGCTACAGTTAGGTGTTGCCCCGATAAATCACAGTTGGCTAAAATGTACCTCACGTTAGGGTCTACACAGGAGGAAAGTACTTTCTCCGGGAGGGAGCGGTGGAAGGCGAGGGAGACCCCTTTCGTCCTGTCTTCAGGGTTAGGACTATGTAGCCACTGTGTATATATAGTATCTATTGGCCAGTTTGGGAAGATGTTCTTTTTTAAAATGTGTTTCCTGGAGGGCCAGAATATGGACTTTTTGTCTGTGAAAGTCATATAAGGTTTGCGCTCGTTTCTTGGGCGTATTGAAGCCCTTCGTGTTCAGGGAGGCAAACTTGATGTCATCCGCCATCATCATATGTGTGTGGATAATAACACTCACTGTGGAGTCCTGGGGGCAGGAGGGCATCCAGTCTACGAGGCAAAGGTGTACCAAGGAGTCTGCAACAAAGTAAAGCAGAGAGATGAGAAGGGGAAGGGATAGACAGAGAGAGAAGCAGCCACATAGGCATGGCAGAAGAGGGACTATAGAAGAAAGCCATAAGGGCTAAACGAAAGGTCTGAACCAGTCCGACCACTGACCTAGTGGGGGTAACGTAGTAGTAGGGCCGGCAACTGGCCTACGTGTCATAGACAAGAGGTGGAAGGTCTGAGTAATATGATAGGGCAAGTAACCTCTCATGGGATGAGAGGTGCAGTGGTATGATAGGCTTAGCAATATCTGGGGGGGTGATATACCCTGTGGGAAAATGTGGGTGGGAGGCATATTGTGCAGTGCAGTGTTCGGGAACCGAACCAGGGGAAGCTATGGGAGCGAGTGGACAGAGGTCCAATATTAAGGAGAGGGGAGGAGCCCAATGCTCATGGAGGGTCAAAACTATGTGGGTAAGATAGATGGACAGGTGTAATATCTGCGGGATAAGGTCAGCAGGCATTGCCAGCTTGTATGGTGATCAGGAAATAAATCTCATCTCTATAAACTATGGGTAAGAAAGACTTAATATATCAAGAAAAAGAAAATTAGGAGATCCTAGAGCATTGTTCTCCTCATCAGATCTCCTCCAAATGGGAGAATCAAAATACAAGTAAGACAACAAGGTACTACTTCACAGCTCGTCAAGTCTTTCGCTTCTGGTGTTGTGGCTTTGGGTTGGACATCTGGCCTCTTTCCGTCCTTCCAAGGGAGGAAGGGCGAGGCAATGCAGTGGAGGGAGGCACTACAGACGTGTGGAACAGGGGTCCCCAATTCGGAAGTTGGAAGGTCGCTAGGAATCCAGGTAGATCGTCAGGGCGACGGAGTGTCGCTACTGTAGTCCCATATTTTGCTGTCAGGAAAAATGGAAAACCCCAGCAATATGTTATTTGAGCATTAGTCAGAGCTTCTAGGAGGGGTCGCAGAGACGCCCTCAACTTGAGGGTGCGGAGAGAGAGAGAGAGGTCCGGGAATAGATTAATCTCAGTTCCATTGTATGTTAAGGTTTTGAGGGTACAGGCCTTGCACATTATCTCATCTTTTTGGGTGAAATGATGGACTTGACATATGACATCTCGAGGTTTGTTGGGATCATGGCTTTTCGCCTTTAGCGCTCTGTCGAGTTCTATAGGATTGTCAGGGGGTTTCTTAAGCACTTCGTTGAAGAGCCTTTGGAGGGTGCCTGAGAGGTCCTGAGGGGGGACCGATTCAGGGAGTCCTTTAATTCTAATATTTTTCCTCCGATTACGATTGTCCAATTCAATAGTTGCGGTTTGTTGCAGCATGAGGTTTTTAGTAGTTTCCTGTAGCTCCTGTATTTGAGAACTGACTGTAGTGCGAAATTATTCAAGATCTTTCACTCTTGAGTGGATCTTAGTAAGTTCTGCTTTCACCGGTTTCAGATTGTGTTGCCAAGCTTTTTTCAGATCTGACGCCATAGTGAGCATGTCTTGTTTTGTAGGTAGTAGTGCCAGTAACGCTGGAAGTTCTGGGTGATGTTTCAGGGTGCCGGCCGCCATTTCTGGGGTAGGCAGGTGACCGAGTGCTGGTATAGCAGGCGGGCTAAGATAGTTGCCAGACGCGCGTGGTTGCCTGGATGGTGTGCGGCGAGGAGCGTTTGCCGCAGAACCATGAGAATCGTCAGAGGATGAGCAGTCTGGGGCAAATCCCTTTCGGGGAGCATGTTTCATAGGCGTTTTAAACAGTTTCTTTTTAGCGGGTGGGCTTTCACCCCAAAAGTCTGGAAGATCTCCGCTATCAGAAGAGTCTAGCGATTCTGTTGTGGAGTGGCAGGCACTAACATCTCTAGAGGGCACCCAGTTCGTGACATCCTGGGGAGGGGTCCAGGCACAGGGCAGGGCTGTGGACCGTGTCCGCAGTGCCAGGGCACAGGCTGTGGGTGGTGAGATCTTGGTGAAGAGGGGATACATCAAGTCCCTTAGAGAAGGTTTGGGAATGGGGTTGACTAATCTCCTTTGCATGAGGGGTAGGAGAAATGGCTCCAGAAGAGGTAATGGCAGAGGGGCCCACTAGGGGAGATAGGGCTTGGGGAGCATTGGGGGTATAGGGCTGAGGAGCATCCATATTGGGGATCACTGTTATTGTGCCGGAGCTGCGAGAATAGAGCGCTGCACGCTGTGGTGTGCGCACAGAGGCCAGCAGAGGTTGGATTGTGGAAATGTCCGCAGCACAGAGCTGCCATTCAGCGGCTGCAGGGGCGACATCTTGGCTCTCCCTGCTCTCCTCAGTCTCAGCAGCGTGGTATAGTCCGGTGTCCACCTGAGCTTCTGATGTTTGCGCGGTGCACAGGTCCCCCGAGCAGTGTCGGCAGTATTCCGGAGCGGACAGGTTAGTGGAGGAGCTCGGGGCTGTTTGCGTGCGGGCCTCCTGAGCTTTCAGTGGGCCCGCGTCTGGGTGCTTCAGCACTGCTGTGGGGGCACCGTATGATGGGTGTAGCGGCACTAGGAAGCTCATGATGGAGCCTGCAGATTCTCCGGTGGCCGTAGATGTCGAGAGGGTTTTCTTGAATTTATGTTTGCCTCCCATATCTCAAGATTCGCCTGAAAAGACTCGACCTTTGCAGGAGCTCACATTATGCGCGTCTCTCCGCCAGCACGCCTAGCCACGCCCCCTCTTCAACAAAGTTTTAAGTGACTGGCATCTGAAATATTAATTCAGTCATCCTGGTTATCGGTGTATATTGGATCCAACATAATCCACGTTAATAATTGACTTTCAGCATAACATCAGAGACAATTCATGAAAGTGGCATAGTCTCATTCCTATGTACTTATTTTGTTTTATTTTATACCAATATTTTTTTTCTTAATCCTATCATTATTTTACTATTTTTTTAATCAACTATTTATTAATGGATCTGCAGAAAGGGCCCTGCCCAGATACCAGTCTATGTATTTAAATAATGAATGATGCTATTTTATATAAAACCAGCTACATCATAATTCTCTAGTTACATTTTCAATTAATTACACACCATTATATTAGTTCATTCCTTGAGGTCTGATTTCCATTATTATTGCTTTTCCTTCCTTTTTGCTCTTTGGGTATAGTGCAACTCAGTACCTTGGTCTGAATTTAGCATAATTTTTTAGTGTGTAGCCACCCATTTTCTGTTTTATTTTATTTTGGAATAGGAGATTTGCATCATGCATGTGCAGCCGGCAAATCTGCAGCAGTCAGCATGTCCGTATGGACCAAAATCTCTGAGGAGTGTTTTCAGCACCTTATAAGAAGAATGCCACCGAAAATGTAGGCAGGTCTTAAGACAAAGGGGGTTCTAGCAAGTTCATAAAGTGGCCAGTGATTATTTATGTGTATATGACAGGGAGAAAGTAGCAACACACAACATGATTTTCCTAGGAATATTTCACTGGCCAGCCCACTCAACAGATTCCTCTCCAATCGTGCATTTATAGGACACACGTCATCAGAGAGCAATTAGACAGAAAAGAACAACTCCACTTCAGCAGCTCTTAAGTACTGAAAGGATTAAGATTTTTTAATAGAAGTAATTTACAAATCTGTTTATCTTTCTGGAGCCAGTTGATATATATAACATTTTTTTTTCCTGGATAACCCCTTTAAGGCTATAAAAACTACATGTGTAATTCCAGCATAAAATGTCTCTTCCGATGTCAAAAAGTAATGTGGCAGGAGGGGTATAGTGGAGTTTAACTGATGACTGTCTACAAGTAGACAACAGAATATATTTAAATATTACATAAGTAATATATTAAAATTAAGCAATCAAAGACATAAAAATGCCAGAGAAGTTTCACTGGTTTAGTTTCCTTACTTGGAGAGTAATTTTCTCATTGGTAACAACCACACTGAAAATGCTTTCTCAAAATTAGCATGATATTTTCCATGTGTATTTTGGTGCTGATTTTCAGAGCGATTGTTTGTAAGGAGAGAATGTTCACTATTTAGAGTTCATCCACACTTCCTGTGTTTTGTCCTGATCTCTCTGCTGATAGAGTCAGACTTCCCCTAACAACAGGCAGAGGGCAGCAGTTTGCAGGAATGTGACACACATGGTGGACAAGGTTTTAGGGCCTTTTTTAGGGGTAAGGAATCATTTAAGGGGTATTCCAGGATTTTTATTTTTATTTTACTATGCTACAGGGGTTTTAAAGTTAGTGTAGTTCATACTATAGTGTCTCTACCTGTGTGTGATGTTGGTCTCACAATTCTTCTGTGATTTTTGCCCCAAAGTTTAGTTTTAGCAGCATACAAAATGACTGTTGTCTCAGGTTTTCCCAGGTTGCAGTGCGGCCCAAGATATTACATCACTAGTCAGGTGGTGACAGGGAGACTGTCTTGCTTCAATGGTTGATGCAACCTCTAGGTGGGAGGGAGATCATTCTGAAAGTAATTGTATTTTTGCAACAGCTGGAGGCACCCTGGTTAGGAAACACTGGTCTTTTGCATGGAATGCAGCTCATTTGTGCTTCAATGGGTGGGTTGGCTAATGTGTGGGAGAAAAAAAAATGACCTCACACTTACAAACAAGGAATTTATGGGACATGTAGTTCAAGGGAGGGAACTCTCCTGTTCACAAAGAGCTAGCCACAGTGTTATGGTAATCTCACAACATAGCCATTTAGCTCTAAGACAAGCACAGATCCTTCCTAAGCATGTCCATTACTGTCTGCAGGTAAGTATTAAAATCACCTTAGGATGCATAACCTCTTTAATGCTAATTAATGTACCGTATTTATCGGCGTATAACACGCACTTTTTAGGCTAAAATTATACGCCGATACACCCCCAGGAAAGGCAGGGGGAGAGAGGCCGTCGCTGCCCGCTTCTCTCCCCCTGCCTTTCCTGGGGTCTAGAGCGCTGCTGTCGGCCCTTTTCACCCCCTGGTTATCGGCGCCGCTGCCCGTTCTGTCCCCCTGACTATCGTGCGTCCCCGGCGTCATTGCTATGCGCTGAACGGCGCGGCGCATGACGTCAGTGCGCCGTGCATAGCAACGACGCTGGGGACGCACGACGGAGGCCTGGAGCAGCGCGGACCCGACTCAG
Organism: Hyla sarda; assembly: GCF_029499605.1. NCBI lineage: Eukaryota > Metazoa > Chordata > Amphibia > Anura > Hylidae > Hyla > Hyla sarda. Next base: position 33,603,289 of record NC_079197.1, read on the forward strand.
GTAATTATGCCACCGGGGATGGGGGGAGGCAACGGGGCAGCGGCGCCGGCAATGGGTGCCGCTGCCCCTTCTCTCCCCCTGGCTGTCGGCGCCGCTTCTCTCCCCCTGGCTATCAGCGCCGGCACCAATAGTCAGGGGGACAGAACGGGCAGCGGCACCGATAACCAGGGGGTGAAAATGGCCGACAGCAGCGCTCTAGACCCCAGGAAAGGCAGGGGGAGAGAAGCGGGCAGCGACGGCCTCTCTCCCCCTGCCTTTCCTGGGGGTATATCGGGGTATACACGCGCACACACGCACCCTCATTTTATCATGGATATTTGGGTAAAAAACTTTTTTTACCCAAATATCCTTGGTAAAATGAGGGTGCGTGTTATAGGCCGGTGCGTGGTATACCCCGATAAATACGGTAATTTACAAATATGCTACAAATAGGAAAATTAGGTTACATTAAAATATCATTGCCGTTCGAGCGACGTGTCAACACACAGGAAATGCCTATTCAGCCAATCACTGGCTGCAAGAGCGACTGTCAGCTATTTTTAATTTTTTCCTATAGGTATCTGATAATCCAGACTATCTCAGATTTTGGAAACATTTCAAGTCCAAATTGATGGGTGATCATCCTAAACTTTGACATTTTTTTCCTAGTTTATATATCTGAAATTAAGATTGTAGCTTTAAAGAGGTACTCCGTTGGAAAACTTTATTATTTATATTCAACTGGTGCCAGAAAGTTAAACAGATTTGTAAATTACTTCTATTAAAAAAAATCTTAATCCTTCCAGTACTTATTAGCTGCTGAATACTACAGATGAAATTATTTTCTTTTTGGAACACACTGCTCTCTGCTGACATCATGACCACAGTGCTCTCTGCTGACACCTCTGTCCATTTTAAGAACTGTCCAGAGTAGGAGAAAATCCCCATAGAAAACATATGCTGCTCTGGACAGTTCCTAAAATGGACAACTATGTCAGTAGAGAGCACTGTGGTCATGAGGTCAGCAGAGAGCGGCACCAATCGTTGTGCCGCACGCTATTAACCCTTTAGACACGGCGATCAAAGTTGATCGCTGCGTCTAAAATCAAAGTAAAAGGTTCCCGGCAGCTCAGTCGGGCTGATTGGGACTATCGTGATAAAATCGTCCCCTTACCTTGCTCCGTCGCATCTGATCGGCGTTTGATTGCTCCAAGCCTGAGCTACAGACTTGAGCAATCGAGCCCCTAGAACGCTGATCCATGCAAAGCTATGGCTTTGCAGGGATCAGGGTAAAAGATCAGTGTGTGTAGTGTTATAGCCCCCTATGGGAGCTATAACACTGCAAAAAAAAAAGCGAATAAAGTTAATTTAACCCCTTCCCTAATAAAAGTTAGAATCACCGCCCTTTTCCCATAAAAAAAAAACTGTGTAAATGTCCGATCTATAAAAAATATATTGTTAATTAAACCGTACGGTCAATGGCGTACGCGCAAAAAAATTCCAACATAGCGTATTTTTGGTCACTTTTTATATCATGAAAAAATGAATAAAAAACAATCAAAAAGTCCGATCAATACAAAAATGGTACCGATAAAAACTTCCAAACACGGCACAAAAAATGAGTCCTCATACCGGCCCGTACGCGGAAAAATAAAAAAGTTATAGGGGTCAGAAGATGAGAATTTTTAACATATAAATTTTCCTGCATGTAGTTATGATTTTTTACAGAAGTGCGACAAAATCAAACCTATATAAGTAGGGTATCATTTTAACCATATGGACCTATAGAATAAAGATAAGGTTTTTTTTTTACCGAAAAATGCACTGCGTAGAAACGGAAGCCCCCAAAAGTTACAAAATGAAATATTTTCTTCAATTTTGTCGCACAATGATTTTTTCCGTTTCGCCGTGGATTTTTTGGTAAAATGACTAATGTCACTGCAAAGTAGAATTAGTGGTGCAAAAAATCAGCCATAATATGGAATTTAAGGTGCAAAATGAAGTGTTATGATTTTTGGAAGGTGATGAGGAAAAAATGAAAATGCAAAAATGGAAAAACCCTGCGTCCTTAAGGGGTTAATCTATTTCCTTTTCGAATATTCTGCTAATTTTCTTTCCCCCCTTGTGATAATTTAACCTTTAATATACCTCCTACTGCAATTCATAAGGAGCCACCTCACCGTTTGGTATTATGCATTAAAAATTTAGCCCAATACCATTGACTGTTATGTGGAAAGTGAACTTCTAACAGTGCAATGTGCCAGTGACCTACAGTATTTCAATAGGTGACCGACTGAATTTTTGCTATCTTATAATTAAATTATAAAGAGGGAATACACATCAGATGCTGCACTGCAAACAGTTTAAGCTTTTGTGTTTCTGTGGGAAAAAAAAAATCAATTCTTGCAGATAACAATCCCCCATAACAGCCCCTCTCGCCGCTCCTTTTACAACCTGTTTGCTGTTCCATGTGCTGTTAGAAGGTCCAGAGGTCTTGGAAGGTTTGTGTAGCCCCCTGTGAAGAGCAGTTCTTGTTACTCCTCTAGGGAACAGTTGCAGCCACAGGATAATGGGATAACTGTCTGCAACCTTAATTTGATTTGGAAGAGGAAGTGATTGCCCTCTAGGAGACGCACATGGACTCGCATTATATCGGTGCAGGTCGGCGTTTTCAGTCTTACTTGCTTGTGCACTTTTTGTTTTGTAATTTTACATATCCCCACCTTATTGAGATCCAAAATACAATGCAGAAGCACAACTCATTGCTTTGTCACACATCTTGACTGGGCCATATCCTGCTGCGTGATCCCACTTTCCCCCCAACCACAGCGGGCTCAGCTACCATTAAACCTCTCAACATATTGTCCTTTAAGAAAAAAAATAGAATGTGCATTAGCAAAGAAAAATAAACGGCATCTGAAGAAAAGGCGACATTTAATCTTTTATTTATCACCCCGGCTGCCAAAACAGCTACATTTCCTCCCAGACCTTTAACAAGATTTAAGGATTAATAGACAAAAAAAAGTAGCTCTCCATTTACTTAATGGTGAAATATGAGCCTCTTGTCTACGATTTTAACCTTTTTACATGGAGTAGCCACACACAAAAAAAAAAAAAAAGAGATTACCGGTAAATTTTGCTTACATTGTATAGTAGGACTAAATCAAGGCAAGGGCCGCTATGGGACATTCTCATTTTAATGCTTACCTCTTCTATTACTCCTGAATCAAATATATGCACTGGATAAGGGTCAAGCAAATGTTTTTGTCTTGGTTGACATCTGGGTGATGACCACTAGTGATGTTTGGGGAAAAAAAAAAGGGTCTGAGGCACTCAGTTTAGTGCTCCCCCACTACTAGTAAGCCATAGACATTTATGAGCCTGTTCAACACTTCTATTAGAGGTAAACAAAGCTGAAGGGGCTCAGCACCCCTTTGTTCAAGAAATCAATGGGGATCTCAGCACATAGACTCCCTCCAACTAAAATTTGTGAAAGGTCATAGTCATGAAAAAAGATTTACTAAACAAAAGATACCCTTTCAAGTAAAACCACTTAAAATCTTGATTAATATAATTATATCAATAATAAAAAAAAATGCTTAAAACAAAAAACACAAAAAAAACTGTCATTAGCAGAACACTGTTGGAGTTTTGTGGTTGATCTTAGAGGAGGTTATCCAGGAATAGGAAGAAAAAAAAACAAGCTTATTTTGTCTCAAAACCACACTTGTCCTCAGGTTATTTGTAATATTATCAACATGCTCCATGGCTGTGCGGACACTTCCCTGTGCTGAGACAACACCGAGAAGGGGTGAGCAGTCTCAAGTGGCTACCGCTGAACCGGCTGCATCGGAGGATTGAGGCTGAAAAGTGCTGCTTTTTAAAATTAATTTATTTATTTATTTAATGTTAGATACTATAAAAAAAAATAAGAAAAGTGAATGCTGGACAAAGGGCACTTCTTTCGAAAACAGTGGCAGGAGTAGTAGGGAATCAACATGCAACTTTGACTCCCATTGGCTTCATTGCTTTTTCTGGATGCTGAGTGAATGGCCTATTATAGTAATGATAATGCTAGTAAGTATGCTGGATAGCTCTGCATGGCAGCATGTTGCTAGAGGTAAGGCTGGGTGAATATACAGTACCTTGAAATTTACCCTGTTTCCCCTAAATTAAACCCTACCCCGAAAGTAAGCCCTAGCAGGATTATCAGGGTGGGCTGCAATGTAAGCCCTACCCCGAAAATAAGACCTAGGCCAGGGGTAATCAACTGGCAGACCGCAGTCCAGATCCGGACCGCGGCTGACAGTAATGCCTGCAGACCACTATCCACCCCCCGGCTGGTCCCGCGGCAAGTTACCGTAATTGAGCCAGGGGGATGAAATGTGTACCCTAGTTTACTATGGCAGAGGGGTGGGGGGCACTGTAGGGGTGTGGAGGACGATGGGGGAAGGGGAGGATGGGGGGCTGTAGGAGTGTGGAGGATGGGGGGCTGCAGGAGTGTGGAGGATGGGGGGCTGCAGGAGGATGGGGGGCTGTAGCAGTGTGGAAGATGGGGGGGTGCGGCATCCTCCACACTGCTACAGCCCCCCATCCTCCACACTGCTACAGCCTCCCATGTTGTTCAAGGTACATACCGTAAATAAATAAGCCCTACGCTGAAAATAAGCCCTAGTGTGTTTTTTGTGACTAAAATGAATATAAGACCCGGTCTTATTTTCGGAGAAACGCGGTAAAGGGGTACTCTGCTGCTAAGCGTTTGGAACAAACTGTACCAAACGCTGGAGCCGGCAACTCATGACATCATAACCCCGCCCCTCATGACGTCACACCCCGCCCCCTCAATGCAAGTCTATGGGAGGGGGTGTGACATCCGTCACGCCCCCTCCCATAGACTTGCATTGAGGGGGCGGGGTGTGACGTCATGAGGGGCTGGGCTATGATGTCACAAGCTCCCAGTGTCAGTTCCCGGCGTCGGTTCCAAACGCTGAGCAGCGGAGTACCCCGTTAAGGTCTCGCGTGCCTCTCTAAGCATAGGCTAAGGCCTTGATATCATAATTCTCTCTGTTGTGTTCAGATACAGTATTTAGCTATGGCCCAATAAGTACTGTGTGAAGATACTTCCTTGTGGTCCATGTGTTCTCTTGCATGTCACTTATATGGCTTTAGCTAGTTGATAAAGGTGAATATATATCATGTACATTACGGCACCAGAGTCCCCAAGCCTTCATTCATTCTAACTTGCAGAGTTCAGGGCACCTTCCTCTTCCTAGGTCACAGCTAAGTATGTGTTAGAGGGACTAAGCAGAGTCAGACAGTGACGAGTGCTCACCTTCCAGAAACAGATGTGGTGTTGGGAACAAGCCCTTCAAGGAATCCACTCTTACACCAGTAATCCTCTTTCAAGGGCAATAAAAAGCAAAGGAGGAAATGAAAGACACGCTGGCTGTTGTGAGGATCACAAGTTCAGAAGTTACTGGGGGGCTTATGTTAAATGGGTAATTTATAAAGAGACAATATGTTCAATTTCCTAGTTTTAGGCAAGTTAAACAGAAAGGCTGTGATTTGAGGGATGGGTTCTCCCCTGAAAGCTTTATAGGGGCTTTGGTATATTTCCATGTTCTTCACAATTTTTCTCTGACCATCACAATCTGCACATATGACCAGCTAGTTTAGTTTATATGATGATGATTAAAGGGGTACTACCGTGGAAAACTCTCTGCTGACCATTTTAGGAACTGTCCAGAGAAGCATATGTTTGCTATGGGGATTTTCTCCAGTTCCTAAAATGGACAGCAGAGGTCAGCAGAGAGCACTGTGATCAGGTCATCACAGGAAATGTATTTCTTTTTTGGATTTCTCTTTAGTATAAAGCCCCTAAAAAGTACTGGAAGGATTAAGATCTCTGCTTACCCAGTCAGTAACTAAGTCTGGCCACTTATCAGGGCTGCCATCAGAAATTTTGGGTCCGTTCCCCCTAGGTGGCCTGCCCCCATATACACAGCCCTCATATACACAACCCCTATATACACACATACATAACCCCATATACATATACACAGCCCTCATATACACATACACAGCCCCCGTATATACATACACAGCTCTCATATACACATACACAGCCCTCATATACAAATACAAAGCCCCCCATATACACATATGCAGCTCCCACATATACAGCCCCCATATACACATACACAACACTCATATACACATCCCCCATGTACACATACACATCCCCATGTACACATACATAGCCCCCGTGTACACATACATAGCCCCCGTGTACACATACATAGCCCCCGTGTACACATACACAGCCCCCGTGTACACATACACAGCCCCCATATACACATACACAGCCCCCATATACACATACACAGCCCCCATATACACATACACAGCCCCCATATACACATACACAGCTCCCATATACACATACACAGCTCCCATATACACATATGCATCTCCCACATACACAGCCCCCATATACACATACATAGCTCCCACATGCACAGCCCCCATATACACATACACAGCCCCCATATACACATACACAGCCCCCATATACACATACATAGCTCCCACATGCACAGCTCCCACATACACAGCCCCATATTCACATACACAGCCCCTGTATACACATACATAGCCCCCATATAGACATACATGGCTCCCACATACACAGCCCCCATTTACACATACACTGTCCCTATATACACATACACAGCCCCCATATACACATACATAGCTCCCACATACACAGCTCCCATTTACACATACACAGCCCCCATTTAAACATACACAGCTCCCATATACACATACACAGCCCCCAGTACACACATACACAGCCCCCATATACACATACAAACCCCATTTACACATACACAGCCCCCATATACACATACAAACCCCATTTACACATACACAGCCCCCATATACACATACATAGCTCCCACATACACAGCTCCCATTTACACATACACAGCCCCCATTTACACATACAAACCCCATTTACACATACACAGCTCCCATATACACATACACAGCCCCCAGTACACACATGCACTGCCCTTATGCACACAAACACATAAGGTTGCCACCTTTTTTGCAAAAAAAAATACCGGCCATGGTAATTTGCATAATTAATTATATATATATATATATATATATACATATATATATATGCGTGACATTACAGGTAGCTCCACACATGCCAATACACATCACATCATGTAATTACACAAAGGGATCAGAAGGGGATTAAAATTGCACGGGGGGGGGGGGGGGTTGGTATCAGAGGGGGCAATTGAAAGGCCACAGTGGGACCATAGGGGGCCAATTGAAATGCCACAGGACACAGGGGGATCAGAGGGGGGAGCAGTTGAAATGGCATGGGGGGGATCGAAGGGGGGGATTGAAATGGCACAGGGTGGTTCAGATAGGGTGATTGAAATGATACAGGGGGATCAGAAAAGGGAGGGATTGAAATGGCATGGGGGGAGTAGAGGGGAGGATTGAAATGAAACGGGGATCAGGGAGGGGGGGGGGAATAAAAAAAAATGGCAAAGGATCAGAGCGGGGATAATTTCAGTCTCCTCCTCATCCTTCTGTTCCATTTTAATTGACACCCCCTCTCACTGATTTAAAGTGGCTGCGGCACTGCCTGTTCAGCATCTCGTGGGCCGGGGCTAATTTTATTCTGGCTGGGGTAGGCTCTTATTACTGAAAAATACCGGCCATTGCATAGCAAATTAGAAATACTGGCTGCGCCGGTAAATTATACACATCCCTCATACACACATACAAAGCCCCTATCCTACACAGCCCCCATATACACACATACACAGCCCCCCTATACACACATACACAGCCCCCTAGCGGCAGGCCCCCTCTCTGGTGTGACTGACTGACTGCTTGTACAGAGTACAGTCAGTCAGTGTATAGTGATGCCCCCCAGCGGTCAGTGAGTGACAGTGACTCACTCATCCGCAAAAAAAAAAGGGGGTTTGGGCCCAGTTGGGCCCCGTACTCGGGTACTGTTTTTTTCCCCCTGATGGCGGCCCTGCCACTGATTGGCTGATGAAGCAATGGCTTGTGCGGACCATGGCCCTGGAGGTGCAACACATCAGGAAGTGGGACTCTGAAAAAAAAAGTATATGTCTTTTGTTATTTTATATCTGCCTGAGGACAAATATAAAATAAATTGCTCCTAGCTGGAAAACCTCTTTAATGCCTCATGTAAAGATCTAATGGGAAAAACATCTGTATGTCTCATATAAAATCAGGGGCATATAGAGGTACAGTAAGGCCACATAGATGTCTGTTGGCATTATATTCATATTGTATGGAACTATTATGCCATATATCTTCTTTGTCTTTTTATGTTTTTCTGTTTGTAGCTTCTTACCACTTAGCGCAGCATAAGGATAGAAAAAGCACATAGCAGACTCTAGTAAGTGTCTCATCCCAGTGCTGGAAACACAGCTATAATTCTATATAATGTCCTTGGTGTGATATAGGAAAATAGGGTCTTTGGGGGTGTGATGGAGATTTTGGGCCATATCCCTGGGACCCCCTAAGAAAGATCCCGCCTGATGCCCCGTCTCTCTGCATGAAAAAGGTGTGTCGTTCTTGGCATGAGGTGGTGGCCAACAAGCTCCCTCCATGTCTCTCAATGGGAGAGCCATAGATACAGTGTCCGGGTATCTCCTGCTCACCCATAGAGATGCATGGAGATGGAGGGAGCGTTTAGGCCACAGCTAAGTGCCAAGGTCAAATGGTGAAACCTCATTCATGCGGAGAGTCGGGGTGCCGGGTGGGAGATCACGCTGGACAAACCCCCCCCCCCCCTCCAGCAATCTGATACTTAAGATTTTTTTTTATGCTGGCTAACTCCTGGCTTTAATACAATAAGTATGTGATTTATTTTTGTAGTTTATTTGGACATTATTATTTTTTTGTATTCTGTTAGATTTCTGTATTATCAGGGTGATTATTATAATTCTGAAACTTTCTTTTGTAGCTCTGGTCAATTAGAGTAATGGAAAAATAGGCATAAGTTGTATACAGTGGTTTATGCAGCACTAAGAAATATTATTGTTCTGTTGATAACCAGTCACTCAGATACTGTAGATCTTTACTGTGGCTTTTTTTTTTTTTTAGCATTTACATGTTCCGGTAGAGTAAATTACAATCACAAATCACTGGGATATTTAACCCTATCGCTGGGTACCATGCTCATTGTCCTTCCTGCTGCAGTATCCTTAATCATTTTAAGTACTTAGTCAGTACTGGAGCTGTCGATTGCAGAAACTACAATCCGCAAACGGCCCCCCTATGCCTTGTATGTTTATATAATTTGTCAACAATTGTGGGTTTTATTAGGTTTTATGGGCCTTCATTAAAGAATGTATAGCTAGCACACTGTACAACATCAGAAGATATTCCACCATAAACCAGAAAGAAACTTCAGGCTGTAGAATGTAATAAATGTTTAAGAGACTTCCTTCCTTCCATTATTTACTATGACTTTGCTTTTATAACAGTAAGTGTTCCCTTTTATTAGTGCTGATGTCTTGCTTGAGTATTTCTGTGGACTACTTAGAAATGCCACATTTTACCTTAAAGGCTCTTTAGACTTGCAGATATGGAGGTAAAGACAGTGTAGTTGTGACCAGCCGCCTATTGACTGAGTCTGTACAGCGTATTGATCGACCAAATCATTTCTTATGGTCAGTGTGGTGAAAGTCCCTTTATATCCCCCCAGTGAAATATACATTATAGCTGTAACCTGGGTTTTCATCATTGCTTCTTCTTTTCTTTGTTTGACTTCTTTTCCAGTGTATCACAAACCTAGAACTTGACTCTTTGACCCAGTGGTCGTCTATTTTTTACCAGCAAGCGCCTTTATCCACTGGTGTTCAGGAGGCAATTTGTGAATTTTATCATTCATTATTGAGGATCGTTGTGGAGATTAAGTCAGGTTGGAAGAACCAGCGTATTGTCTGCACATGTATCTATTTATTACCCAGTGTTTATGGAGCACCTGGCTATTCTTCTGCTCTGTATAAAAAAATGCTCTCACAATGATCCCCACTGGGGCATCCAATATAATTTCTCTCTTTTATTCACTCGCTAGAGTCATAGGAAGCCTGTTGACCTAAGCATGTTTTTGAAGTGTGGGATAAAAAACATATTACAAAGAGGAAACCCCAGAAAACAGATGTGGCTCGGGCTGGATTCATACTGTGGACTCCAGTGCTTTGCAGATTTTTGTAGCTGATACATATAGTGAAACATCTGATTGTAGAAAACATATTATCAATACCATATAAGGCTGTTCTGACTTTCAGGTAGTTTTCCAGGATTACAGAAACAAATGTGCATTTTTACAGAACAAGCCATTTTTGTCCATGAGCTGCAACTAGTATTTAAGCTCAGCCCCACTTAAAGAGTACATGTCATCAAACCATATTTTCTAAACTAACTCAGATTATATTCACTAACTACTTCTAACACCCCTCCTGCCCTTAAAAATGTTTTCTGAGCTTTAAAAAGCTGTGTATCATACCTTTCCCCTTGCTCACACTGTGTGAGCTCCCGGCAAGGGAAAGTGGGCGTTCCCCAGCAGGCACAACATCAATGAAGCCTGCAAGAGCTGTGCCTCGCCATACCCCGCATGCACTTCCTTGAGTTTGGTCTCCTGTCAGGACTTGAGAAGACCTAACTAACTTTTTGGCTTATGCAGGAAACAGAACAGAGCCACCTAGTGGCTGTTTTTTTAATCACATTAAAAACATAAAAAGGTTGAGAATTTTAACAGCAAGTAAATAGCAATGTCTTATAATTACATAAGGAACAATACAGTCATGGTCGTAAATGTTGGCACCCCTGAAATTTTTCTAGAAAATGAAGTATTTCTAACAGAAAAGGATTGCAGTAACACGTGTTTTGCTATTCACATGTTTATTCCCTTTGTGTGTATTGAAACTAAACCAAAAAAGGGAGGAAGAAATGCAAATTGGACATAATGCCACACCAAACTCCAAAAATGGTCTGGACAAAATGATTGTTACCCTTTCAAAATTGTGGAAAAATAAGATTGTTTCAAGCATGTGTTGCTCATTTAAACTCACCTGGGGCAAGTAACAGGTTTGGGCAGTATAAAAATCACACCTGAAAGCAGATAAAAAGGAGAGAAGTTCATTTAGTCTTTGCATTGTGTGTCTGTGTGTGCCACACTCCGCATGGGCAACAGAAAGAGGAGAAGAGAACTGTCTGAGGACTTGAGAACCAAAATTGTGGAAAAATATCAACAATCTCAAGGTTACAAATCCATCTCCAGAGATCTAGATTTGCCTTTGTCCACAGAGCGCAACATTATCAAGAAGTTTGCAACCCATGGCACTGTAGCTAATCTCCCTGGGCATGGATGGTAGAGAAAAATTGATGAAAGGTGTCAATGCAGGATAGGCCGAATGGGGGATAATCAGCCCCAAACAAGTTTCAAAGATATTCAAGCTGTCCTGCAGGCTTAGGGAGCATCAGTGTCAGCACAAACTATCCATCAACATTTAAATAAAATGAAACGCTATGGCAGGAGACCCAGGAGGACCCCACTGCTGACACAGAGACATAAAAAAAGCAAGGCTACATTTTGCCAAAATCAACTTGAGTAATCCAAAATCCTTCTGGGAAAACTTCTTGTGGACAGATGAGACCAAGATTTTTGGTAAAGCACATCATTCTACTATTTACCAAAAATGGAATGAGGCCTACAAAGAAAAGAACACTGTGGCTACAGTGAAATATGGTGCAGGTTCAATGATGTCTTGGGGTTGTTTTGCGGCCTCTGGCATTGGGTGTCATGAAATCTGAGGATTTCTAACAGATTTTGGGTTGCACTGTACAGCTCTGTGTCAGAAAGCTGGGTTTGCGTCCGAGATCTTTGGTCTTCTAGCAGGACAATGTCAAACATACGTCAAAAAGCACCCAGAAACGGATGGCAACAAAGCGCTGGAGAGTTCTGTAGTGGCAGCAATGAGTCCAGATCTAAATCCCATTGAACACCTGTGGAGAGATCTTAAAATTGCTGTTGGGAAAAGGAGCCCTTCCAATAAGAGAGACTTGGAGCAGTTTGCAAAGGAAGAGTGATCCAACATTCCGGCTGAGAGGTTTAAGAAGCTTATTGATGGTTATAGGAAGGGACTGATTTCAGTTATTTTTTCCAAAGGGTGTGCAACCAAATATTAAGTTAAGGGTGCCAATAATTTTGTCCAGCCCATTTTTGGAGTTTGGTGTGACATTATGTCCAATTTGCTTTTTTTCCTCCCCTTTTTGGTTTAGTTCCAATACACACAAAGGGAATAAACATGTGTATAGCAAAACATGTGTTACTGCAATCATTTTCTGTGAGAAAGACTTCATTTCAGGGGTGCCAACATTTACGGCCATGACTGTATATTAAAAGTTTAGTTTGGTGACAGGTACTCTTTAATTTAATCCGGCTGAAATGCAATACCAGACCAGCCCATGGGCAAGAGTAACAGTGTTTTGGGGGTAAAAAAAAAAAAAAAAAACAGACCTTTTTTTTGTGTAATCCTGGACAACCCTAATAATAGGAGTGGGAGGTGACACAAAAAACATCCCCTCTATCTCTTTAAAGGACCCAGTGCATCCACGCTCTATGTGGATAGACCATTGGTTTCAGTGAACCCCAAGTAATTTTCTTATTTTTATTCTATCATATAATACGAACTGTTATGTTTCACATGGAACATTTAAAATCTGTAATGTTCAGTTTTTGTTCAAATTTTTTTTAAAGTATTATGGAGAAAAAAATTTGACCCTCTTAGGTTCTGTTCAGTCAAACTCAGATCAGCGTAGAGTGCTAGTATTCCCTCTGTACCTGCAGTCTATTTCTGTAGAAGTGTTTTTGGTTACAAGGAGAACCTTAACACCTTAAGGACCAATACAAGTACACCTGTACGCCCCTGAAAGACCAGGCTTGTTTTTTCAAATCGGGGATGTCTGATTTTATTAGAGAATAATTCTGGTAACGTTTTGCCAATCATGATAATGCTGACTTTGTTTTTTGTGACAAGTTGTCCTTCATGTACATTGTAAAAGTAAACCGATACAATTATTTTTTTTTCAATGCAAAAAATCATGAAATCAAAAAATAAAAAAATCTTTGCTATTTTAACACTTATACATTTATTCTTTCTGACCAAATAGTTTATGAAGCTTATACTTTCAGATGTCTACTTTATTTTGAAAGAATTTTTTTTGATTAACATTTTAAATTAATTAGAAGCCTAACAATTTAACTTGAAATTTTTAAAATTTAAAAAGTACATCTTTTTTTTGTGTGCTAATTTGAAGGTGGTAGAACATAGGAAACCTTCCCCCCCCCCCCCCAAATGACCACATTTAAAAAAACTAGACCCCTCAAGGTATTCGCTAGGGGGTACAGTGAGTATTTTAAAACCATTGTTTTCTTGGCAGGAATTATTCCAAAGTCAGTGTTTAAAATTTGAAATTAGCTTTTTTTCACAAATGCATCATTTGTGGGACATATTTTTTGTACATCGCTTCTGATATTGAAATAAATGTACCCTATATTTTATTGAGCTCCTCGGCCCCTGTTTAGAAATACCACCGCTTAGGCCATATTTGGTTCATTGGCTGCGTGGTAGGACCCAGGAGAATAGCACCATTTGGCTTTCAGGGCATCATTTTAGGCCAAATGGATTATAGGGCGCACTTCATGCCTGCAATGGGTTTTAGCTGTCAAAAACATCCCCCCCAAAAAAAAGGGACCCCATTTTGGAAATGACACCCCCTAAAGTATTCATCTAGACCAAAAGTGAGTACTTTGAGTCCGTTTTGTGTGGCTGGAATGGTTACAAGGTCAGTGGAAAAATTTTACTTTTTTTTTTCCCCCACAAATGCATTTGTGGGACATATTCGCCCCATATTTTATTACGCTGTTTGTCCCGTGTTCGTTAATACCCCACTTAGGCCATATTTGGTTGCATGGCAACATGGTGGGACCCAAAAGGAGAATAGCACCATTTGGCTTTCAGGATATCATTATACAAATTATAGGCCGCACTTCATTTTGCAAAGCATTCTAGCTGTCAGAACAATACTGCACCCCCAGAAGTGACCCCATTTTCGAAATTACGCCCTTAAAGTATTCACCTAGGGAAAAAGTGAGTATGTTGATCCTTTATTGTTGGGGCTAGAATTATTTCAGAGTCAGTGGAAAAAAATAGCAATTAGCTTTTTTCCCCACAAATTCTTTATTTGTGGGACTTCATTTTGGTAAGTCGCTTTTGAAATGGAGGAAATGCGCCCATATTTTATCACGCTGTTCGTCCCGGGCTGGGCAGTACCCCTACTTTGGCCATATCTGGTTGCCTGACTGCCTGATAGGACCAAGAAGGAGAGGAGCCCCCTTTGGCTTTCAGGGCATCATTATATGAAATATAGTAAATTAAAGTTCCTGTTGGATATATTGTCATGCTGTGGGAATTAGCACCCGCTCAGGGCCAATATTTCCATCACTGGGCGTTAAAAAAACAAAAAATATAAAGCTTGAAAAAAAATGGTTTATTTGGTTTGAGGGGTTCGGTGATAGTCGCCATTCATACTGCATTTCTGCAGTATTGGTCTTTGTTGCCAATGTATACGTCAGCATCACTTTGAACGGGATGCAATGTAGGGTCACATAGAACGCATCTGCAGCATATTTCACACTGCGGATACCTGTGGAAGTGACAAGGGCAAGATCACTACTTCGGCTGGGTAGCTCAGTGTGTCTGCTCATGACTGCCGACGGGAAATCCGCCACTATGAGTGGACACACAAAGCTGCCCAGCTGCAGAAGGGAGCTCATTATTGTGACTGCTGGCGGGCATCTGCAGCATGTAATATGTTGCAAATGTGCACCGTGTGATCCTACACATTATGCATTTTTATTTTTCATTATATTTATTTGATAAATGTATTTTTATTTTTTATTTAATTTTTTTAGACTTTTTCTACATTTTAAAAAATGTAAACTTTTTTTTTTACACTTATTCTTTTTACACTTTTATATATTTAATATTTTTTAAACTTTTTTTTTTTTATGCTTTGGAATACTTAGTATTCCAAAGAATTGCGGTTATATGCTGCCTGCTAGTTTTGCACTGGCAGGCAGCATATCAGGACGTGCCTTTGTCAATAACCGGGGCAGACATGGGGGTCCTCGTAAAGACCCCCGGCTGCCCAGGTAACTAGCAGCACCACACAATCATTGTGGGGTGCTACAGGAGAGAGACAGAGAGAGACCCT
Organism: Hyla sarda; assembly: GCF_029499605.1. NCBI lineage: Eukaryota > Metazoa > Chordata > Amphibia > Anura > Hylidae > Hyla > Hyla sarda. The sequence goes on from NC_079197.1 coordinate 33,618,616, forward strand.
CCCTCTGTCAAAACTCCTTACAGCTCGCCGTCGCTTCCGACCGTGGATATAAGGGTTAAACTGCCGGGAGCTAAGTTTACTTTGGTACTGGCAGTGCGGCAGGGTCCCGTCTTTGAGTTACAGCCGAGTCACTGCCGCGATCTTGTGGGTGCACTGGGCAGCACCCACGAGAACCATACTGTATACTAGTCTTGTTGCTGGAACATGCATACTGCCTGGATGTGTATACACGTCCATGGTCGTTAACGTGTGTAATATGAATGTCATCACAAAATGACCATTAGCTTAAATCAAGTTTTTATGTTAACCGTATTTTTTAAGAATGTTGGATATTGAATCTAGTTCTCCTTATCAGTATCTATATTTCAAAATAATCCTGAAATCTTGCTATTTCTATTCTGGCCACTAGGCCTAAAATTTAGCTGAGAGACTTCCTGTTCTGTACAGATTTCTTCCCAGTAGTGACCTCCTTATCAAGACAGACGGTACAGTAAGAGGTGACAGCAGTATATGGATAATAGAGGTACACACAATAGCTGTTTCTCACAGATCAGCCTCCCTCTCCCTGTAGAACGACCTCTGTAAAGGCCACAGAGCACACCCAGACACATTCCCTAGTCTTATCAATGGGACAGCTTCAGTCTACTGTTGCCTATGTCCATGGGGCTTTGTTGTAAAGCATATCACTAAATACTGTTAGAACTAGTTCTGACAGGATGGCAGCCCATCATAATGTTGTGCAAAAATTAAATAAAATAAAAAAATATTGCAAAATAGAAACAGATTTGAAACTAAAGGAACATATTTCAGCATCTGGCCCTAATCATTAAAAATATCTAGGCGATACATTTTCTTTAAGTAGAAAGGCTTTATCTTTAAATAACTATTGGTAATTTGTAGTAGGACAAAAGTGTTGTAAGATTGGATTCATTATATGTAACCCTGCATGAATTGGTGTCGTATATCTATTTTCTTAAATCACTTGATATTCATATCTCCAAAAATTTATGTCAACTACAATTTCTAAACCTCCTTCTGTGACTTCTTTATAGATAGGATAATAAAAAAAAGTCATGGATTAATGGTCTAAGGCATAAAAGCAAATAATCGATGGCAGGTTCTTGGTAGAATAATAGGACTGGTATTATTATTTCAATATACTGCACTTAAATTGTCTCCCCATAATTAGCTGGTTATGATGGAAATGAACTCATTTACAGTACAAAGTAACATTCATAATTATAAATACTACTGTACAATATGTGATAAGAAGAGAAGACCTATATTCCAAGAAATAGTAGGGAGTTATTTTGTTTTAACTAAATGGATTTTCCCATGATGACAACTCATCACCTATCCACAGAATCAATGGATGTCTGACCACAAGAACCTGTATCCTTGGCATTGAATGAATCGGTGATTGAATATTTTTACCACTGCACCATTCAAACACTTTGGAATAGTGGACAGCACTTGGCTTTCTATGGGAGTTGGACTCACACCAGTCAAACACTTATTAGACAACATTTTTTTCCTCTTTCCTGTACACATGCTAACACTGGGGATAGATAAAACAGAACTTCCCATGCCACTTAGGCCAGTGATTGGCTGTAGTGTCATGTGCACAATTTACAGCAGTGGATGCCATATCCAGAAGGATATAGATACATTGGAGAGAGTTCAGAGAAGAGGAGCGACTAAACTAGTACATGGACTGCAGGATAAAAGTTACCAGGGAAGGGCCAAAGGCTTATCCAGTAACATCAGGACATATTTCTTTACTGAGAGTGTAGTGGATGTATAGACTACCCTTCCTGTAGAATTGGTAGCTGAAAATACTGTAAAGAAGTTTAAGCATGCATTGGATAGGCATAAGACTATCTTTCATATAAGATAAGGGCAGATACTATTTTTTGATATTTTATATTAAAGGAGATCTGCAGCCATAGTCACTTATCCGCAGGATAGGGGATAAGTGTGTGTCTGATCGCGGGGGGGTCCAAACGCTGGAATCCCCGCAATCTCCTGTGCGGGCCCCAGCTCTGCCACGGCTCTCCCATGCAGAAGGGATGTCGGCCGCAGCATGATGCTGCGGCCGACACGCCCCTTTCCATGTTTCCCTTATGGGAGAGGCGGAGATGCAGCATTTGTGCTCTCCTATAAAGCTGTATGGAGGGGGTTCCAGCGGTTGGACCCACCGTGATCAGACACTTATCCCTTATCATGGGGATAGGGGATAAGTGTCTATGGCTGCAGTACTCCATTAATAATCTTTAATTACACCTGTCAATATCTAAGATAAGTTATTTAAAAAAAAAAAAATCTTTAACATAGAAGTCATTGCCAGCATTATTTATCAGCTAAGTTTTTGGCTAAATAGCATTTCATACACAAAGTTGAAATCAGTCAACAAATTGAGATTGTATGGTTTACCCTTTGGGCTCTTTTGCTTATGGGTTTTGCTAAACATTAATACAGCACCTATAGAAGTCCATGGGAGCTTTACTGTACCCCTATGTGCCCCCAATGCTTGTAAGAGAGAACACATTGCTAAGTGAAGTACCAGAAACTTTTTGATCCTCCCTCTTATTCTTACAGGAAATATTTGTAATATCGCTTTATCAGGCTCACATCCCTACACTTTTGTCAAACATAATCAAATTTAGTTTTATCACAAAATCCCTGTCTTCTTTAAGCTATTGTAAACAACTATAATCGTAGGAAGAAATAGGCTTATTTGATTTTATATTTTTTATTCACCTATTTTATTTATTAATTTTTTTTGCTTTTTTTTTTTTTAGAGATGTCTTTTTTTCTTTCATTATCTGTGTGTATAAAGAGAGCAGCAGGATTTGCTGATAAGTCTATTTTGCAGAGAACATCAGCTATGAAAAATGAGAGCTCCTTCTCATGTTTCTGATTTGTAAATCTCGTTTATTTTAAAGGTTGCCTGTATTATTTTTTTTATTTTTTATTTTTTTTAGATATTTTGTAGTGTTTGCAAGAAAATGTTTCTTGGTTTATTCATGCTGACAACTGAAAAGCTTTGGACCTAATTAAAAGTATTTTCACTCGCACCTTTAGTGAACCATTTCATTATGCCGCAATGCACAGATTGCATTTTGAAATATGGTGATAGTTTAAATCTGACCTTTGAATCCCAAACTGCCAGAATTTCCTTAAAACTACACTCCCAGGGCCACGCTTTATGTATATTAGCTGTTTGGTTAGAAATTATCTTCTGTACATGCAGTGACTAACAGGCAGAGACATAACAAAATAAATGTATTTATTTCAGTGCTATACCTGTGTAACTAGCTGTCCTTTTAGCTGATATTTACATCCTTTCATTTCTTGACATACTGATAGTCAGCTTTCCTGCTTTATTCCAATTGAAGATTTTATACAGCTCCTTTGGGGGGGGGGGGGGGGGGTTAATGATATTGCACTTTGCCATAATGTTCTGATACTATAAAGCATCTCGGTAGTTTATATAAAATACGTTCCCCTCTTTAAATCAGAATATTAGCTCATGAATATTATGAATACATCACAATAAATACAATTATTTTTCATTCGGAGGCTGAGTGGCATATCCTGTGGTAGTCATATTCAAGGATGCTCCACCCATGAGGTTCACCATTCTAAGTTGGCTTATTTCCTAAATACAGATGACCTTTACACAATAGTTAGAAGTAAGTTGAAATCATATAATGAGTATCTAGTGAACAATTGTTTTGCAGACAAAGCCATATACATTTTTGTCCCTTTTGGCTGTTACAATTGTTCACTGTGGCCATACATTATCAAAGACAGATCAAATAATGGACGAGAATTGTTTTCTTACAATCTTTCATCGGTCACCTAAAATGATTGTTCAATGTTAAATTTCATCCAACAAATTATAGTTTTCATCAAGTATAATCCATGTGGGTGCCTTAATACACTGAAAGACTTTTACCAAGTCAAGGGGAGTAGGGCACTATAGCACTTGTTGCACAAATCCCTAAATCCCCTCTGGTAATATTAGTTGTTACACTGCTTCTCCAGAAACCATTAGATCTATGGTATACTTATTACATTTTGCAAATATAATTTTATATTTTTTTTATGCTGAAACAGTGCCAATGCTTAAATTAAAATAATATATATTGTAATGTAGTTTCACACTCATGCCACTAAAACAGCTTCGACCCTGTACTAAACATGACCTCTGAAAGTGACCTATGATGATGTTAGCAGCAGATCCTTTACATCCTGTAAGTTGTGGGGTGGGACCTTCATGAATCTGAGCTTATCTTGAACTTATCATTGAGCTCTTGGACATGTTCTCAAACCATTTATGAACAATTTTTGCATTGTGGTAGGACGCAGTTTTTGGCTGGCAACCTTTGCCCTTGGTTGAGTTCAGATGTCCATGTGCCCATTGTAGGCAACAGAATAGGGGTCTGCTAATCCTGACCAAACATATTCCCATTAAAGGAGTATTCCGGCTTTATACATCTCATCCCCTATCCAAAGGATAGGGGATAAGATGTATGATTGCAGGGGTCCCGCCGCTGGGGACCCCCATGATCTCTGTGCAGCATTCTGTAAGATGTAAAAAGCCGGAATACCCCTTTAACATTTACTTTGGGATTGTTCATTTTAAAAATAAAAACCAAACCCACAGCAAGCCAGATCTGGTTAATCGTGTCAAACAGTCTTTTTCAGCTGTGGTCATCCATGTCGGCCAACCATTATCTTATGTGTATGGCCAGCCTTACAAAAATCCTCATTGACACATGGTAGTGTTACGAAATGACACCCTCTTTATTTTCTACAGGTTTTTTTTTATTATTAACAGCAATCTAGTGTGTGTATTTATAAGGCTGTAAAGGAGCTGTGCATTATGCAGATTATGTCAAGTATTAGTTTTGTTTGTTAAATATTACGAGACATTTTACATCAATTAACAATTGTTTCTTAAGGATGTTCTATATCTGAGCTGCAAAACTTGATGGCAAAGTTAAGTCCCTGTTTATTAAACAGCAGGTAGATTTTTTATTTTTTTTTATACTTAGCGACTTCTGTATTCTAGTGTTCATCTGTTTGCTCCTGAAAAGGCTGCAGATCTGTGGTGGAGATGGATTCTGAGCTGTTAATTAAAGAATCTTTGCTCTGTTGAAATAATAATTAGTCTTTCTAATTGAAGTTACGGAAACTTGCTGAGAGGACATTTTCTAGCAGGTTAGCGGAAGGCTGAGAGCAGTGGCGGTGTAACAAAATACAGGTTTTTCACTATAATTATATTTCTTGCAAAAGCATAATATGTTTTTTTATTTGATATAATGTGATTTAAAGAAAAACCTGCACTTTGAATTCTAAACAAACTTTCAGGTGTATAACAAAGCAATAGCCATAATTTCTTCATCATTTCTTTTTCAAAGGATAGCTGATAACAAGTTGATGATGGGGTTGGTCCGACTGCTAGTACTCCTACCAATAGCGAGAATGGAGCTGAAACTTCCTCCAGTATGAATGTTAAAGTAAATTACCCTAAAATATAGATCTCATGTATATATACAATAAGAAATGATCATAAAAACATCAGCAATAAAGATAATCATTATCCATGAGCTTGCCATCAAATAAATACCTAATCTAATGAAATAAAATAAGGATGAAACAGTTAGAATGGTAAAATAATAAACAAACTCAAGAAGCACATCTCACTTATGCATAACAGAAATAAGAAGAGAAACGAACAGTTTGCGCAATTGTAATGTGCAGCTTAGAATAAAATGCACCATATCACTGTGCATGATGTAACTTCCGGCAGAAGTCCACTTAGTGCAGCAGAGAAGACAAAGAGTTTGCGGAGGTCCCAATGCGCCGATATGTTACGGACATAGAAGCCAATAGTAAGTTAAGCCTCCTCCCAAAACAGGCGATTGGCCGGAAGATACGAGAGTTGATTTGCAGAGGTGAAAGTACATCAAGTAAAGAAGGAATAATTTGGTAAATTAATGATGGAAGCTCATGATTAAATAGTACCGCATCAAAGGTCAATACAGTGAACTCATGGGCAAAGGCTCTATAAACCCCCAGAGAGCGTTCTATCCACCATATGCCCAGTACCTCTTGACAAAGCCACGTCCATGTGGTGAAACATGTTGAGGGGGGCATGCAATAGGATTACAAGCAATAGGAAGCACGAAATAGTGCACTTCATGCAATATTAAGAACGTATTTGAAGGGGAGAAAAAGCCAGGATTTTGATTCATTTTTTTGTGTGAAAAATAAACAATAAAGATAAGTTATAGGTATATTTGAAATTTAGGGAATCATTGGATTTAGGTGATCTATAGGTAAACAGTATGAATGGGAACACACGGTATGCGACCAGCACTTAACTCATTCTTAATAGGATATCCAAACACTGTCATCCATTGAGCTTGGCAATGTTCAAAAGCTTCATAGAGAATGAATGTGCATATGTAGTCTGATCTGTTCTTTCCAGAAACAATTTTCTTCCCTATTGGTTTGACAATCACAGATTAATTTTGTCTTAGGAAAAATATTTTTTCCTTATCATGCCCGCAAGATGTTCCGGCCAGCAGCTGACATAGTTTGAAAGGTGTCCCCCGCCGTCCCACAAGTAGTCCCCTGGGCGTGGAGCCATCCTCTTCTAGTCCCTTCTGCTTGGACTGCAATGATTGACAGCCTGGGTACAGACCATGTCATTGCTCTGCTCTGTCTGCTTAAGGAGCAAAGCAGTGACGTGGGCTGTAAATAAAGCTTACAGTCCAAGCAGACGAGACTAGCAGAGTATGGCTCCCTGTCCAGGGGCCTACTTATGGGCCGGCACGAGACACATTTCAAACCTCATGCCTTCACCTTTGCTGCTGGCAGGAACATCTCCCAGGCATAGTAAGGAAGAATATTGTACTATATAGAACACTTTGCCACACCTTTTATATGGCAAAATCTGATGTCAGGACCTCTTTCATAAGATTTACGCAAAAAAACAAACAAACAGTATAAGCTCAGAAGTAGACTAATTGTAGCCTATACTAGAATAAATGAGTGAGGTGAACCGCTTTGAGATTATTAATTTAGGAACTTAATGATTTTTGTCCATTATCTGTCATTGCTCACATATTGTTTTATACATATACACCTAGTGGATAGGATTTAGGAACAAGGGTGCCCATAGGTAGGAATACATAGAATATTGTGACCGCTTTGTCTATTGGAATATAGCAGCAATATGACCAGACTGGGAAGCTGAAAGTAATAGGATATGGGACATTCCAGTGGATATAGAAAGATCAAGAATGTATGTTCTCGAATCTTTCTTATGTAATTACATGTACCTTTACCATGTTCATATAGACATTTGACTAGAATTGTGTATATACAGTGGGGCAAGAAAGTATTTAGTCAGCCACCAATTGTGCAAGTTCTCCCACTTAAAAAAGATGAGAGAGGCCTGTAATTTTCATCATAGGTATACCTCAACTATGAGAGACAGAATGAGAAACAAATCCATAAAATCACATTGTCTGATTTTTAAAGAATTTTTTCTAATTATGGTGGAAAATAAGTATTTGGCCACCTGCAAACAAGCAAGATTTCTGGCTCTCACAGACCTGTAACTTCTTCTTTAAGAGTCTCCTCTGTCCTTCACTTGTTACCTTTATTAATGGCACCTGTTTGAACTTGTCAGTATTAATAAAAGACACCTGTCCACAACCTCAAACAGTCACACTCCAAACTCCATTATGGCCAAGACCAAAAAACTGTCAAAGGACACCAGAAACAAAATTGTAGACCTGCACCAGGCTGGGAAGACTGAATCTGCAATAGGCAAGCAGCTTGGAGTAAAGAAATCAACTGTTGAAGCAATTATTAGAAAATGGAAGACGTACAAGACCACTGATAATCTCCCTCAATCTGGGGCTCCACGCAAAATCTCACTCCATGGTGTTAAAATGATCACAAGAGCGGTGAGCAAAAATCCCAGAACCACACGGGGGGCACCTAGTGAATGACCTGCAGAGAGCTGGGACCAAAGTAACAAAGGCTACCATCAATAACACACTACACCGCCAGGGAATCATGCAGTGCCAGACGTGTCCGCCTGCTTAAGCCAGTACATGTCCTGGCCTGTCTGAAGTTTGCTAGAGAGCATTTGGATGATCCAGAAGAGGATTGAGAGAATGTCATATGGTCAGATGACACCAAAGTAGAACTTTTTGGTAAAAACTCAACTTGCCTTTTTTGGAGGAGAAAGAATGCTGAGTTGCATCCAAAGAACACCATACCTACTGTGAAGCATGGGGGTGGAAACATCATGTTTTGGGGCTGTTTTTCAGCAAAGGGACCAGGACGACTGATCCATGTAAAGGAAAGAATGAATGGGGCCATGTATCGTGAGACTTTGAGTGAAAACCTTCTTCCATTAGCAAAGCCATTGAAGATGAAACATGGCTGGGTCTTTCAGCATGACAATGATCTCAAACACCCCGCCCGGGCAACAAAGGCGTAGCTTCGTAAGAAGCATTTCTCAAGGTCCTGGAGTTGTCTAGCCAGTCTCCATATCTCAACCCCATAGAAAACCTTTGGAGGGAGTTGAAAGTCCGTGTTGGCCAGCAACAGCCCCAAAACATCACTGCTCTAGAGGAGATCTGCATGGAGGAATGGGCCAAAATACCAGCAACAATGTGTGAAAACCTTGTGAAAGCTTACAGAAAACGTTTGACCTCTGTCATTGCCAAACAAAAAAAGGGTATATAACAAAGTATTGAGATGAACTTTTGTTATGGACCAAATACTTATTTTCAAGCATAATTAGCAAATAAATTATTTAAAAATCAGACAATGTGAGTTTGTGGATTTTTTTTTGTTATTATTTCTCTCATAGTTGAGGTATACCTATGATGAAAATTACAGGCCTCTCTCACCTTTTTAAGTGGGAGAACTTGCACAATTAGTGGCTGACTAAATACATTTTTGCCCCAATGTATGTGTATGTCGGTACTGTATCTCAATGTCTGATAATAAATGCTTAAAACAGACTATTAAAAGAAATGTTTTAGCCAGTATTTTTCTTGCAGTGATAGTATTATATTCAGTTCCTGGATATCAATGGGTCTAGTGTGGGTCCATTGCAGAATATGTCAGCATATCGTTGTACTGGTTGTATGCTTATGTTTATTTTCAGATGTAAACAAACAGTAGCCTTACTATGACTAACTTGTAATTAAATTGGATTCTTTATTTTAATTTTTTTTGTACATCCTCTATAACCTGGTTTCTAAAAATATGCTATTATATTCAGCAGTCAGTGTAGATTTGTGTTTTTAGCAAGATTTGATATGAAATATTAGCCACAATGCACAGAAAGCCTGTCCGGCATTCGGTTATACCTTAAATATTTTCCTGAGCAGCATGCTCTCGCCTGTGCTTGGCAAACACTGCATTTATTTCATCAAACATATTGATTCTTATCTATAAGCGGTCATTACAGCCAATAATATAAGTGGTAGTGTAGACCTAGGAAAGCTTACTCTGTAGATCGGATATGTCCTCTGCAGGAGGCGGCTGGTGTTGATGAGTGGTAAATGGATTTGCACAGTATTATAGAGTGTTAAAGGTGTTGGAGATGAGCATTAGCAATCTAGGAATTGGAGGCTAATCTGTTAAAAATAAATAAAAATGCATTGAATTCCTGCTGTACAGTGTGTACAGAAATAAAGATTTTTATGTGTCCTGTCTGAACTGTACAATATAGAAGGTTATAATTTGCTATTTTCCCATTGATGATGCAAAAAAGTAAGACCACTCAAGTCTCCTATGTATTTCCTAGGTATCATCCATTGTGTCTTCCTCTTCTTCACTTCTTGCCAGTGATACAGCAAGAAGTTTGTGTAATGTGGTAGAGCTTTCTATTGTAGGGCATTATCCCCTATCTGTTTACATTTCTGCAAGCCTCTTTATTTTAGAAGTTGTTAATTATACAGACAAACAAAGGCACGGGTATGAATAATCATTGTTTCCAAATGCAATAAACACCAGTCACCTGGTCTGCATATTGCAGTTTGACTTACTCTAATGTGTATATTGACAGTGTTCTCAAAGTATAACTGTTGTTTCCCAAAAAAAATGGACAAAAAGCTGGGCTGTGTGCCAGCAGTACACACACAGGGACTTTCCCTGACTTGTCTGGCCAATGACAACATAACACCTATACCTCACTGCAGTAAACACCTACACCTCACTTAAACAAGCTAGCACTGTGCTGGGATACACTACTATAGATGGCATGTGGAGGGAAAAGGGTTTCGGATGCACTAGCTTTGCAAAGTGCAATGCGAGCAGAAATGAAAGAAACAGCAGCACAGTATGGAAGGGATAAAACTGTGCCATGAAGGAGGCAAATTGCAACTTTATAGCGCAGGCTCTGTTTCCTTCTCCTGCACACAGCAGTAGGTATGCTCATAGGGAGATAAGCCTCAGTCAGAAAAGTCAGTCAGCTGCTCCCCCCCCCCCATTTCCAATAGGAACAGGTGGGCATTAAGAATTAATGTTTGAATTGATTGAGATAATGGTCCCATAATCAAGTATTCGGCCAACAGCTATCTTGTTCGTATCTAAAACGAAAGGGTAGAGCTTTCCATAGCGTAACACCGGAGGAAGGGTGAGGGTGATGACAAGCAAAATTCTGCTTACCCTGAGTAGTTGTGTACCGTCATACACAACAATGATGTGCACATAAAAAGTAGATTCAAGGTCCCATCTGCAGCTTACCATCTTATTTGTATCGCTAGCTTAAGAAGGATCGGAGTTGTTACATCATTTTATAACCTTGGTTGTTACCCCTTTCCGAGAAATAAGGATTTTACCATTTGGTTGACTAGCTGTACTTATTATCAGTTTTAGCAGGACTTTTTGCAAGATAAGGAGTAACTGGGGTGTGATTAGAAGCTCTAATGACACCCCCTAAACATGAAGCCTCCCTCGCACACCTCCTTAGTTTAGCATTCACCCTCCATATTGCAGTTACAGTGGGGCAAAAAAGTATTTATTCATTAAGTTCTCCCACTTAAAAAGATGAGAGGCCTGTCATTTTCATCATAGGTATACCTCAACTATGAGAGACATAATGAGAAAAAAAAACATACATAAAATCACATTGTCTGATTTTTAAATAATTTATTTGCAAATTATGGTGGAAAATAAGTATTTGCTCAGCGACAAACAAGCAAGATTTCTGGCTCTCTGACCTGTAACAACTTCTTTAACCGCTTAAGGGCCCAGCCCATTTTCACCTTAAAGACCAGAGTGTTTTTTGCACGTCTTACCATTGTCACTTTAAGCATTAATAACTCTGGAATGATTTTACTTATGAATTTGATTCAGAGAGAGTTTTTTTTGTGACATATTCTACTTTAACATAGTTGTACATTTTCATGAAAATGTTGAAAATTTAGTATTTTTCTAACTTTGAAGCTTTCTGCTTGTAAGGAAAATAAACATACCAAATAAATGATATATCGATTGACATATACAATATGTCAACTTTATGTTTGCATCATAAAGTTGACATGTTTTTTCTTTTGGAAGACATCAGAGGGCTTCAAAGTTTAGCAGCAATTTTCCACAACATTTTCAAAATCTGAATTTTTCAGGGACCAGTTCAGGTTTGAAGTGGATTTGAGGGGTCTTCATATTAGAAATACCCCATAAATGACCCAATTATAAAAACTGCACCCCTCAAAGTATTCAAAATGACATTCAGTAAGTGTGTTAACCCTTTAGGTGTTTCACAGGAATAGCAGAAAAGTGAAGGAGAAAATTCATAATCTTCATTTTTTTTTTACACTCACATGTTCTTGTAAACACAGTTTTAGAATTTTGACAAAATTTGTAACCCAATTTCTCTCGAGTATGTAAATACCTCATGTGTATGTCAAGTGTTCGGCGGGCGCACTAGAGGGCTCAGAAGGGAAGGAGCAACTATGGTATTTTGGAGAGTGAGTTTTTCTGAAATGGTTTTTGGGGGACATGTTGCTTTTAGGAAGTAACTATGGTGCCAGTATAGAAAGAAAAAAAAGAAAATAAACACGTGGCATACTATTTTGGAAACTACACCCCTCAAGGAACGTAACAAAGGGTACAGTGAGCCTTAACACCCCACAGGTGTTTAACGACTTTTCGTTATAGTTGGATGTGTAAATGAATTTTTTCTTTTCACTAAAATGCTGGTTTTCCCCCAAATTTTAAATTTTTACAAGGGGTAATAGGAAAAAATGCCCCCCAAAATTTGTAACCCCATCTCTTCTGAGTATGGAAATACCCATGTGTGGACGTCAAGGGCTCTGCTGGTGCACTACAATGCTTAGAAGAGGAGTCACATTTTGTTTTTTGGGGGGCATGTGGCATTTTGGAAGCCCCTATGGTGCCAGAATAGCAAAAAAAAAACACACATGGAATACTATTTTGGATCCTACACCCCTCAAGGAGCGTAACAAGGGGTACAGTGAGCCTTAACACCCCAAAGGTGTTTGACAACTTTTCGTTAAAGTTGGATATGTAAATTTTTTTTCACTAAAATGCAGTTTTCCCCCCCAAATTTACAATTTTTACAAGAGGTAATAGGAGAAAATTCCCCCCAAAATTTGTAACCCAGGGAAATATCTCATGCGTGGATGAAAACTGCTCTGTGGGCGAACTACAATGCTTAGAAAAAAAGGAGTGCCATTGGGCTGTTGGAAAGAGAATTTGGCTGGAATTCAAGTCGGGGGCCATGTGCGTTTACAAAGCCCCCTTGGTGCCAGAACAGTGGACCCCCCCCCCCCCCCCCCCCACATGTAAACCCTATTTCGGATACTACACCCCTCACCGAATGTAATAATGGGTGCAGCAAGCATTTTCACCCCACTGGCGTTTGACAGACTTTTGGAACAGTGGGAGTGTTTTCATGGACCACTGCTCCAAAATTCTTTCAGACATCTGTGGGCTGTAAATGCTCACTGTACCCCATATTAAATTCTATGAGGGGTGTAGTTTCCAAAATGGGGTCACATGGGGGGGGGGGGTTCCACTGTTCTGGCACCATGCGGGCTTTGTAAACACACATGGCCTTCAATTACAGCCAAATTCTCTCTCCAAAAGCTCAATGGCGCTCCTTCTCTTCTGAGCCCTGTAGTGTGCCAGTGGAGCACTTTACAACCACACATGGGGTATTTATATACTCGGAGTAAATGGTGTTACAAATTATGGGTGGCTTTTTTCCTATTACCCCTTGTGAAAAAGAAAAGTTTGGGATAACACCAGCATTTGAGTGAAAAAATTCTAAATTCATTTTCACACCCAAATTTTATGAAAATTCTTCAAACACCTGTGGGGTGTTAAGGCTCACTATACCCCTTGTTACGTTCCGTGAGGGGTGTAGTTTCCAAAATGACGTCACATGTTTTTTTTTTTTGTGTTCGTTACAGCTGTTCTGACATAAACAATCAGCCACCCCTGTGCAAATCACCTCAAATGTACATGGTGCTCTCACTCCTGAGCCTTGTTGTGTGCCCGCAGAGCATTTTACGTCCACATATGGGATATTTCCGTACTCAGGAGAAATTGCGCTACAAATTTTGGGGGTCTTTTTTTTCCTTTTACCTCGTGAAAATGAATAGTATGGGGCAACACCAGCATGTTAGTGTAAAAAATGTATGTTTTTTTTTTACAATAACATGCTGGAGTAGACCCCAACTTTACCTTTTCATAAGGGGTGAAGGGAGAAATTGACTAAAAAATTTAGTTTTTTCACCTAAGTACGGAAATACCCCATATGTGACCCTAAACTGTTGCCATGAAATACGACAGTGCTCCGAAGTTAGAGAGTGCCATGCACATTTGAGGCCTAAATTAGGGGTTTGCATAGGGATGGAGATAGGGGTATTCTACGCCAGTGATTCCCAAACAGGGTGCCTCTAGCTGTTGCAAAACTCCCAGCATGCCTGGACAGTCAATGGCTGTCCGGTAATACTGAGAGTTGTTGTTTTGCAACAGCTGAAGGCTCCGTTTTGGAAACACTGACGTACCAGACGTTTTCATTTTTTTTCGGGGGTGGGTAAGGTAACTGTGTAGGGATATATGTATATGTTGAGTTTTTTTTTTACTTTTTATTATGTGTTACTGTAGTGTAGTGTTTTTAGGGTACATTCACACCGGTGGGGGTTCACAGCGAGTTTTCCGCAAGGAGTTTGAGCTGCAGCGGAAAATTTGCTGCATCTCAAACTTGCAGCGAGAAACTCGCTGTAAACTACTGCCTGTGTGAATGTTCCCTGTACCTCCAGCTATTGCAAAACTACAACTCCCAGCATGCCCTTTGGCTGTCTGTGAATGCTGGGGGTTGTAGTTATGCAACAGCTGAAGGCACACTGGTTGTAAAACACAAGTTTGTTACTGAACTCAGTGTTTCGCAACCAGTGTGCTTCCAGCTGTTGCAAAACTTCCAGCATGTATGTTTTGTCAATGCATGCTTTGATTTGTCGTTTACAAACTAGGTTACAAACTCTGTTTCCCAACCAGTGTGCCTTCAGCTGTTGCAAAATTGCAACTCTCAGCATGCACTGATAGCCGAAGGGCATGCTGAGCATTGTAGTTTTGCAACAGCTGGAGCACACTACTACAGCTCCCAGCATGCCTTTGGCTGTCCATGCATGGTGGGAGTTGTAGTTGTGCAACAGTGTGAGGCACAATTTTTCATAACTACAACTCCCAGCATTCCCAGACAGCCAAAGGACATGCTGGGAGTTGCAGTTGTGCCTCCAGCTGTTGCAAAACTACAGCTCCAAGCATGCCCTTTGGCTGTGCATGCTGGGAGTTGTTGCTAGGCAACAGCAGCAGGCAAACAGCACTTACCTCCTTCCGCAACACCAGACCCCGGGTAAGCCTCCCCAAACCCCCACAGCCAATAACCCCCTCCCTAGACCGCCGATGCCGCCCAGCAGGACGGGTGGGTGATTGGTCGGCCGGTCCGGCCAACTAATCATGCCGATCGCGAGGTGGCACCAGTGCCACCTCACTCCTGCTGGGCAAGGGTGATTGGTGCTGACTCGGACTGCACCAATCACCCTTTTTTACTGGGTCACTGGTGACCCGATTGACCCGGAATCGCTGCAAATCTCCGATCTGGTGGGGGTCATTTGCACGGGGTGCGTGCTGAATGATTTATAGGCAAGCAGCTTGGTGTGAAGAAATCAACTATGGGAGCAATTATTAGAAAAAGACATACAAGACCACTGATAATCTACCTCGATCTGAGGCTCCACGCAAGATCTCACCCTGTGGTGTCAAAATGATCACAAGAATGGTGAGCAAAAATCCCAAAACCACACGGGGGTACCTAGTGAATGACCTGCAGAGAGCTAGGACCAAAGTAACAAACACTACCATCAGTAACACACTACCCCACCAGGGACTCAAATCTTGCAGTGCCAGATGTGTCCCCCTGCTTAAGCCAGCACATGTCCAGGCCATCTGAAGTTTGCTAGAGAGCATTTGGATGATCCAGAAGAGGATTGAGAGAATGTCATATCGTCAGATGAAACCAAAGTAGAACTTTTTGGTAAAAACTCAACTTGTCTTGTTTAAAGGAGAAAGAATGCTGAGTTGCATCCAAAGAACACAATACCTACTGTGAAGCATGGGGGTGGAAACCTCATGTTTTGGGTCTGTTTTTCAGCAAATAGTCCAGGACGACTGATCCGTGTAAAGGAAAGAATGAATGGAGCCATGTATCGTGAAATTTTGAGTGAAAATCTCCGTCCATCAGCAAGGGCATTGAAGATGAAATGTGGCTGGGTTTTTCTGCATGACAGTGATCCCAAACACTCTGCCCGGGTAACGAAGGAGTGGCTTCGTAAGAAGCATTTCAAGGTCCTGGAGTGGCCTAGCCAGTCTCCAGATCTCATAGAAAACCTTTGAAGGGAGTTGAAAGTCTGTGTTGCCCAGCAACAGCTCCAAATCATCACTGCTCTAGGGGAGATCTGCATGGAGGAATGGGCCAAAATACCAGCAACAGTGTGTGAGAACCGTGTGAAGACTTACAGAAAACGTTTGACCTCTATAATTGCCAACAAAGGGTACATAATAAAGTATTGAGATGAGCTTTTGTTATTGACCAAATACTTACTTTCCACCATAATTTGCAAATTAATTCTTTGAAAATCAGACAATATAATTTTATGGATTTTTTTTTCTCATTATGTCTCTCGTAGTTGAGGTATACCTATGATGAAAATTGCAGGACTTGCACTCTTAGTGGCCGACTAAATACTTTTTTGCCCCACTGTAAGTTCCTGTGCATCTGACTATTCAGGGAAAAGTGCACGTGGTCATCCAGGAACTTACTTGTCCTTGCACCTGTGCTCATTCTGGTCTCTGTGAGGTCCTTATACTATGATGGCCAGTTCTGCTTGTCGCAGAACTGCTCATCTCACTGGGAGGCAGGACAGGCAGGCAAAGCAGGAAACAGGAGCACGGGACAAATCTTCTGTGGTTTCACTTTTCCAGGCCTCCCGATCAGTGGGGCGTTTAAACAGGGTGTGTTCTGATGAAAGATGCCTATGAATGTGGTTCCTATCCGTCACACACGTTCTGTCTTAATTACTTAATTACACATTCTACCTTAATTACTGTTGCCTAGACCTGACCTCTTACTATTTTCCTGACCCTTTTGCCTGCTGATTTGGACCTGATGCTGCTTCTTCTGGTTTTATCTCTGCTTGCTACTGTTTTAAGGTTCAGTTTTGTGGTGCTTTGTCCTTGTGCTTGGCATGTCTGACCCTCCCTTTTAGAGCCTTGTGCACTTAGTGAATGTAGTTACCATAGCCCTCTTGGGGGCCACAGTAGGTATAGACAGTGGTTTAGTCTACGACTGAACTGTTCCCTACCTGACGTGACCGTACCATTTCTCAGACTGATGACATTTTAGGTGTTGAATGGGGCCATCATCTCATTGTTTTGCATCTAACCAATGTCTGTAGTAAATGGAGATGTATTTTATGGCCATATTTAAGATTTTTCCAGCTAAACCAGATTTTCTCAAATGCATTGAGATGCCATCCATGATCTTTATATAAGTTTGTAAATTTGCTCTTGCTTCAGATTGTCTGGATTGCTCAAACACAGCTTTAGTGCTGGTAAAGGTAGTAGTCTAAAGAAAGTAAGTCACTTTTTACGGGTTGACCATCTAAGGATTTGTGAGTAAAGTAAACTGTGAGACATGAAACAAAGCAATTATTTATTTACGGCTACATTTCCAGCTACAAAGAGCCAAGACATCATGTGATGCACCAATGATTTGCAATCTGCATGTGTGAGAAGGTGTCCGGTTGATATTTGCTCAGTTTCAATGAGTGAGCATTCACCTTTTGTGTAAATGGTAATTAGATCATTAGGAGATCTGTACTTGCACCTGAAAAGCGTGGCTTTGTGAATATAGAGTAATTACACACCTCGTCTATGAAAGAGGGAGGTCAGCCGGGGTTAAGTGCGTAATAATGCACAGGTGGAGCAGAGCCTTTGAGAAGCCAGAAGCAAAGGGGTTAGGATGATGTGTTTCAAAGGATGGAAATGTCAGTGATGCTACCATAGACACTGTTATTTTCTGCTCAGCCTTTCAAGTGCTTACCCCGGTGATTTGAATTATTAAAAACTATCAGGAATTTAGTTATGCATGACCAGGCACAGGCTATAGGTTGTTTTCTGGGCTTCTCTTAAATGTCTTGTTACCACTTAACTTATTTGCTGTTCCACCTTGCAAGTCATAAGAACCGAAAAAATTATTCACACCTCATGAGATCAGTTTGTTTTTGGAAGCACGCAGAACTGGTCAGCATTTTTATATTATTTGTTGGTATGAACATCAAGAGCATTTGTTTTCTATGTGACACCATTGTGTGAATGTGGACTATGAATGTCTACTTCTTGTTGAGCTTTCCATTCCAGCATTATAAGCAGTGTTCCTTTTCTTCCATTGCTTTATGCTAGATTCTGGATTGAGACTTTAGAGTTTCACACCTATTGAGCCACAAAGCAAGAGAGTCCTAATGTTGGGCGATAACGCCCCATTAGTCTCTCTATCAGTAAATGTGATCGCATTAGAACTTAAGGTGGAAAGTGTCCTCTTGGCATTTCCCATACCCAGATGTCTATCAAACTTGTTAGCTTCTAGGGAAGCTTTGTCACATCAGGATTTGTGGGTTCAATGGTGTTTTAAAGCGGTACGCCACTGCTCCAGTGTCTGGAAAAAAAAATTTCTGAACACTGGGTGCGGGCTGCGGGGGTTGTGATGTCACAGCCACGCCCCCTTAATGCACGTCTGTGGGAAGGGACGTGGTGGCTGTCACGCCCCCTCCTATAGACTTGTATTGAGGAGTACCCCTTTAACCCCATAAATTCATTCAACTTTGAGCTTTGGCTTGTGTGCTGTTGCTTGTCCACGCAGTCCAATCTAGGTAGCTTAACATTTGTATTTGTATGCTGGCAGATAAATAAATAGTTACAAATCAATATGAAACTTTAAGGCTAAGTTTCCACTTGTTTTTTTTTCTGGCAGTTTTTGGAAAACTATCACTGCAGTTTTTGAGCCAAAGCCAGAAGTGTATTAAAAACGAATAGGACATATAAAGGAAGGATTTACACTTCTCCTCCCTTATGGATCCACTTCTGACTTTGGCCACAAAAACTGCAGTGGCAGTATTCCAAAAGCTGCCAGAAAAAAAAAAAAAAGTGGAAACTTAGCCTTAAGGTTATTTAGCCTTACAAACTTGAGCCTATTGTAAGGTAAGTGAATAGGGCAACACTAGTACCTTGTACTGCCTTTACTATTAGTATGTTGATGCAAGGATGAGCAGAAGTAACATTGAACAGGCTACAGCACTCCATGGCCAAGGATAGGCCATCAATTTTGTAAGGCTTGTAAAACTCCTTTAAGTGATCAAATCCTGTAAAAGTGAAACAGTCAATGAACTCTTCATTATCACTATTGTACTAACTAATGTAAAGACTGAATGTACACTGTGTGGATTGCCATACTAAAAATTAAAGGGGTACTCCACCCCTAGACATCTTATCACCTATCCAAAGCATAGGGGATAAGATGTCTTACCGTGGGGGTCCCACAATCTCTCCTGCAGTACCCGCTTGTCATCAGCTGCAGGAGCAAAGCTCACTCCGTGCTAATGACTTACGATACAGGGGCCGGAGTATTGTGACATCATGGCCCCACCCCCTCATGATGTCACATCCAACCCCCTATATACAAGTCTATGGGAGTGGGTGTGACGGTTGCCACGCCCCTCCATACACTTGCATTGAGGGGGTTTGACCGTGACGTCACAATACTACCGCCCCTGTATGGTGAGTCATCAGCATGGAGCAATCTTCGCTCCAGCAGCTGATGACAAGCGGGTACTGCAGGAGAGATTGTGGGACCCCCACGGTAAGACATCTTATCCCCTATGCTTTGGATAGGTGATAAGATGTCTAGGGGTGGAGTACCCCTTTAATCCCAGGTGGCAGGACCCCCACGATCAGACATCTTATCCCCTATCCTTTGGATAGGGGATAAGATGTCTAGGGGCGGAGTACCCCTTTAAGTGCAAATGCACAGGCGTATAGACAGTTATGTTGAGAATGGCACCTGATCCAGTGCCATCAGTTACTTTGGCACATCCTGACTTGGTGGGGCCTCTGGTGGTGGTCTGATTTTGGTCCCCAGTGACCACTTAGGAAAGTCATAATACTTATCAGTAGCATTAAAGTTTTTTTTTTTTTCTGGCTTTCATTAAAAATTTCCAGAGGGGCTTCCTGTTGGCAAACTTTTCATGAATATAAAAAAATAAAAAAAATAAATAACCTTTAATTGTTCAACTGCAATATCTGTGTCTTCCTGGGGAAACCCGTTTTGAAATGACACAAGCAGAATGTCCTTTCATACACCGGCTGATTCCACCATTTTTAAGAAATATCCACATTAGAATTTTCAATCCTATGAATACCTAATCTTTATGTATCATTTGACTCTATTTGAATATTTTAGATGCACTCTGCAGCACCAATCTATAGAATTAGGGTATGTTCACATAGGACTGAAATGCTACAGATTTGCTGTATATTTTTTCAGTTAGGGATGTTAAAATCTGCAACAATTCTGCAACATTCCAGTTCTGTGTGAACGTACCCTAAGGGTAAAATCCCATGTACGTAATTCTGCAGCAGATTATGTCATTACTCATTGACCTGAAAGGGCCTGCAGCAAATCTATATCCGCTATGGAAAATTCACAGCAGATGATGTATGTGTGAACAGGGACTAATACACAGAAAAATACAGGAGTATGTTTGATATTGTGGTCGAAGATTTCAACAAAACTTTAAAAAAAAAAAAAGTGGACCAATTTTGTAGTCTTATTTTTTTTCCTATTTTCAGTTTTCTCCATATGTTTGACTCCTTTAAGGTTGTATTTTTCCAACTTATTTTTCCTTTCCATAGACTGCTGAAATCGACTACAATAAATAGCTGCCATAAAGAGTTTTGTGTGCATTTTCCCAATACACTATGCAATTTTTCCGTAAGCATGTAGTACAGACAGGGCATTTTTTCTCTTTTCACATTGTATAGGTATAATGGGGGGTATTTATCAAAGGATTTATGTGTTTTTTTCACGTAACTTTGGCGCAATACTTTTGTGCAGTGTCTTTTTGCGCCAAAGTTTGGTGCATCTTCTCCACTGTCACTTTTACAACTTTCTCAAAATCACACGGTCCTGTGTGTGATTTTAACTTTAGTCAGTAATTCATCATTTGTGCCAATCGAATTTTGGTGCAAATCCCGTTTTTTTTGGCACAAATCCCCGCCAAGAAATTTTGCACATGGAAAACACACTTACCAATGTCAGAAAATGTAAAGGCGTCAAAATACATAAAAAAAATAAAATAATTTGTGAAAACAGCGACGCCTCCAGGGCTGCTCAATACTATCCTGCGACATAGTTGTCTCTGAGGAACCTTCACCCTCTGTTGAGCCAGCATTGGACATGGCCACACAGGTTCAGGAAAGGTAAGTACCGTATATACTCGAGTATAAGCCGAGTTTTTCAGCATGATTTTTCATGCTGAAAACACCCCCCTCGGCTTATACTCGAGTGAACTCTCCGACCTCAGTGGTCTTCAACCTGCGGACCTCCACCTTTAGTTTTGTACTCACCTCCGCTCGGCGGGACGTTAGGGTGCACTGGTCCGGTGCTGCAGGACTGTCCGGTGGGGAGTTCGTCCGGTGGGATAGTGGTTCCGGGCTGCCATCTTCACCGGGGGGGGGGCCCTCTTCTCCGTGCTTCGGGCCCGGCCCCGGAATAGTCACGTTGCCTTGACAACGGCGCAGAGGGACGTTCATTACCAACGTCCCTCTGCGTTGTTGTCAAGGCAACGCCTCTATTCCGGGCCCCGAAGAGCGGAGAAGAGGCCCCCCGGTGAAGATAGCAGCCCGGAACGACTATCCCACCGGACGACCTCCCTACCGGACAGTCCTGCAGCACCGGACCAGCGCACCCTAACGTCCCGCCGAGCGGAGGGGAGTACAAAACTAAAGGGGGTGAGAGGGGTCTGGATGATGTCGAAGGCCGCAGTGGTCTTCAACCTACGGACCTCCAGAGGTTTCAAAACTACAACTCCCAGCAAGCCCTACAACTCCCAGCTTGCTGGAAGTTGTAGTTTTAAAACATCTGGAGGTCTGCAGGTTGAAGACCACTGTATCAGACATTGACAAGCGATGATGATGAAGGGGGGGGGGTGATGATGACATGTGGTGATGATGACAAGGGGATGATGAAGGGGGGGTGTGGGATGATGACAAGGGGATGATGAAGGGGGGTGTGGGATTATGACAAGGGGATGATGAAGGGGGGGTGGGGATGGTGACGACAAGGGGATGATGACAAGGGGATGATGACAAGGGGATGATGAAGGGGAGGGGTGTGGGATGATGACAAGGGGATGATGAAGGGGGGGTGTGGGATGATAAGGGGATGACAGGCGGTGATGATGAAGGGGGGATGATGACAGGGTGATGATGATCGGCTTATATTCGGGTCGGCTTATACTCGAGTATATACGGCTAAAGCAGTGGTCTCCAACCTGCGGACCTCCAGATGTTGCAAAATTACAACTCCCAGCATGCCCGGACAGCCAACGGCTGTCCGGGCATGCTGGGAATTGTAGTTTTGCAACATCTGGAGGTCTGCAGGTTGAAAACCACTGCACTAAAGTAACAAAAAAAACAAAAAAAATACCCAAGTTGAAAATAAAATCCATTTCACATGGTGGCTATAAACCCCACAAAAGAAAATAACTCATGTCGCTTGCTGATATACTGCAGGAGGGACTTCGACCGCTCTATAAGGTAAAATACGCCGTCCTCTGTTGCGGTAAGTTCTGTGTAAAAGGCGCTGTGAACAGCTGATTTCAACATTTGAGCCAAAATTACTAACAACTTGCGCCAAATGATAAATGTGGTGCTTGTCCACGAAAACAAGTGGAAAAAAAAAAAAGGGTAAAAAGAAAAGAAATGGTCAACAGGCAAAATTGATAAATACCCCCCCAATGAATCTGCTCAGTGCAGAATTACTTCTGACTTCATTTTCCGATAGGCTTTGCACCGTATATAGCCCAGAAGTACAGCATTACTGTATTTTGTGATATCTAGAGAGAGGGAGGAAGGCGCCTCATGTGCGGGATCAGCAGGTCTTGTTAGTGGGGGAAGGGGACGGTAATTCCCAAGCCGCTTACCAGAGTTGGTTGTGCGCCCACACACAACAAGGTAAAGTATAGAATGAATATATGTAAAGGTCCACTGCAGCCCTCCTGGGTAGAAGTAGAATCAAAACAATTTGTTGCCTGATGAAGCTGCGCATGCGCAGCGAAACGCGTTGCATCTAATAAATCCATTGATTTTATCTGGCTCCCTGATGGTTCCTCTCTGCGCCGGACAAACTCCTGAATTTACGGTCATCCTGTTTTGATTGTATTATGTGATGTGATCTAGTTATTACGTATTCATTACGAACACACACTCTTTCTTAAATTGCATGCTGGGGAGTACATGGATCTTATGGTCCAACCTTAAAAGGGTATTCCGCCCCCAGACATCTTATCCCCTATCCAAAGGATAGGGGATAAGATGTCAGATCGTCGCGGTCCCGCTGCTGTGGACCCCTGGATCCCCACTGCGGCACCGCGCTATCATTACAGCACAGAGCGAGTTCGCTCTGCACGTAATGATGGGCGGTACAGGGGCCGGAGCATCGTTACGTCACGGCTCCGCCCCTTGTGATGTCACGACCCGCCCCTTTCAATACAAATCTATGGGAGGGGGCGTGGCGGTCGTCACGCCCCCTCCCATAGACTTGCATTAAGGGGACGGGCTGTCATGTCACGAGGGGCGGCACCATGACGTCACGCTGCTCCGGCCCCTGTATCGCCCGTCATTACGCACAGAGCGAACTCGCTCTGTGCTGTAATGATAGCGGGGTGCCGCAGCGGGGATCCCGGGGGTCCCCAGCAGCGGGACCGCGGCGATCTGACATCTTATCCCCTATCCTTTGGGTAGGGGATAAGATGTCTAGGGGCGGAATACCCCTTTAAATCGTAATTTCTTTAGGGCTCCACCCCGGATGCTTGTGAATGGAAATGGATCCAAATGGCTCTAACGACTTAAGTTAATTATGGCCGGACAGTGAATTAGCTGACAAAATATCCTGCATCCTCCTAATGGGGAGATTCTCGGTGGTCACATTAATTTTCTCAAAAGGTTCCGTTTGCACATTCCTGCTTAATTAAAATAACCTTCAGTGATATTTACGTGGGGCGCGGAGGAAGACTTGCACTACATATCAGTTTGATCCGTTCGTGCGCTGGTGTGACCTCACTTAGCAGTAAGTGTTTCTGACTTGAGCCGACTTCAAGGAAAATCTGCAAAAATGACATTTCTATTTTAACACAGCAACAATTTCAGATGAATGAGCTTCACAAAGACTGCGCCTTTAATTACCGGTATCGCCTTTATTTTATGATCGGCAGGGGGATTTTTTATACGTGTATTTATAGGCGCATTATCAGTGTCTGCTCTGATGTACTGTTGTTGTTTTTCACTTAATAAATGTACTACATACCATTAAATGGGGTTTTTGTGCTCAGTTGTTTCTAAAGGCTAATTAGAATTACCCCCCGACAATATGGCTGCTCTATATAGAGGGATTCTTTGGAGTTATAGGATATTTGTTGTTTATATTTTGTAAATATTTGTCGTGTTTGTTTCTATTGTGAAAAGTTTTTGTTTTGTTGTTTGTTTATTGCAACAAAATACAAATATTATGTTTATAATGTTGAACTACATAGTGTATTTGTACCCAGTCAGCAGCTGCCCAGTATCCACATAGAGAACATTTTCTCACTGCAAATCAATGACAAATAAGTGAATTTTGCTGTAGATTCACGGGGGATAGATAAAATACAAGTACTGGCTCTTAAGACACCTCACCCCAATTTGGAACAAAAATTATGTGTACACACACACACACTAATCCGATTCACTACTCCTGCAACAGGAGGGCACAGAGGTCCAGATAACACATAGCTATGCAGGCAAACATAAAAATCATTTATCTCTAGAACAGTGGTCTTCAACCTGCGGACCTCCAGATGTTGCAAAACTACAACCCCCAGCATGCCCGGACAGCCGTTGGCTGTCCGGGCATGCTGGGTGTTGTAGTTTTGCAACATCTGGAGGTCCGCAAGTTGTAGACCACTGCTCTAGAAGATAAAATGTGGCTTTTTTCACAAATGTGGTTACAGAAAACCAATACAGAGGACACATGCGATGCTAAAGGGGTACTCCGGTGGTAAACTTTTATTTATTTATTTTTTAATCAACTGGTGCCAGAATGTTAAGCAGATTTGTAAATGACTTATAATAAAAATTCTTAATCCTTCCAGCACTTAGTAGCATCTGTATAATTCAGAAGAAATTATTTTCTTTTGGGCTTTCTTTTCTGTCACGACCACAGTGCTCTCTGCTGACACCTCTGTCCGTATCAGGAACTTTCCAGAGCAGTATAGGTTTGCTATGGGGATTTGCTTGTATCCTGGACAGTTCCTGACATGGACAGAGGTGTCAGCAGAGAGCACTGTGGTCGTGACAGAAAATAAATCCCGAAAGAAAAGAACTTCCTCTGTATTAGGGCTCGTTCACACTGCGGAATCTCCGCTCGCTGAATTCAGCGAGCGGAGATTCCGCCTGGCCGAATACTTCGGCGCTAGGGCCGCGGGGCACTGAGCTGTCACCATTGACGGCTATGCAGTGCTCGCGGATTCCGCACAAAGAATGAACATGCTCTTTCTTTGCGCGGAACACTTTCAGCGGCGGAAATGTCCGCCGCTGAAATTCCGCAGTGTGGACGGGTCTCGCGGAGACCCGTTCACACTAATGTTAAAGTTCACACTGCGGAATTGCGCCTGCGGAATTCCGCCCGGAAATTCTGCGGCAATTCTGTAGTGTGAACGTACCCTTATACAGCGGCTAATAAGTACTGGAAGGATTAATATTTTTTAATAGAAGTAATTTACAAATCTGTTTAACTTTCTGGCATCAGTTGATTTAAACATCAGTTGATTTAAAAAAAAAAAAAAAAGGTTTTCCACCGGAGTACCTCTTTAACTGATGCTGATGTGTTTCAGGCAGGTCTAGTGCTTATCAGCTGCTGTATGCTCCAGAGGAAGTTGTGTAGTTCTTTCTAGTCTGACCAAAGTGCCCTCTGCTTCCACCTCTGTCTGTGTCAGGAACTGTCTGGAGCAGGAGAGGTTTGCTATAAGGATTTGCTCCTGCTCTAGACAGTTTCTGGGATACATGTAGAAAGGGAACTGAAAAAAGAGGCGCTCTCTAGGTGTAGCAGTTTCACAATAATTGTCAGAATAGTGAAAAAATGACTGGTTTGTGCTATCAGATATACGGTGAGATTGCCCACTCACCTTTCAGTGTTTTGCGCTGCAGGCACAACACTGTAATGCACATGGATAAGTATATATACTCAAAGTAGATCCTTGTGGCTGCCTTGCGTCCTGGTCCTGGTCATCGATGATGGCGGTCTGGTGAATCAAAGGTATTGAGAGGTGTGCACCCCTCACTGGTGTGGATCGCAGTCCGGCGCTACAAGGTGGCTGCCTGTCACAAATGCACAGAGGGCAGCAGAGGTAAAACCAAGCAGGTTTATTGGGTAAAATGCATATAGAGACCATGCATTTCGCAAGGCTCCCCTGACGAAGCAAGGGGAGCCTTGCGAAACGTGTTGTCTCTATGTATTTTACCCAATAAACCTGCTTGGTTTTACCTCTGCTGCCCTCTGTGCGTTTGTGACAGGCAGCCACCTTGTAGCGCTGGACTGCGATCCATACCAGGGAGGGGTGCACACTTCTAGACAATTTCTGACATGGACAGAGGTGTCAGTAGAGAGCACTGTGGTCAGACTGGAAGGAACTACACAACGTCCCCTGGAGCATACAGCTGCTGATAAGTAATGAAAGCATTAAAAATTTTTAATAGAAGTCATTTACAAATCTGTTTAACCTTCAGGCACCAATTGATTTGAATATATATATTTTTTTCCTCTGTACCCCTTCAAATCTGAAAATCTGTCATAACTAGGCTCCTAGCATCCATCCTGCCTACTGTCCTCCTGGTCCAGTTGTTGTGTATATGGCGGTGGATATAATTAAAGTGGTACTCCATTTCAGATAAAGGTATTCCCTGTTCATGGGGTTGCATCTCAGTCGGTGATTAGCTGAGCAGGCCGTCACTGTTTAGCACCTCAGAAAGTGGGGGCTAATGTTGTGTAGCACTCAGCGGGGAATAGCAAGTCCCGGAGGGAAGGGACAGGCGCCTCATGGCCAGAAACAGATAATCACAGATCGATACAGCTTTAAAAGGAAACAATGGTCCAGCACATGAAGAAATGCTGCTTTATTTCGGAACTTGACACATCACAGGTAAAATCTTTTATAACAAATTTTACTTGTGATGTGTCAAGTTCCGAAATAAAGCTGCATTTCTTCATGTGCTGGACCATCATTTTCTTTTGAACCCCCTTATGTGCAGACTCTAAACCCCTGTCCTGTGGATAGAAGATAAGTTTATGTGGAGTACCCCTTTAATGATAATTTAGCTCACTAATGGTTACAAACTATAATTAAGTTTTATTATGTTTGACTTCCATACTATACTTTTATGTTATGTTTTTCACTGGGTATTTTTGTTTTTTCTCAATTGATATAATAGTCTTTTATATTACCAGGTATCGGCATTGAAGAACAGGCTGAGAAAGGTATCCACAACAACAGGAGATGGTGTGGCACAAGCTTTCTTAAAAGCCCAAGCTTCTTTGTTTGGCAGCTACAGAAGTGCACTAAAAATTGAGCCAGTAAGTGGAATATTTTTCTTAAATATGGAATTCAGTCAAAGTGATCAACGCAGGAGAAGATCAAACTGGGGAAGTCTGTGATCTCATGGAGGGCTCTTTGACACTTAAACCCTTTCGCACTACTCAGATTTCTGTGGCACATTTTGTATAATTTGTTGTTAAAGGGGTACTCTGTCCCTATCCAAAGGATAGGGGATAAGATGTCTAATCGTGGGGGTCCCGCAGCTGGGACCCCCGCAATCTCTGTGCAGCAACCAGCGTTCGTTTAGAGCGCTGAGTGCCGGCGGCGTGGGTCGTAACGTCACGACGACGCCCCTTGTGGCATCACACTATGCCCCTCAATGCAAGTCTATGGGAGGGGAACTTGCATTAAGGGGGGTGGTGTGACGTCATAAGGGACGTGGTCGTGCCGAACGTTGGGGCAGCGGAGTACCATTTAACCTTTTAAAGCAGACCTGTCTGCATGAAAATAGAGGTGTATATAAGCACATGATTAGACAGGGCTAGTCATCATGATTCTAGGCAGTACTTTTTATATCTCCATAATCTTTTCAGCGCCCGGATAGAAGACTTTTTGTTATTGTGCAAATGAGGTTTAAAAGCCCAGAGGGTGTCCCCAGCATAACAAAAGCCCAAGTCCAATCCATGTCCTCTTTATCTAGGCAGATACAAGCGAGCCAGTGAACGGTAATAAAGAAGACATGGGTTGGAACACAATGGTTGTAGAAATAGGCCTTTTTATCATTGCGCTTGTAAACTTTAGAAGACCATGAAGTAGTTGCTTTATTTTATCACAATGCCTTTCAAGTTTGTTAGGAACTCTTTATCAGGTAACTTATACACAGGGGGCTTTTTATTATACTAGCTAAGTATCCGGTGTTTCCCGGTTTTTCCTTCCTAATCCTTGTTGTGGAGGAAAATCAACAAAGGAGGAAGCTTTTGACTTCATATCCCGTGCTCATATATTGTCTTATCCCAACCTCATATCCCGTCCTCATATCTGAACCTCATATCCCATCCTCATATCCCGTCCTCATATCCAGTCCTCCTATCTTGTCATCATATCTCGACCTCATATCCCGTCATCCTATCCCGCCTTCATATCCTGACCTCATATCCCGTTCCTCTATCCCAACCTCCTATCCCGTCCTCATATCTCGTCCTCACATCCCATCTTCATATCCCGACCTCATATCCCGTCCTCACATCCCGTCCTCCTATCCCGTCCTCCTATCCCGACCTTATATCCCATCCTTATGCCCCATCCTCATATCCTGTCCTCAGGTGGGACTGATTTGTGATGAAGATACTGTATTGTAAGCTGAAAATAGAAGGGGACATGGCTTTGTGGGACTGGGCGTGATTTGCAAGTCAGACCGATGCACAAAAAGGGTAGATAATAAAAGGGGTGGGGCATAAAATATAGACGCGTCTTTGTGAGATGAGTTGTGGATTGCAAGCCGGACTGACACATTCACCAGAAGATGCAGAGCGTAGCTTGTGGAGTAAGGTACTGGAAATCCCATATACTTGCATGGGACTTGAAACAAAAACCCATCTTTTATATAAGGGTGTAGTTAAGGGTTAATTTAACTATCATATATTTATATTCGACAAACAAGCAATGAGTACCAGGTATTATTGACATACATTTCCCATTGATTTGCATGGGACTTTAAACAAAAACCCTGACCCTCACAAATGGGGGTAGTTAAGGGTTACATTAACTATCTTATATTTTAAGTGGACATAGAAGTAACATGTGACCAAGTATTGTCAAAATATCTCTAGCCGTTTGGAAGTTATGCAGTAACATATATTTCCCATAGACTTGTATGGTACTTTAAATAAAAACCCTGACCCTGGCAAATGGGGGTGAGTAAGGGTTAAATGTTTGTTGTTGACATATAAGTAACATTTGTGCCAAGTTTCATGTTAATATCTTTAGCCGTTTGGATGTGATGCTGGAACATACACACATACATACACACACATTGAGTTATATATATATATATATATATATATATATAGATAGATAGATAATGTACAGATAATGAACACAGGTCAAGGGTGATGGACCCACAAGATGGTCGAGCATGAAAAATTACATTAAAACTTTTGATTTAATTCTTATTTGTTATATAACCTTTCCTGTAGGTGATATTAAAAATGCACAATGCCCCATATGATGTACAGGTGTGGAATAAGTACACAGGACTTAAATCCACAAGGAGGACTACTGCTCTTCCAGTAGTCAATTGGTATTGGTGGCGATTTTGTCAGAAAGTTCAAAGTACATTGAAACCATTGTTAAAGAATAATGCTGCAATCCAGTGTCCAGAAATGGTTCTTCCTTCCAAATGCATTTTTAGTGCTAAACTCTTGAAATGCTTGTATGTATGTAGTGCTTTTCTTCAGTGGTGGTTTCTTTGAGTATACTTTGAGCTTGTCACAACCATCCTCACATACAGTGTAATAAATCAAATATGGCAGATAAGTATATGCATTATTGATGTTGTTTCAAACTTCAATTTAAGAATTATGGAGACCAATGTGCTCTTGGGAACTTTTTTGCACCCCTCTCATGATCCGTACCTCCACACACACAATCCTGTCTCTGAGCTGTACAGGCAGCTCTTTCTCCTCATGGCCTGGTTTCTGCTCTAATATGCATTGTTAGCTGTGAGACCTTATATAGACAGGGCTGCGTCTTTCCAAATCTTGTCCAATCAACTGAATTGACCTCAGGTGACTCCATTCAAGGAGTAGAAACATCTAAGAGATGATCAGGAGAAATGGGAAGAACCAGAGCTGACTTTCATGTGTTATAGCAAAGGGTCAGAATACTTATGTCCAGGCTAAATTTTAGTTTTTCCTTTTTTAAAATTAAGAAATTCTAAAATTCTGTTTTCCTATTCTCATGATGGGGTATTGGGTGCAGATTATTATTGGAATTTTCTTTTATTAACACAATAAAGCAACTTAACAAAATGTGAAAGAGTGTCAAGACTTTCCAAATTCCATGTAAAACAGCCTTCTATAAGGCAAATAAATAAATAATTCAGCAATTTGGTTATATTTTATTTTAAAGTTGTGCATTCTGTCTGTGAAGAGTCTTGGGGGCAGTCTTAGTCCCATCCAGATCCATGCAGTCTTGGTAATACAAACCATTACCAATGACTGATGGTGCGGAGACTGGCTTGTAATGCCTTGGACTGCATCACTCTGGAGGAGACCAGGACCGACCCTGTGACTCTTCACAGGTAGTGTTGCTGTACAGTTTATTTAACAGGGTCATGTATTTTTAGGGTAATTACTATCTTGTATAGCACTATGGAGGCAGGCTAGAGACATTGGGCCTCATTTACTAAGAGTGTCGGGATTTTACTAGTGGGAAAAGTTGTTTCAGACTTGCAGGATCCCTCTTTATTTACTATTGGGAAAAGTCGGGAACATTTTCTGACCAGCTTTTTCTAGGTCGATATTTCAAGCCATTTACCCACAGGCTTTTCTGTGAATTCAATAGTAAATCGGTCGGATTGTGAACCATGCCCCTTTTTGGACCGGCCACGCCCCATTTGCGACAGGCCACGCCCCCTTTTCGGCTTTTCACAGTGCAATGTCGGGTTTGTTGGATTTTCCAGGCGCACACTGGCGCAGACGTGTCTAAGACACTCTGCACCAAAATAACCAGACAAAAAATGGTCGGTTTCAGCTGAGTAAATGAGGCCCATTGTATTTGATAAGCGTTCCCTGCTTTAACCCAACACAAAAAACCTTTATCCCCAGGACTGTACTACGCATAATCCAAGCTGTCTCTGAAAAACAAATATGAACACTTTTCTTCCTATCATACAAGGGTTACATGTGAATCCTTTTTACCTCGACTTGACAGCTGGGAATTTTTATTGTAGATTGCTTTTGACTGGTAATAACAAAAGTTAACTTTGTTTTTCCTAATGTGTCAGTCCTGTGTTTTTACTGCTCACCAGCTATATTTGAATGTGCGCTCGTATAAAAACCCACTGTGTGGAGGTGTAAAAGAACCGTGGTCAGAGAGAACATATTGATGTGTTTTGTCAGAGCAAATACATCCAACTCCCGTCTTGTTCTGGGTCTCTAATCAGCCAGCAGAATGCTGAGTAACATCGATTTGGGTCTGTGTTAGAGCGGTAAAGAAAACCATTACCAGCAGAGAGCAGGAGATGTTGCTATACAGTAGGGCCATACATCATTAGTACCACTGCATCTAAAGTGTACCGGACAAGCAGCAATAAAGAGATGGGATGTGTTACAAAATGAAATCAGAAGTAGTACATTTGTCTGTAAATGCAAATGCTGACCTGGCAAACGTCTTAAAGAGGTTGTCTAGCTATTACTAAATACAGCTTGAATATACAAGCATCTGGATAAACAGATTGATAATGTATTATGCAAGGTCTGTCTTGTGCAACCTATTGTTGTCCCTATAAGCAACTGATTGCCTGATACATTTATTGAAAAATAACTGTGCTTCTTCTGACTTTACATAAGACTGGGGTATAGGCCAACAAACATACTAGTCATACTCAACCCACCAGACCATTTATACACATTGGCCACTGGCCACTTTGTTAGGTTCACCTTAGTGGTACCAGGTAGGAACTTTTTGACCTTTATTCTTCTTGGCATACTTTCTAGAAGTAGCTGTAAACATTCCTCAGAGATTTTTAGGAGGGCATCACACAATTGCAGCAGATTTGTCGACTGTGCATCCATGATGTGAATCTCCAGTTCCACCGCTTCCCGAAGGTTTATCAAAACCTGTCCAGAGGAAAAGTTGCTGAGTTGCCCATAGCAACCAATCAGATCGCTGCTTTCACTTTTGAAAAGGCCTCTGCAAAATGAAAGAAGCGATCTGATTGGTTGCTATGGGCAACTGGATAACTTTTCCTCTGGACAGGTTTTGAAAAGTCTCCCCCCTATACTGTCCAACAATTATAAATGCCAAAGAAAGGGTTAACAGCCTTGAATTTACTATGACTGTTCCTTTTGTGAAGAGTTAATATAAATCTGGACATGTGGTGGTGTGGTCAGACACCCAACAATGTGTGATTTTTAGAACCAAACTGGAATAAACCTTGAATATAAGCCACCTTTTCGCAGTGCCTCCTTATAGAAAGTAGATCAATGTATCCTGCAGCTGGGACCCCTGCAAACTTTGTGCAGCACCCAGCGTTCGCTTAGATGGGGATGGGGAAGCGAATTAACCCTTTAAATCTGCACTGTTATAGCCTTATGCCAGTTACAAGACCAACCACCCAAAAAGTTTAATCATGTCAATGGCCCAGGTAAGGATGAGCAGAGATCACCATTGGAAAAAAAGTAACAGGCTGTAACCTTTGGAGTTTCATTTATATTCTGAGTAACAGGTGGTTGGCATCTACAAGGTGTGATTCTAGAACAGCTGCCAACATGTATTTAGGATCAGTGTACAGCTGGTGGGCACAATGTGAAGGCAAGGCCTCCAGGCATAGATCTGTGCCAAAGGTTGAAATTCTGCGGTGGCCTTGGTGTCCAGAGTATATGTTATAGGCAGTAGGTGAAATCTCACTTGAAGGCTCAGTATGCCTGGTCAGCTTGCTGTAAATACATTTATGCCTTCCAACTGGCATTCATAGATTGTCAAAAGATGACATTGAAAGCAACTCATATCCTTTCCGGATATTTTGGAGGTCTACTTTTAATGTGCACCAACAGTGCTTTTGATGTCTAGCTTGAAGGATGAACAGTCCAGGAAAGAAGCACTCAAGTACATGTGAAGAATGGGGGCTAGGTATGACTAGTCACTATGTGAGGCAGAAACCCTACTGCCTATTTTCAGACACATAGTTACCTTTTTGGACCCTCACTGGAATAGCGGAGATATAGCATGCTGCTAGAAATTAAACTACATTCAAAGAATAAATAAATTAACGTATAGTTGTAAATTTCAGAAAATGTAACATGTATTTGCTTATTTAGCGTCAACATAATTTATAAAACTGTACAGAGGATGTTACCATTCACGTCAGCCTTCCCGTAGGGTGACGACTTCGGCGCTGCAGCGCTACACCGGCGGGGTGAAATTGCTCGGAGAGGGTACAGAGGATGGTGATGGCTTTTTATTGTATAATCATAAAAAGAATCAGTGCTTAGTTGGACAACGCGTTTCGGAGGGGCTCCCTCCATATGCGGACCTGACAAAGGAAGGAGGGAGCCCCTCTGAAACGCATTGTCCAACTAAGCACTGATTCTTTTTATGATTATACAATAAAAAGCCATCACCATCCTCTGTACCCTCTCCGAGCAATTTCACCCCGCCGGTGTAGCGCTGCAGCGCCGAAGTCGTCACCCTACGGGAAGGCTTAGGAGACCCGTGACGGGATTCCTACCTCCCACAAATACTACAGAATCCTATCCACCGTCTCTGACGGGACCGACGGCCAGCTACTCACGGCATACCTGCTCTTATCTCTACTAACCATCCGTTATCCACGGATAACCGGCACTATATTAGCACCACATCTGTCTTTTTTTCTCCCCTACATACTACAGTTCCAGAGTCGTGTCCTATAAGTTACCACAGCTCATGCTTTAGCTCCAGTTCTTCGTGGTAGCTTATCCAGTTGCACAGCGGCCTCTATGCCAAACCGTAACATTCGGCCTGCCAGCTTATTTACATGGAAAGATTTCTTCCATGCCTTGAGCTTTATCTTTTCCAGGCTCTTGTTGGCATACTTCTATTGTTGCATTTGAGTCAATAATTTGACTCATGTCTGGAACTTTCTCCTTGTTCCCAAATTTGCTACTGCCTTGGCCTTTGGATTGTCCGCCTGATAACTTTTGTTCCTACCTCTTGTTCCTACCCCATTTCTGAGAATGCTCCCATGTCATCTTCTGGCCTGAAATATTCTGGACTGCTCTTTAGGTGGTGACCATTGGTCCATCTCTGACCCCCCTACTGCTGTATCACTGCTATTGCTCTTAATCCTTGACATTCTAAGGATGTTCCCACTGCCCTGCAGTGCTCATGAGTGAAGACCAGAGGATTCCTTACACTGGTATGGTTTAGATAATTCTCTTTTCCAGTGTGTCACCTCAATAGGTTTTTCCAATCCATCTCTGGCACATTTGTACTCTTTTTACATAAGTGATTTCTTATTCTTGCTATGTGTGATATATTCCATACTACGAGCCCAGAAATGCTGCAGGCAGCTTGGTGGTGATGTTACTGAGCAGAGACGTTGTACCTGTAGTTCCCTGCCAAAGACATTGCACAAAGAGCAGTGATGTCGCTGCAGGCTGCTCTTCTTTTAGCAAAAATGCGTTTTACCCTTTACTGAGCCAGAAAACTTTTTTACTTGGCTTCACCTTTGCCAATGTAGCTGTAGTATTTTTTAATTAGTTATTGGCTCAGTATAAACCGGTGTGTACACTGTACTTGTCCCCGGGTCCCTTGTACTTTGGATACATGGCATTATTCTATTTATACATAACAAACAAATAAATGGGGTCCTACTGAGCCTTGTTTTATCTGGATTGCAACCCTACTAAACATACTGCTTACTTGTGTGTAGGCAGCCATTCCATTGCGGAGATATGAAGGTAGAGCAGCTGTTTAGAGCTCTCATTGAGTAGGAAACTATCCTTTTCAGGGGGTGGGTGTGTGTGAGTGTATATATATATATATATATATATATTTATTTATATAATTTTTTTAAATCTTATATATAGCTGATTATGAGAAAATGGAATGGATCACTCACCAGATAGCTGATGTTTCAAACTTGCTTTATTCAATTATGGAACAAGCGATACAGCGTGTGTGGGTTGACATTAGGACGAACAGGATAGGGTTATATCTAACTGAGCACATAACTAATCATTAGGATAGGCAGTCATTATCAGATCAGAGGGGAGCATGGCAGTGATCTGCTTGTAGGGATATTAGGGAATGGGACAAGGCTGCAGAAGTCTGAACAGCCACTACCAAGTATATGTTGCAGGGTACAGAGCAATGCATTCACCATTATTTATATCCCCTGAAAAATTGATGTACGAGCCGGTATACAGAGCTTCTTTGCCTCATCCTCTATGTTCCAATATTCCCTTGTACTCGCATGAGCGAAGGGTCTATGAATATATATGAGGTGGGCATATAAGAGCAGAAGAGGGCAGAGGCAGGGATGCTCTGTAAACCGGTTCCCACCCCCGTTACTCAGGGGATATTAGCAATGGGGAATCTATACTACCCGGAACCGGACCACAGACCTGGGTAAGTTGTGCCTCTTTTCCTCTTTTAATTAGGTTCACCCGCACTATAACCTGGTTTATTGCTAAGGAACATTTCTCTTGTGTTCCTACTGTGTTAAAAAAAAAAAAAAAAAAGACTTATGTGGGAGAGGATGTCCGAATGCAGTTTGGATGCTGCTTGAGGCTGGGTTCACACTTTTTTTTTTATACATCTGATTCAAGCTGATTGTGTAAATGATGTGTAAAATGACCCTGGATTCAATTAGTAACTCAATAGATTTTTGGGATTATGTTCTTTTATAGGCTCAAAAGATGTAATGACACACTTATTTTGTTCCTGGAAAGATCTGGCCAAACAGATGCATTTTGGCATCTGCTTTAATCGTATAGATTCAAATGGGATCCAATCCAAAAAAAAAAATAATGCTTTTATTGTGCCTAAAAGGTGTCTATTTTGGGCCCTCAATTGCGGAAAGCCCTATACAGAGGATGGGGAAAGATCTGTTATCATACTTCATGTTTGAGTGATGCAATCTGCCTGACACGGGAGACAAACTAAGTCTCAGATGCACAAATCTCTCTGTACTGAGAGCCACCCCGGTGCATCGCCTATGATTAACAGCTACAGCAGTCTCCTGATTAGATGCTGGAGCTGTCACTCTGCGAACAGGGGCCATGAAAGATCTTAAGAAGAGAGAGCTCTGAGCACCTAACAAGATGTTTCAGCCTCTTGGACACTTGCCTTTAGTAGGGGCTGGAACATAAAAAGGAGTACTCCGCCCCTAGACATCTTATCCCCTATCCAAAGGAAAGAGGATAAGATGTCTGATCACGGGGGTCCAGCTGCTGGGGACCCCCACAATCTCTCTGCTGCACCTGGCGTTCGTTAAGAGCATTGGGAGGCTTGTGAAGTCATGGCCACTCCCCGCTTGTGATGTCACGCACCCGCCCCTTCAATGCAAGTCTATGGGAGGAGGCGTGACTGCCATCACACCCCCTCCCATAGACTTGCATTGACAATATTCTGCGGGCTTGTTGCCACCACTAGAAGTAGCTTAGGATCTGATTATATACGGTTTTATTATTAAAAACAGGAGTTATTCAACTTATTTTAATTGTGGACATAAAGAACAGATCAGCCACGATCCAATACCAATCACCCCCATCGATCAGCTGCTTAAAGAAGACTGATTGTCACTAGCGCTGCCCTAGGTGCTTGTGCTGAATTTACCCTAATAGAGTGATTCCACATGCTTTGATATTTTTTTTGCAAATCTGTGACATATATGTTAAAAAACAAAATACATGTCTTACATCTGGATTTTCTGCAGAATCATGGCTGATCTCATCCCTGTATACAGAAATTGGTGAAATCGGTCTCAAATCTATAACATGTGGTCCCATTTTGGAGATTACAAGGGGGATTTCAGAGGTCTGACCCTCTCCCCCCCCCCCCCCCCCCCCAGTGATCACATAGGGGATACATTTTTAAACACTAGAGTAGCTCTTTAAAGGGGTATTCCAGGCAAAAACTCTTTTTTATATATATATATCAACTGGCTCTGGAAAGTTAAACAGATTTGTAAATTACTTCTATTAAAAAATCTTAATCCTTCCAATAGTTATTAGCTTCTGAAGTTGAGTTGTTGTTTTCTGTCTAACTGCTCTCTGATGACTCACGTCTCGGGAGCTGTCCAGCTCCTATGGGGATATTCTCCCATCATGCACAGCTCCTGGGACGTGACATCATCATTGAGCAGTTAGACAGAAAACTTCAGAAGCTAATAACTATTGGAAGGATTAAGATTTTTTAATAGAAGTAATTTACAAATCTGTTTAACTTTCCGGAGCCAGTTGATACATAAAAATTTTTTTTGCCTGGAATACCCCTTTAAGTACTGCTTTCTCCTCTAGGCGTAGGCCCTCAGGTGCCAAGTGGCAAATACGGTTCTGAGCTCCACAGTGTCTTCTTCTCATCCTGCTGATGCCTTCATTCAATTTGAGAAGACAGATCTGCAGGGGAATAAGGTGCTGGACCTCTGCCGTTTTAGAATTGCTGGCCTTTCCTCCAGGTAGGTCATCAATATTGAAAGGTTGCATTAAACAGTGCTTTGGTCTTGGTATTTCCATGCACCTATAAACTCCCATTACAACTAGCAGCCTGTAGGGGGATCATTTTCTGTCACTGCTCTGAGAGCATTTTGTTTCTTTTTATTTTCGCATTCAGAAGAAAGTATGTATTGTATTCATGGGAACAGTGTTTTACTACAGCACAGCACATTCAATTCCAATTATTTGTGTGTTTTAAGGTTTTATTAAGCTATATTGCTGGCTGATACCATCTGCTCAGACTGCCATAAACAAGTAAAGTGCGTTGTGGTAGTGACGGAGTTGATCAGAAATGACTTCATCATTACCTGTTCGCAGAGCTGCGCACTTTTCTCAGCACTTTTCAGCTACATTACATACAGCACAGACCGATTCCAATGAAGAGTTGTTATGCATGATGCTCAAAAGGATTGGAAACAGGTCAAACAGTTGTCACAATCTGTCTGAGTTCACTTACCTTTCTTCTAGGCTTTTTATGTTAATTATTTATTATAATAAAATAAAATTATAGGTACAATTGAAAATTTCCTGCAGACACATGGTGACCCCTAAAGTGCAAGATAAAATCAAGTGATCATGTTTCTATAGATCTGCTTTAGTGGAAATTTAGTGATCTGAGTAACTTCAGATGACGCCTGGTCATTGGTAACTACCTTGTAGGCTTTTCTCATTCAACAGCATCGAGAGTTTACGGAGTAGAGTCATTGGGCAAATACATCCAGCTATAGGAAATCCTATGGAGGTAAAGATTGTGTTAATTTAAGTGGTCAGAGGAGGATGTTTAAAATCGAAAACTGCACCTGAAAAGAACGATGGTGTCCAACTATTGTGTCTTAAAGGGGTATTCCAGGCAAAAACTTTTTTTTATATATCAACTGGCTCCGGAAAGTTAAACAGATTTGTAAATTACTTCTATTAAAAAATCTTAATCCTTCCAATAGTTATTAGCTTCTGAAGTTTTCTGTCTAACTGCTCAATGATGATGTCACGTCCCGGGAGCTGTGCATGATGGGAGAATATCCCCATAGGAACTGCACAGCTCCCGGGACGTGAGTCATCAGAGAGCAGTTAGACAGAAAACAGCAACTCAACTTCAGAAGCTAATAACTATTGGAAGGATTAAGATTTTTTAATAGAAGTAATTTACAAATCTATTTAACTTGACGGAGTCAGTTGATATATAAAAAAAAGTTTGGGCCTGGAATACCCCTTTAATGCCCAATTTGTCATACCTTCTCATGGATTAGCTATACTAGCAGAACCCCAGTGTCGGCACCATTGCTGTCTGAGGCAAAAAGCAAGACTCCAATGGACAAAAGAGAATAAGCATGGTCAGATTAATCCAGATTTGTGTGGCACCATGCAGATGGATACAGAATTTAACAAATACCCCCTAGAGGGTCTACGGGCACTTAATTATCAAACAACAACCTTGGGGATATATGTCCCCTCAGGGAAACCCTGAATAGAGACCCTCTGTGGTCTAAAACTTAACTTTTAATCAATTTCAAAATAATAATTTTTGTTCTCAAAATTACCACTAGGTGGCACTGTGTGCTTTAAAATTACAGTCCCTATTTGTAATAATTTTTATCGCATTCTATGCGGGGATGTATCCGATCACGGGGCTCTGTTTGCAGCACTCTGCTCTGACACAGTCTACAGACATAGTGTCACAGCGCTCTGTGATCCATCCACATTATGAGTACGGGGACTGAGCTAAAAACTTCCTCCTCTGTCTCAACGTTTCGCTAGTTTGACCCAGCTTTTTCAAGAGTATGAGGTACTTGCACACATTCAAGGCACTTAGTGGCAGAGGCAGCAAAACAACCCCAAAACATAATTGAACCTCCACCATATTTCACTGTAGGTACTGTGTTCTTTTCTTTGTAGGCCTCATTCCGTTTTCGGTGAACAGTAGAATGATGTGTTTTACCAAATAGCTCTATCTTGTTCTCATCTGTCCATAAGATGTTTTCCCATAAGGATTTTGGCTTATTCAAGTTCATTTTGACAAAATGTAGTCTTACATTTTCATGTCTGTGTCAGCAGTGGGGTCCTCCTGGGTCTCCTGCCATAGTGTTTCATTTCATTAAAATGTCGACGAATAGTTCGCACTGGCCTGCAGGACAGCTTGAATATCTTTGGAACTTGTTTGGGGCTGCTTATCCACAATCCGGAGTATCCAGCGTTGACACCTTTCTTAAATTTTACTCTTCCGTGCACGCC
The DNA here is from genome assembly GCF_029499605.1 of Hyla sarda. NCBI lineage: Eukaryota > Metazoa > Chordata > Amphibia > Anura > Hylidae > Hyla > Hyla sarda. The sequence continues at coordinate 33,658,748 of NC_079197.1, forward strand.
CAGAGAGATTAGCTACAGTGCCATGGGTTGCAAACTTCTTGATAATGTTGTTCACTGTGGACAAAGGCAAATCTAGATCTCTGGAGATGGACTTGTAACCTTGAGATTGTTGATATTCTTCCACAATTTTGGTTCTCAAGTCCTCAGACAGTTCTCTTCTCCTCTTTCTGTTGTCCATGCTTAGTGTGGCTCCCCCAGTCAGCACCCACAGCGCTTTCTCACAGATGGAAATGTCATCAGCCCTCACTTAACACTCAAGTGCTCCCCGCGTTCCAGGAGTTGCCGACCCCTGTTATAGAGCATTTCAGAAATAAGATCGAACAGAGTGTTCAAAACATGTCAGTGTCTCCAACTAATGTGCATCAGCTGTGAGAATCGATCCTGTCCACATGCAGAACTGTATTTACCACTTGGCTCTGGATGTCCAGAGCCTAGGGCGGCACCATTCAGGAGGCAGCACAAGGGAAAATCAATTAAATAAAACATATAATTAACTTTTTTGTTTTTTTGTTCCTTCCCTGCCTCCTGCTGGACTTGTCCATGCAAAAGAGAGAGAATGGGCCTTGCACCTAACACCTTCTTGTGACTTCATTCCAGCATGTGGTGCTCAGCGAACGTAAAAACTTAAAGGTCCACAATCGCATCTGAAGCAGAAATATGTATCTCTATCCATATGTATCTTTTTATCTGGGAATAAAAAATACAAGGAGTGTTGCTTGAAATGCCTGTGGTCCGTGTCCATTACCTTGTAGATTCAATAAAACTCTTTGCATTTTCATCTCTGGTGAGTGCCACATACCTTTTATTGGTTCGGATGTTACTGTATGGAAGACTTGTGCCTTTCTGACCAGGAAAGAGGGGTCTGTGGGGCTGAGTACATGGGGCACATTATAGACTAAATGAGGGAGAAATCAGCTCTTCAAACCAGCAGACGATGGGATTCTGGCTGCTCTGTCACTAGTCAACAGAACCGACACGCACAGCCGGACTGTGGAGGGAGAGGCAAAGAGCGGTGTGAGTACTTATAGTTTATGTCTCCTTATTGAGAGTATTGCTGCCCTAGACTACAGTATAGGGGAGGGCACAGTAGTCTTAACACGGATGTATGGGGGTAGCGAGCTTCTCATAGATGTTCAGGTCTCCCTATAACCAGCTTTTTTTTTATTGTAGTATTATTGAACGCTGTAGATTTAACCCTTACACTGCCTTTCAGGTGAGATTAAGGTAACCTTAGTTATTGAAAGGCAATGTAATGTTAAATCTTAAGATTTCAATAAGGCTGCAATAAACAAGGTGGTGATAAGACGTGGGCAGTCAGAGAAGGGAAGCTCGGTGCCAAACATCACTACCTCCGACAACAGAGAAAGCTGAGTGCTGCCATAGAAAAGATGGATGCCCTTAGCTGATGCTGGTTTTGCAAACTATAGACTGTAGTGTAGCAGATGATATTTATTGCAGACACTGCATGATTTTTGTGCCTAAAGTTGCCACTTCATCAGGGTGAATACTCATTCCTCCCTTGAAGTACACAGTACAAGAATGAAACCTCTTGCTGTATCTTCAATAAATATCATCTTTTGTTATCTTCTATAACTTAAATCTTAATGGGGTATTTCGGAGATTTCTTTTTCTATTTTACTGTGCTCAGGGTGCAGTAAAATAGAAAAAAAATATTCTTAAATCCCTTGCGTCTGTGTCATATAAGGACCTCGCCACTCGTTCAATCACTGGCTGCAATGGTGTCCCACCACCTGCCTAAATTACTGAGCGTAATAGGATATGGACTTCAGAACAGCGAATGGTTAAAAACGGCGCTGACCAGGATCAGAAGCGTGTAGTAAAAAGCAGTCAGTTTATTCGGATTTCCAATAAAGCAAAGCGTTTCACCGCTGACGCGGCTTCATCAGGCGATGCCTGATGAAGCCGCGTCAGCGGTGAAACGCGTTGCATTATTGGAAATCCGAATAAACTGATTGCTTTTTACTGCTTCCTTCTGATCCTGGTCAGCCCCATTTTTAACCATTCACTGTTCTGAAGTCCATATCCTATTATGTGCCTTACGATTGGGAAGGCTGCAGACTGGGCTTAACTACCTCTCCACACTTACCATTGTTGTGTGTGAGGCTGCACAACCACCGAGGGTAAGAGTCTCTAGTTATCTTGCTGGCTTGCCCGAAAGTGGTTTTACACTATGGAGCGCTCTTCCTTTTATTTTTGTTTTTATTTTTAAATGACTGAGCGGGAAGGTCTTTGTGACACATCCACAAGGCAGTGCAGTGGGAGACCAATTCGGAGACAAGTGGGCTCAGTGGGAGTGCAAGGTGGGTAAGTATTACATTTTTTGTTGTTTTGTTTATTTTTTTTTAGTTTTTATTTATTTGCACTATGAGCACAGTGACGGGGGGGGGGGGGGGGTATCCACTTTTTTGGTTTATTTTATAAAGGCTTCAAATAAATGTAAATTACAAACTGTTACTAACCTCCCTTCTGTTCCTCTGCTGATCCCCTGTTATGCCTCCATTCTGCGCTCCGGTCTTGATTTAGGAGTGGTGGTCACATGACAGCCGCAGCCAATCGGCTGCTCCTCACTCCTGGCATCATGGTTCCCATCACTGAGCGATGATACCAGGAGTATGGAGTCTGAACACCCAGACCCTGACCAATCAAAACGTTTCACTCCTGTTTGTGTGACATATAAGTTAGAAGTGTTTGCAAATGATAGGAACGTTATAAGGGTATGTTCACACACGGTGGATAGGCTGCAGCTTTTCTGGCATGACTTTATTTTTGTGGAGAATCTGCTGCATATTACAGTGACAACAATGTGGAAGGGATTTATAGAAATCTTGTCCACATGCTAGATAAAGAATAAAAGTAAAATCTACACATAAATGAACCTGTGGTGTGGATTTTTAAGCTGTAGTATGTCCGTTGTGGTGATGGAAATATGCTGGATTTTTTTTCAGATTTGCTTTAAAAATGCTGTGGATCAGCACATATTAAAAAAAAAAAAATAATTCTACAAAATAAACATAATCTGCATCAAAATCCACAACAACAAATCCATACCACGATGTGCACAATTTGGCGCGGTATTGAACCTCTGCAGATTTTCCACTGCAGAAAATCTGCATTGTATGTACCCTGTGTGAACCCTAAGGGTTTGTTCAGACGAGCGGATTTTTGCTGCGTATTTCGCTGCGGATCCGCCGCTGAAGGACCCTCTGTATTCTGCCTTTACATGTGCCTGCTCGGAGCGGCAATACGCTGCTACGAGCAGACACGGTGCGATGTGCGAGTTGCCGCGCGCATGCGCGGCAACTCGCACATCGCACTGTGTCTGCACGTAGCGGCATATTGCCGCTACGAGCAGGCACATGTGAAGGCAGAATACAGAGGGTCCTTCAGCGGCAGATCCGCAGCCTAAAGTACGCTGTGCAACCACTCGTGTGAACGTACCCTAAGGCTATGTTCACATAGAGGATTTTCTGCAATTTTCTGAATTCCATTCAGTAAAGCTTGCAGAATTGCGTTGGAATTGTGAACGAATTCAGACGGAATTTCAGTGTCCTCAGAATGAAGAATTTGAACTAAATTCAAGCTCCATTGACTTTAATGGGATTATGTCGCGCATTTCCGCAAAATAAAAGACTGATCTCTGAATGAAACAGCAAAATCATTTTGAATTCACTTCTCATAAAATTGCAGCGGAATTTCTGGTGGATTTCTTCCGTGGATTACGCAAGAACAGGTCTGATTCCTGTTCTCTGAAGAAAGTCTTTTATGGTTTTGCTGTGATAAGACTCCACAAAATCATGCAAATTTGTTGTTGTGAATATTTAGATTAAAAAACAAAAAATTGCATTTATAAAAATTTTTTTTTTTAAAACACAGCTGCGAATTTCGCTGGGCTCTTTCTGCGTTTACAGATTTTTCTGGACCCATTCTGTGTGAAGCACCATCCATAATGATCAGGTGGTTTATCATTTTAGCCATAATAAGCCTATCAGGTTTGTTTTTTTAATAATATCAGCTAAGCAGATAAGTGTGCCCTTTTATATGTTTATTACCATATCGAGGGAATGGGCACTTTAGTGTTCTCCGTTTTTCTTCTGGTTGTCCCAGCTTTAAAAGGCTTAAGAATGCATCAGTAGTGACGATGAGTAGAACTTGCAGAAAATCTTCCTGCTTCCAGTTCCTGTTATCAGGGCTTAGATGAGCTGTGTATATGCATCGCAGCAAGATGAATAAATGTTAATTGTTTTGCTTCTTCTAAGGTATGATCATTAAAAGAAACAAAGAGAGGCTTCACTTCTAGATTTAATTAGCCGGCTCGGTTCATGCTTTCTCCAAGAATGCCACCTAGTGGCCCGTAAAGGAATGTTCACTACTGTCAGTGCCGTATTGGTGCTTTAGTTTCTGAAATACATTTATATCTAAGCGATGATGGTTTAAAACTTTATATCCAAAAAGTCAAAAAGGTATAATAGAGAGATCAGCCAGAATTGCACAGATTAAACTTCAGTGTTTCCTAACATCCTTAAAGGGCAGCTCCCACCATCCTATTTTTTTTTCTGTCCCTGCCTATTGGCAATCTATCCCTAACCCCCTCCCTGCTTTTAATTTTTATTTTTACTATATTAAAAATGCCTTTCGTCTGCCTGGCAGTTTGCTCACTACCAGGCAGACTTCCCCAGCAGGCACCACGTCACTGATGCCTGCTGGGGGAGACTTCCGCCCTTAGTTCATCTACACAGGGTACCTCCAGCTGTTTCACAACTACAACTCCCAGCTTGCCCTGACATCTATTGGCTGGCAGGGCATGCTGGGAGTTGTAGTATTGAAACAGCTGGAGGCACCCTGTGTAGATAAACTATTAGTTAGCAACATGCGGCGCTAGCCCATCCCCTCCCCCCCCCCCCCCCCCGCGCCATACCCCGTTCCCTCTATCACAACCCCCCCCCCTGCATACCCCGTTCCCTCCATCACAAACCCCCCTCCCGCATACCCCGTTCCCTCATCACACTTACTGCAGAGTCCGGCAGCGGGCGTGCAGGGACAGCGACGGCGATGTGCGGGAGGAGTGGCCTCCCAGACAGTTGCCGGGGAGCCAATGCGCTCGCTCCCTGCCTGTCTGATTGACAGGCAGGGAGCGAGCGCAGGCTGAATGAAAAAGGACCGATGCCCGGCCACATCAGTCCTTTTTCAGGCGTGACATCACGCCAGGCTGCAGCCTGCCACTAGGAGGGAGACCCCTAGTGGCCGGTTTTCAAATGTAAATTAAAGCATTTTAATAAATAAAAAAATAATAATAATAAAAGTATATTAGAGATATGTTGTAGTACATAAGTACTACAACATATCAAAAAATAAAGTTGGTGACAGTGCCCATTTAAAATCATTTTATCCACAGCTCAAAATAACTCCAAAAAATTGTCAATCTTTCCTAGTCCTATGGTCTGTTCAGTGGACACAGTCATTGATTATTGGTCATATATACATCGTATATCGGGTTTTATTGCTTGTCATGATCTTCCTGTCCCTTCTCACACCCCACTGGCAAATGTACATAGTCAGCTAGATTTCAATATGGTTTTTGCAAATAATGTATCTTGGGATGTAGCTAGTTGTCTACCCTTTATGTTAATGCTTGTATTGTAGCCCAGCACTAATCTGAGTAAGCATTGCTGGACTACAGTACAAGCACGAACATAGATATAAAAGATGGAGCACGGCCTCTTACGACACAGGTTAGACCCCACAGATTATAGTCCAGGTGATAGTGACATAAGTTATGGTAGATCTGTTTTATTTAGCTGATTGTCTTCTCGGAGGATTCCGAATGACCAGCCCTATTTAGCCATGTGTCTATTAATGCTTTTTTTTTGTTTGTTTTTTTTACTGCTGACAGGTCTGCTTTAAAGGGGTACTCCACCCCTAAACATCTTATCCCCTATCAAAAGTATAGGGGTTAAGATGTCTAATTGCGGAGGTCCCGCCTCTGAGGACCCCTACGATCTTCCTGCTGCACCTGGAAATTGTTTAGAGCAGTGTTTCCCAACTAGTGTTCCTCCAGCTGTTGCAAAACTACAACTCCCAGCATGAGAGCCAGCCAAAGGCTGTCCGGGCATGCTGGGAGTTGTAGTTTTGCAACAGCTGGGGGCACCCTGCTTGGGAAACACTGGTCTATGTAGAGGACAGGAGCTTCTTCAGGGTCCTGTACAGTACACACAATGTCCTAAAAAAGTAACATGGAGTCGCCATCACCTGGTGTCCAAAGGAGCAGATAACCCTGGTACAGGTAAAGAGTACAGAACATGTAGTACCTCCCTGTACTGTAAGGGGCGCCACCAGACACCAGTCAGTGCATACGCTTCAGTAATACAGGTGTTTTACCAGTGAATGTCCATTCTGATTGGTCAGTTCTTCCGGCCATTGACATGTTTCACAGATCTGGACTGTCCGTAGCATTTTATGTTGAGTCTGGTTTCAACTTACAATGGTCCAGAAAAGACCATTGTATGTTGAAACTATTGTATGTTGAGGCCATTGTAAGTTGAGGGATCACTGTAACTCTGTCACCCATATCTGTTCAGCTTATGACTAACTGACTATCAATAAAGGTGCATTCACACCATGACTTTGCAATATGGCATCCGGATCCAGCAGGAGAATTTAAAAGCATACCACTGCCGTATCCTCTTTAGACCCGCGCTGCCCCCCCCCCCCCCCCCCATTCATTTGAATGAGCTGGATGGAGTCGGATAGTTACTCCGGTTGGCTTATTTTTTTTACCGTATTCAGTTTTGTTGCCAGACTGAAAACCATGCCATGGTTTTTAGTCTGGCAATAAAACTGCTATGATAAAAAAAATGAGCCGTGCCGCGCGGTGTGAATGCGCACCCTAAGTTGGCATTTAGAGAGTGTAGCTAGTGTCTGATAGATGACTACCACCTGGATACCATATGTTCTGCACGGTGTAGATACAGGCCACAATACTTGTGTTTGGTTTGCAGTGATATATGACTGGGTGAGACCAAAAATCTGCAGAAAAATCTAATCCTCCAATCCCCCAGCCTTCTTGCAACACGTACAAAATCAGTGTAATGTGATTTCAATGGAAGACTCATAAAGAACGTGTATTCTTTAGCTTTTTTTTTTTTTTTGCTTCTGCCTAAATAAGAAATGACATGTCACTTCTTTGGTGAGGTTCCACCTGTAAGCAATGCTGTTTATTCTCAATGAAATCTTTGGAAGAGGTTTTTCTTTTTCTTTCTGAGGAGTTTGTGCATGTTAGTGCCAAAAAGCTCAAAAAATGCTACAAAGTAAAAAAAAAAAAAAAAACGAACGAACTTCCTTTTCTAGTATTATGGTGTATTTGCACAGCAGAATTTCCGCATGCGGAATCCCGCACGGATTCTGCATCAAATTAAAGGGGTTCTCCGGTGCATAGACATCTTATCCCCTTTCCAAAGGATAGGGGATAAGATGCCTGATCGCGGGAGTCCCTCCGCTGGGGACCCCCGGGATCTTGCATGCGGCACCCCGTTTGTAATCAGTCCCCAGAGCGTGTTCGCTCTGGGTCTGATTACTGTCGATCGCGAGGCCGGCGGCGTGTGACGTCACGCCTCCGCCCCCTTGTGACCTCACGCTCCGCCCCTCAATGCAAGCCTATGGGAGGGGGCGTGATAGCTGTCACATAGCCATACAGTGCCAAGACTAATAGAGAATGCACTCACATGATTGTCAATTTGCTCATTGGGATTGTGACACCCCAACCCCTCCACCCACCCCCATTGTCAAATATTTTTTTTTTGTATTATTTTTTTTTATACAGGTTTGAGAGAGAGAGAGAGAATATAAATATCCCCTTTAGGGACCATAAAGTGCTGTTATGTTGCCTTCCAAAGGAGTCATTAAAATACTACCGCCATTTGACAAAACATAAGTGGAAACAATACAATGGCTTCTAGATCTCCTGGTGACCCGCACATCACAGTCATTCCCTAAATTAATATTATCGGTTTTCCTATATACTGAATATATTTCCCATGTACTTAACATTTTGCCTTTCAGCAGAAGTGAATATGCAATTTTTCTGCATTAATATTCCATTCCGGAATTTGCATTGATGAACATGATAACTAATGAAGTTCATGTGTCAGTCAAATGGCGGAATATTCTGTATATTTTATTATGTCCTCCTCTTAGTAAATGAAGTTGAGCAGTTATATACACTCTGTAAAAGCAAAGGATACAGCTGATCTAGCTGAATAAGAGAGAAAATAATGTGCAGCGTGGAGGGATTCAGGACATCTAAATAATTTACAGGACAGTGGGAAGATCACATTCATATTGGGAATGATGGGCTATGATGGAAGACTGGCCACAAATGAAACGATATTAAAAAACATCACGGATCTTATAGTAAAACAAATATCCCCGCTCTTAATGACTGTGCAGGAAAATCCCATTTGTTCTCATTTGGGATGTAGGAAGCCATAGTATGGTCGCTGGCAACGCGGAGGTAGAAAATGAGACTAATGAGCTTTGGCTTTCGTGAGGGAGGAGAAGCTTTTTGCGATGTAAGGCTCTTCATACAGCATCACTTTCAACTGCCTTCTGGGAAAATGATAATGAAATACCGGGTGTCTCAGCATATCAGATGTTTGCTTCCGCAGTATTGCCTCCACACATACAGTGTTATGATGCTTATTCGGGCAGTGCCGTACATAGCACAGAAATAGACATGCCAAGCCCTGGAACCGCTGGGAGAAAAAATATAAGTAGCTTAAAAGATTAGATTAACACAAACATGTATAATACCAATAGGGCTGAGTACAAGGGGCACATCTAATAGAAGGGACATTCTAATAATGGGTGACTGAAATCACGATGTGACTCTCCACTCATTTTACTGCAAAATAAAAATCCTAGTTAAGCCAATTTTGTTCTAAAAATGACAGAGGAATCATGGTTTTTAGCACAAAAACTATGGTAATTCTAAGGTTCTTCTGGAATAGAAAACCAGAGCTTATTTCTTCCATAGACAGCACCACACCTTTCCTCAGGTTGTGTGTGGTATTACAACTTGGCTCTATCCACTTCAATGGATTTAAGCTGCAATATCACATACAACCTGAAGACAGGTGTGGTGCTGTTTTTATTTTTTATAATAAATCATCTCTGTTTTTCTAACCTTGGATAAGCTCCTTAACTTGTCTTCAGGGTGCTCCCACTAACATCTACTCCATAATTATATATCTATAATTTTATAGATCCCCCTGAGGGTTATTCAAAATTGTATGATGGCCCATGCCTAGGGTAGGCCTTCAATAGCTGATTGGTAGGGTGCCGACATCGGTCACCCTGATTGATTAGCTTTTTGGGGGTGAGTTGCGGTTCCTGGATTTAAACAGCTGGAAGTTTGCTCTGTGACTTGACTGTTGACTCACGATACAGGGGCCGGTGGTTCGTGATGTCATGACCCGCCCCCTTAATGTAAGTCTATGGGAGGGGGCATGGCTGCCATCACGCCCCCTCACATAGACTTACATTAAGGGTGCGGGACATGATGTCACAAGGGGGCAGGGCCATGGCAAACTTAGCTCCGTACAGCTGATGACTCGGGGGCTGCAGGAGAGATCGCGGAGGTTCCCAGCAGTAGGACGCCTGCGATCAGACATCCTATCCCCTATCCTTGGATGTCTCTGGGTGGAGTACCCCTTTAAGTCTGTACTCGAGTCTCTTAGGTGCTCCTATAGAAATGAATGGAGTGCATGCCCTTAGGCTGTATTTCCTCATGGCAGTTTTTTGAAGAACTACCACTTTCATTTTTGAGCTGAAGCCAGAAGCAGGTCCAGCAGGAAACAGAAGCAGAAGTACTTCCCTTTTTCATATTTCACATTCATTTTCAATACACCTCTGGCTTTGGCTCAAAAAGTGCCAAGTGGAAATCCAGCCTAAAAGGAATGTATCGCCTAGATCGCCTTTTTTTGGTAACTTGTTTCCCTTTTTTAACTATAAATTTATTTTACATTTATTGCCTTAGCATCTGCTCTGTTAAAAGAATTTAGGCTAGGATTCCACTGAGGTTTTTTTCCCACCAGAAAAAACTGCAAGAAAAACTGCCACAGCTTTTTCCTGCATTTTGGCAGTTTTTCTGGTGTTTTTCTGGAGTTTTTCCTGGTGTGTGGAAACAGCCACAATTGTCCTCTGTGGCATTTTTCTCACTGTCTTCAGGTACCACTCTGTGGGTCAGATGCTGAGCGCCCAGTCCACAGAGTGTAAGCAGATGAGGAGTGATGTATAGTATCACTACTCACCTCCCCTGGCCGTATAGTATACAGGGGTGCATAGTGTACCCGTGTATTCTATACAGGAGCCGGGAATCCTGTCACCAGACTGACAGGACTCCCTGCTCCTATTGCCCATTTGGGCTGTACAGTAACCCCCGGCATGCGATGGCCCCGACATATGATAAAATCGACATACGATGGCCTCTCAGAGGCCATCGCATGTCGATGTCAGCATCGACATATGATGCTTTTATATGTCGGGGCCATCGCATTAACTGCTATCCGACAGCGCTAAATGCTTAAGCTGCTGTCTGATAGCAGTTTAAGCATCCCAGACAGGTTTGCTTACCTATTACCACTGCTCCGGGTCCACTTCGGGATCCTCCGGCGTCTTCTGTATCTTCTCCAGGGTCCGGGCCTCGCTTTCCGGCGTCGTTATTTCGTCACTATGCACGCCGTGCCGGCGCAGCTGCGTAATAACGTCATCAGAAAGCGAGGCCCGGACCCTGCAGAAGATGCGGAAGAAGCCGGAGGATCGCGAAGAAGACCCCGGAGCAGCGAGACAGCATCGGGAGCGGTGAGGACGCGGTCCGGAGCGGCGGAGACAGGTGAGTATAACTTCCTATACTTTACATTGCACGGATCCCTCAACATACGATGGATTCAACAAACGATGGGTCGTTTGGAACGAATTACCATCTTATGTTGAGGGACCACTGTATACAGTATATAGAGCTATCTATATGAGGTCCGCTTACCTCCCTCGATCCCTGTCCCCGCCGGGTCCGTGTAGTTCCAGCCCTAGTGAGGACATCATTAGGGGGGGGCGGAGCTACAGACGGGAGCCAGGCTGGTAAGGGTATGAGGCTCTGTTCACATTGTCCGTTTTGTATAATGTGAACATACCCTTCTGCCAGTGTCCTCCCAGGGGGGAGACTCCAGCTGTTGCTAAACTACAACTCACAGCTTGCTCACAGCTTGCTGTTCACATTATACAAAACGGACAATGTGAACAGAGCCTCACACCCTTGCGAGCCCTCCCATCTGTAGCCCCGCCCCCAACGATGTCATCACTAGGGCGGAGCTACACAGACCTAGCCGGGACTGGAGGGAGGTAAGGGGACTTCTTTGTCTTATGTATACACTATATACAGCTATCTGTAGATAGCTGTATGTAGTGTATAACGCCCAAAGGTTTAACCTACACTTTCCAGCAGTGTAAGTTAACTCACCCCCTTCCTGAGCTGTGCGCTATGCACCATCCCAGCAAGGAAAAAGTGAGCCAGCAATGTGTATACTGTATACATATTGCAGGCTCACTGTAAATTTTTGCTAGGCAGTAGATAAACGACGTATATCTACTGCTCAGCATCAGCTGTTCTCCTGCTTCTGTAGCCGCAGCACGGTCGCAACAGGTGTCAGGAGTGACACTTGCTGTGATCTGTCCCTTACTGCAGGTACTACTGCTCCCAACATGGAGCACACTCTGCTCCATACTGGGAGTTTTAGTACCAGTATTAATAGACAGATGGCCTGGGACACGTCGGCGTTTCATTCTTATTTTAAGGGTGACATGTCACTTGCCACTCAGTGGCTGCAAGTCTCTTTTTTAATATGTCTATGAAACGCTAAGTTTTAATTATTCCTTTCACCGGGAGCTGGACCCATCTCATCCATTGTTCTATCTGCCAGTATCGGGGGTATGCGGTCCCCTGCATCCGTGCTCCTGGACTACACATGTGGTGTCTTCATCTATGAAATGTTGGTGAGCTGATCCATCACTTTGTCTTTTTTTTCTCTACTGTCACTTCTGATACCCGTTGCAATCTATCTATTAATGCAGGTACTACATCTCCCAGCATGGAGCAGAGTGTGCTCGATGTTGGGAGTAGTAGTACCTGCAGTTAAGGTTAGATCACAGCGGCTGTCACTCCTGACAGCCGCTGCGATCCTCTGCTGTGATATGAGGGTATCTTAATATCACAGATTCGTATATGCCGCTGAGAGCTGTGAGTGGCCAACACTATCTGGCCAATCACAGCTCTCAGCGGGAAATATGAATCTGTGAAGTGAAGAGAACTTAACATCACAGCAGAGTATAGTGCCGGGCAGTGGAGCAGAGAAGTGCGGCCATGCCGTCCGCTTCTGTAGCTTATACCAGTGGATCTTAGTGGGTGTCAGAAGTGACACCCGCTGTGATCTGTCTATTAGTACAGGTACTACTACTCCCATCATGAAACAGTTGGTTCCATTCTGGGAGTAGTAGTAGTACCTAAAAAATCTAAGTCTCACACACACACACAGTGCCTCCAGCAGCCTCTCTCTCACACACACACACACACACACAATGCCCCCTACAGCCTCACACATGCACACAATGCCCCCAGCAGCCTCACACACACAATGCCCCCAGCAACCTCACACACACAATGCCCCCAGCAGCCTCACACATTTACACAGTGCCACCAGCAGCCTCACACATGCACACAATGCCACCAGCAGCCTCACATATACACACACACACACACACACACACACACATTGCCTCCAGCAGCCTCACACATGCACACACACACACACACACACACAGTGCCTCCTGCAGCCTCACACATGCAAACAATGCCTCCAGCAGCCTCACACACACACACACATAGTGCCTCCTGCAGCCTCACACATGCAAACAATGCCTCCAGCAGCCACACACACACACAATGCCCCCAGCAGCCTCACACACACTGCCCCCAGCAACCTCACACACATAATGCCCCCAGCAGCCTCACACATGCACATAATGCCCCCAGCAGCTTAACACACACACACACAATGCCCCCAGCAGCCTCACACACACTGCCCCCAGCAACCTCACACACATAATGCCCCCAGCAGCCTCACACATGCACACAATGCCCCC